>NC_137440.1:31848622-32376122 GCF_964374335.1 Astatotilapia calliptera | reverse complement strand
TACCTGAATTCGGACCTGGGGACTGCCGGATACGGTAGATGGGGTGGCGACAACGTAACGGGTCTCGGGAAGGGTCATGGTGCGGAGCGTGCACCAACTCCTGCCCTCCTCGTGCAGGGAGGAGTTTCAATTTCCCCTAACCCTAACCCTAACCAGGGGGGTCCCCTAAAAAACACAGAAAAACCTAGAACACAAAGACAAAGAGTCACGTAAAAAACCAAGTAGGAAACAAGGAAAGGACATAAAAGGAAGGGGGTGCCAAAATCATAAACATGAATAAAGATCAAAGGACGGGATGTCAAAACAGCAGGGGGTGCCATGAAAAATAATAATAAATGAAGAAAAGTAGACAAAGAGAAAGTCACGAAAAAGAAACAGAGAAAGAAAAGTAAGAAACAAAGATAAAGAGATGAAAAGTAAGAGAAAACATAAGTACAGTAAGACAAGGAAGTCACGAAAAGAGAAAAACAGTAAGAAAAGCAGTAAGAAACGTAAGACAAGAAAGTCACGTAAAGAGAAAAACAGATAGAAAAACAAGTAAGACAAGGAAGTCACGTAAAGAGAAAAACAGTAAGAAAAGCAGTAAGAAACGTAAGACAAGAAAGTCACGTAAAGAGAAAAACAGTAAGAAAAATAGTAAGACAAGAAAGTCACGTAAAGAGAAAAACAGTAAGAAAAACAAGTAAGAAACACAAGTTGGAAACCCAAGAGTGGGAGGAGCCAAGAAAGGGTATAAAAGCCAAGAGAGGCACAGACGAGACAGAAGTCAAACAGACACACAAGAGAACACACATTGGGCCAGCCTGAAGAAGGCACAGATATGCCGAAACGTCGCGAGGGCCCAATGATGTAGAATGCGCATACACCCAAGATGGGTAATTTTTTGAAACAGGGCAGGGGTATCACCACCCGGCCCCATCGATGGCCCGTGCACCTCAGGCTACCAGCTTGCTGGTGGCCTGATTCTTTTCTAACACCTAACCAGCCAGTGCCTCGTGGGGTTGGGGATGCCCCTGCCCAATCCCAAGACCCTAACCCTAACCAGGGGGGGTCCCCTAAAAAACAGAAAAACCTAGAACACAAAGACAAGGAGTCACGTAAAAAACCGAGTAGGAAACAAGGAAAGGACATAAAAGGAAGGGGGTGCCAAAATCATAAACATGAATAAAGATCAAAGGACGGGATGTCAAAACAGCAGGGGGTGCCATGAAAAATAATAATAAATGAAGAAAAGTAGACAAAGAGAAAGTCACGAAAAAGAAACAGAGAAAGAAAAGTAAGAAACAAAGATAAAGAGATGAAAAGTAAGAGAAAACATAAGTACAGTAAGACAAGGAAGTCACGAAAAGAGAAAAACAGTAAGAAAAGCAGTAAGAAACGTAAGACAAGAAAGTCACGTAAAGAGAAAAACAGATAGAAAAACAAGTAAGACAAGGAAGTCACGTAAAGAGAAAAACAGTAAGAAAAGCAGTAAGAAACGTAAGACAAGAAAGTCACGTAAAGAGAAAAACAGTAAGAAAAATAGTAAGACAAGAAAGTCACGTAAAGAGAAAAACAGTAAGAAAAACAAGTAAGAAACACAAGTTGGAAACCCAAGAGTGGGAGGAGCCAAGAAAGAGTATAAAAGCCAAGAGAGGCACAGACAAGACAGAAGTCAAACAGACACACAAGAGAACACACATTGGGCCAGCCTGAAGAAGGCACAGATATGCCGAAACGTCGCGAGGGCCCAATGATGTAGAATGCGCATACACCCAAGATGGGTAATTTTTTGAAACAGGGCAGGGGTATCACCACCCGGCCCCATCGATGGCCCGTGCACCTCAGGCTACCAGCTTGCTGGTGGCCTGATTCTTTTCTAACACCTAACCAGCCAGTGCCTCGTGGGGTTGGGGATGCCCCTGCCCAAACCCAAGACCCTAACCCTAACCAGGGGGGGTCCCCTAAAAAACAGAAAAACCTAGAACACAAAGACAAGGAGTCACGTAAAAAACCGAGTAGGAAACAAGGAAAGGACATAAAAGGAAGGGGGTGCCAAAATCATAAACATGAATAAAGATCAAAGGACGGGATGTCAAAACAGCAGGGGGTGCCATGAAAAATAATAATAAATGAAGAAAAGTAGACAAAGAGAAAGTCACGAAAAAGAAACAGAGAAAGAAAAGTAAGAAACAAAGATAAAGAGATGAAAAGTAAGAGAAAACATAAGTACAGTAAGACAAGGAAGTCACGAAAAGAGAAAAACAGTAAGAAAAGCAGTAAGAAACGTAAGACAAGAAAGTCACGTAAAGAGAAAAACAGATAGAAAAACAAGTAAGACAAGGAAGTCACGTAAAGAGAAAAACAGTAAGAAAAGCAGTAAGAAACGTAAGACAAGAAAGTCACGTAAAGAGAAAAACAGTAAGAAAAATAGTAAGACAAGAAAGTCACGTAAAGAGAAAAACAGTAAGAAAAACAAGTAAGAAACACAAGTTGGAAACCCAAGAGTGGGAGGAGCCAAGAAAGAGTATAAAAGCCAAGAGAGGCACAGACAAGACAGAAGTCAAACAGACACACAAGAGAACACACATTGGGCCAGCCTGAAGAAGGCACAGATATGCCGAAACGTCGCGAGGGCCCAATGATGTAGAATGCGCATACACCCAAGATGGGTAATTTTTTGAAACAGGGCAGGGGTATCACCACCCGGCCCCATCGATGGCCCGTGCACCTCAGGCTACCAGCTTGCTGGTGGCCTGATTCTTTTCTAACACCTAACCCTAAAAAAAAAAAAAAAAAAAAAAAAAAAAAAAAAAAAAGAATATTGTGTCTTCAATTGAAATTTTCTTCTTCTAATGAGAGTGATAATAGACTGGTTTGCCACAAGGGGTGAGACATGAGTGACAGTGACCAGGCAGCTGTTGCCAGTGCACCGGACTCACAACAGTGACTGTACAAGATCAATAGGCCCCTAACCTAACCCTAAACCTGACCGTATTTACCCCTATGCAAAAGTCAACCCCAGACCTAAACCTAACCATCCAATTAGCTTATTGGCTATTCCCCTTACCCCTAAAACAGGCCCTAATCCTAACCTCAGTGGGCCCAACATAAGGGACAATTTCGGCCCTTAACTTAACCTCAGTGGGGTCCATACCACCTTAAACCTTTTTCACACAAACTCACCTTAAACTCCATTTGAAGTGTACTTTGGGGGCTCCTGAACGTCTGAGAGGAGAACAGGTGTGGTCTGTGCATTGGAGCCCGGCCCCCTTCGGGGACCGGACTCCCAAATTTGTTTTCCCCTAACCCCTAACCCTAACCCAAACCCTAACCCTAATGTAAACAAACACACGGAAAGGATTTAATGGAAGGGGGTGCCATAAACAAATATACAGTGAACAAAGGACGGGATGTCAAAAAAGACAGGGGGTGCCATAAAAAATAGTAAGAAAACTAAAGATATGAAAGACAAGAAGTCACGTAAAAAAGAAAGACAAGAAGTCAGAAAAAGAAAAAGACAAGAAGTCAGAAAAAGAAAAAGACAAGCAGTCACGTAAAAGAAAGAAAGCTAAGCAGAAAAAGAAAAAGAAAAAGACAAGAAGTAAAGCCCAAGTGGGAGGAGCTAACAAAAGTATAAAAGGCCAAGAGAGGCAGACAGAAAACAGAAGACACACTGGGTCGGCCTGAAGAAGGCAAAAATATGCCGAAACGTCGCGAACGGCCCAGTTGATACTAAATGTGCACTATAACCCTAGATGAGGGCAATTTTTTGAACCAGGGCAGGGACACCACCACCCGGCCCCATCGATGGCCCGTGCATCTCAGGCTACCAGCTTGCTGGTGGCCTGATTCTTTTCTCAACACCTAACCCTAAACCTGAAAGAAAAATGAAAATTAGAACAATTTGATTAAAAAACAATTAAAATGTGGTACTTACCTGGAAGCCTAAATAAGGAAGGTACTTACCTGATAATTAGAACAATTTGATTAAAAAACAATTAAAATGTGGTACTTACCTGGAAGCCTAAATAAGGAAGGTACTTACCTGATTCGGAACCGGAGAGTAACGGACACGGAAGACGGAGTGGCAGACGTAGTGGGTCTTGGGAAGGGTCAGTAAAGTATGGCCCGTGCACTGCTCCCGCCCTCCTCGTGCAGGGGGGAGCTTCATTTTCCCCAACCCTAAAAATTAAATTTAAAGTCTCAAACAACAGCTCAGTACGACTCCCATTTCCGGTTACGTGTAACCCACGTCCACGAATCGGCGAAGACTTCCATGATTACGTATCCAGAACATGCGGAAGTGCTTATGTGACTGACTTTGTTTACAACTTACGGACTGTAAGTTCAATGCATTCTAATTTATTTCCGGAGCCTTATCCCGAACGATTATCGCCAGAAAACAGGTCAGTAGAAATGTTGAATATCATTTGTGATATGAAAAGTAGTCTGCTTAAAAAGTCCTGTAGAAAATATATGATAGAATGCCGCGACGTGATGCATCAAATGTTACCGCTATGGACAAAAGGACCGGAACCAGGTGTAGATACTTTTACATCAAATAAAACTAGTGCAGGCTCCAGCATAGAAAATAAATCTACCGCGGGAAAAGCTAGTCTTGCATGCTCAGCCATTCAGCCCACAGCCCCACCGCCTTACGAAGATGAGACCGAATTAATAGTTACTGCAGCAGCCGCATGCAAACAACGTCAGCGCTTTGATCCAACCAGCTTAAAAGACAGTGACAAAAAACCTGAATCACATGCAACGGGTCTCAGCCACCTAATTGAACAAGATCAGGAAAAACAATATATACGCCGCGAGGAAGAATTAGCAGAACATAGAAAGAGAGAAAAACTTTTGAAAGAAGAATGTGAGGAACTTATGAAAAACAATTTAGACGACTATGAAGAAAAACTTTTGCATCAGGCAGTGTCCACAATAGACACCCACATGAAACGCCACGATATCGTAGCTAGAGGTTTAGAGGTAGCTAAAGAAATACCTGTTACCCGAACTTTAATAAAGACTTATCTAAAAGGAAAAAAGGAAAAACAAAGCCAGGATGACAAAGGTCCTTACGCCAACACTCGCGGTAGTAAACAAACAGACCCAAAATCTAGTGACGTCAATGACGCTTACCCCTTTATGATAATAGGAGATCAGTGTTGTATTCAGCCCCCTAAAATCTCAGAATTAGTGACAACTATTAAAGAGCTTCCCGATCCTCTTAAAAATCCTACAGCCTTTGTCTCTGCACTACAGAGAAGTACCAGATATCACCATTTGGGTGGTCCGGATTACAGGTACATATTGTGTCAATGCATTCCTGGAGTAACCGAGTCACAACTCATAAGAGAGATAGGTGAATTAGACCCAAAGCATGATAAAGCATCCACAACTGTAGAGTTTTTGTGGGTAAATAATGACAAAGTCGCCGATTTCTTTAAGAATCTAAAGAAATTCCTGCTCACAATGTCCAGAGACAAAATTGACTTAAATGCAGTAACTATGTGTAAACAGAAGCCTGATGAATCTATCCTAGTATTCATAAAACGCTTTATGCACTGTTGGACTAATGAGGCATGCATGCCAGAGGATGGTAATGATCAGATTTTCATCACCACCTTTTTGAACAATATCCACCCTGAGTGCTCTCAGTTGCTAAAAGTGACAGCTACTGATAATCTCTACGAATTGAGTAAAGATGCTTTCTTAAAGCTTGTACAACTGAAGGCCAGTGCAGACCTTTTTCCTACTATCACAAAAGCTAACAGTGTTAAGATGATGTTGAATTTTGATGTTCAAGGCTCAGAGGAAAGTGAGAAATTAATGTATGCAGGATTACCCGCTCCAGCACAGCAAGGAAGTTTCAGAGGACGGAATGGTAAGAGTAGAGATGTTTGTTTTTGCTGTGGAAAGGTAGGACACTGGTCCAGAGAATGTCGCTTTGCAGCCACCAACAGGGCACACACGCCTCGACCACAGAACGCAGTACGAGTTCCCGCCACTAGGCGTCAGCAGAGCTCTTCCAGTCAAGGTAACTGGCAACCACAAGAAACATGCAATAATGGCCCCACATCTAGGCTGCAGCCTTACAACCCACATTATAACCCACAAGGCAGACAAGCTAGAGGTGCAAATTTAGCTCAGTTTTCCAGTAACCGCAGACACCCAGAGCATGAATCAGAATGGGAAAGGGTACGTTACAATTCTCACCATGATCTTTTCCCATCACCTGATAATCCCCGGCTGGGTCGCTACTAGGGAGGCCCAGGTGAGGATGAGGGACAGCAGTGTGAAGCACTACACACAATGCTGCATCTGCAGCTGTCCCCTAACACAGAACATTTGCCCATGCTACAAGTAGAAATAGATGGTAAGAAATACCCATTTTTAGTGGATAGTGGAGCCACTAAAAGTTCACTGTCTGGGAAATTCTATAATGGGCCTGTGTCCTCTGTGTGCATCAACACTATGGGAATTAATGGAACTGTAGTGCAATGCCCTAAAACTCATTCTCTAAAGACACGTTGGGGCTCTAAACCAGATGAAATCACATATCATCCATTTGTAATTATTCCAAACTCGCCTGTGAATTTATTAGGCAGAGATTTAATGGCAAAAATGAATTTGTGTATTTCATTTAACACAAAGGGTGAAATGTTTGCTGATACTGATAACAGCTATGTTTTCTCTGCCTTATGTACCATGGAGAAGGAACAGCCTCTGTGTCAGCTGGACGGCTCAGCAGAGAATGAACTCAACACCTTTTTGTCTGGTATTCCACGACACACACTGTGCCAAAGACGTGTTCAAAAACCACTGCCAGGTAATCCCATATCTGGGAGCCACACTTTTGTCTCTCTCACACTGTTCAACAACATGATAACTGCTCACACAAGTGAAGGTCAAACAGTGATTTTGTCACATAACTCAGACATAGGTTATGACATAACTACACCATGTCGACACATAGATCTAACCTACCCTATCCACTGTACTATTTCTGCACTTACGTTGCCAGCTGAATACCAGAATATGACATTGTGGTCTAAAGGTGAGAATGATGTAGGATTTATTGACTGTATACCTTATCACGCACAGCTAAAAAACAACAAGCCAGTATATGTCAAGCAATATCCCATTTCTGTCGAAAAAGCCTCAGCCCTAGATGTCATCATAGGAGATTTATTGACTACAGGAGTGATAAAGCCTACAGTATCTCCATATAATACTCCTGTCAATCCTGTGCCAAAGCCTAACAAACCTGGCGTATGGCGTTTTACACAAGACTTAAGACAAATTAATGCAGTCATTATCCCTTTGCCACCTCTGGTTCCGGATGTCCCCAGCATATTGACATGTATTCCATCCACAGCCACACATTTTACCGTGGTGGATTTATGCTCTGCCTTTTTCTCAGTGCCTGTGCATGAAGACACACAGCCGTTATTTGCATTCACACATAGAAATAAGCAGTACACTTGGACTCGTCTGCCTCAAGGCATGATAGACAGCCCTGCTGCTTTCTCAATGGTGATCCGTGCTACCCTGGACAGCTTCACTCCTCCTGATGGCTGTACTCTGATCCAGTATGTGGACGATCTCCTCCTCTGTGCTCCGAGTGAGGAATTGTGTCAAACTGCTACACACATGCTTCTCCAGCACCTCCAAAAGACTGGCCACAAAGCATCTGCAAAGAAAATGCAGTACTGTCAGACTTCTGTTCAATATTTGGGATTTACACTGTCTCACGGAAAACGTTCCATGACTGCAGACAGGGTCAAAGCTGTGACCTCCGTCCCTCGGCCTACTACACAGAAGGAAATGCTGTCCTTCTTAGGCATGGTGAACTATTGCAGACAGTGGATACCAGACTGTTCTTTTCATGACCACATTCTGCGTGAATGCTGCAAAAAAGACAAGCTTCCTCGAATACTGTGGTCAACAGAAATGACTGCCTCTTTCAATGCATTGAAGGGAGCGCTGACCTCCGCCCCTTGTTTGGGTCTGCCTGACTACCACTTACCTTTCCATCTGTACGTTACAGAGAACGGCACGACCTGCACAGGTGTACTGGCCCAAGAGCATGGCAGTGGCTACCGTCCAGTAGCCTTCTATTCAAAGGTATTGCCAGCAGTAGTTCAGGGGATGCCGGCCTGCCTGAGAGCAGTAGCGGCTTGCTCTATCATGATAAGGGACTGCGAGAAGCTTACACTCTCACATGACACTATTCTACACACCAATCACCAGGTCACGACCATTCTAGCAAACATACACTACTAAACTACACAACACATGACCGCACAACGTCGCTCAGGTTATGAAGCTACACTGACCTCCACAGCAAACCTCACCATAAAAGCGAGCAGCACACCCAATTCGCCAGCACATTTATTGATCCATATGCTGTGTTCTTCTGACCGACAGGATGGCTCAGACAGGCTTGATGTTCATGACTGCATGACACGTATACAGGAATCCACAGCACCACGTCCAGATTTAGAACAAACGCCTATCCCAGACTCAGCCACGGTTTATGTGGACGGGTCCTGTTCAAGGCCGAATGACAACTCATTTCTTTGTGGCTATTCAGTGGTGACATTGCCTGACATCATACTAGAGGCTCACTCATTACCATTTCACTCAGCACAAAAAGCAGAGCTCATGGCTTTAATACGCGCCTGTGAGCTCCATTTGGATAAGCGTGTGACAATTTACACAGACAGCCGCTATGCGTTTGGCGTCGTACATGACTTTGGCACATTGTGGAGACAAAGAGGATTTAGATCTGCTGATGGAAAACCGATTGCTAATTCTGATCTTGTGCAGAGACTTTTGCAGGCTATACAGCTGCCATCGGCCGTTGCAGTTGTAAAAACGAAAGGACACAGTACAGCTGACACAGACGAAGCAACAGGTAATGCTCTAGCAGACGTGACAGCCAAAGCTGCAGCTGCATCACAGCTCCCACCTCCACAGGAAGTATTATCTGTGCCCCTACAGCTGCCACTTGTTACACTCCCAGACTATTTGGAAACAAATGTTGATTTGAAATTCATACAAGAGCAAGCATCTGCATGTGATTACACCTATTGGGAGAATAATGACTGTACCTTAGATGACAGAGATGGCCTATATAAAAACCTTGAGGGTTTGATTGCCCTCCCATCTTCCCTGCTGCCAGTCCTTGTCCGACATTTTCACGGTGTGAGTCATGTCGGACAAAGAGGGGTAATAGGGGCAATAAAATCAAGATTTGTAATTGAGAAAACATTGCATGCAGTAAAAAGCATATTAGCAACCTGTCTAACATGTGCACGAACTAATGTAGGAAAACCAAAAGCGAAACATCAGCATTTACCACAACCAGATTTTCCATTTCATACATTACAAATTGATTTCACACACATGCCAGCACAAGGAAGCATCAAGTACTTACTGGTAATAGTGGATCAATTTAGTAAATGGGTAGAAGCTTATCCAACCTCAAAAGAAACTGCACAAGTAGTCTGTCAAAAGTTGTGCAATGAAATAATACCCAGATTCGGAATACCTCACCAAATTAACAGTGATAGAGGACCTTCATTTACATCAGAAGTAATTCAAAAGTGTACTAAAACTCTAGGAATAGACTGGAAATATCATGTGCCATACCATCCTCAGAGTTCAGGAGTTGTAGAAAGAATGAATAGGACCATAAAAAATCGCCTGACTAAAGCAATGATAGAAACAGGAATGACCTGGATCAAACTACTTCCTCAAATCCTCTGTGAGATTAGAATGACTCCATCCGCAGCAACCAAATTATCTCCATTTGAAATAATCATGGGAAGACCATTTCCAACACCATGGTCAGCTTCCAGAGGGGCACCGCTATTGGAAGGGGACATAGACACTGCATTGTCCGACTATGTCCACAATCTGGTAGAAACACTGAATAATAACTATCAGAAAGTTTGTCTCTCCCAGCCTCTCCCCTCCACAGATCCAACCCACAAGTGGAGACCAGGGGATGCGGTGTTAGTGAAGTCACTAAAACCAAGGACACTCGGGGAGGCCGCGTTTTCCAGCCCCCAGACTGTACTGGCAGTGACGAGAACCAGCATCCTTACGGACGGACAACCTCAGTGGATTCATGCCAGCAGGGTTAAGACCAGCCCAATCGGACCATCTCAGGCGTCGGATCAAGCAGACGACATCTCCGGCGGGCCAACGCCCGGAACCAGAGCAAATAAACACACACGGGTAGATGACATCTCAGGCGAGCCAGCGCCCGGATCCAATGTACATACACACACGCAATCACTGATTAACACACAACGTCTGAAAGAGCCACAGCAAGGTACTCGAACATCCAGCAGGAATAGAAAGCCAAAAGTACCACATGATGTCTAACCTGATAAAGCTAGACTCACTCCATCCTGATAATGGAGAAAATGAAATGCCCATTGTCATCATACGGCGCTTATTCAATGTCTCTCGAACCTGGGACCAGGCCAGAAGACGACTGAAGAACTGTTTTTCTTATATATTTAGGTTATTTATCATACCTATCGCATTAACCTTAGGATTTTTCTTTGCTATTTTGTATTGTAAACTGCAACCATGTTCACATTTCTGCAGGTCATATTTTGCTGACGATACCTCATGCTCTATTTTGCGAGACACCTACTTAATGCACTCTTCACGTTCCCTAAAATCAGTAAATGGCAACATAGACGCCACTAATAAACCATTTTATGCGCCCTCTAGAGCAGGAGTCAACTCCTGGTATGAAAATGCTAGAACAGCTGCTCGTGATTTAGGAAACAGCAATTGTTATGTCTGTTCAAAGGGTAATCCAGAACAGGTTATAGTGGGATACCCAATCTCAGGTTTTCCCCTGACAAGGATGCTATTCAAAAATGATGAAAAGGGGCCCTTAACAGTAACCCTGATTGAAGCGGTGCGAGTAGAACTAAGTCCTTTAGATTGTCTACTCATATACACAGGACAAGTCTCTAGTAAGGATGTCAGCATGATTAACGACTCTACCCACCCCTGTAACCCAATGAAGCGCCCCGAAGACCGCACTGAACCTCTTTCGCCCCCAAAACAGGTGCGCCATCACCCAAATATCTTGATGACATGCATACACCGACCAAAACTTGAAAACATAAATTATGACGCGCAAAACTATACATTTTTTCTCACTCTCCAGGAGCACGCTGTAACGAAACATGGCTAGCAGCGAGTGTTGACAGGACACAACATAGACATATGTTTTCTTATATATATGCATATATAAGTACGCATTCAGATAACTCCACAATCCTGCATTCGCCCAACACACTAAACGACTCGTACTGGGGAGGCATATTAAAAGGCTATACAGCTTCGCGCCTGACCAGACCAATCCCACATGCTTATTGGATGTGCAATAATACCCTTAGAGTGGCTTTACCTGTTAATTGGACCGGTACCTGCGGTCTAGTAACTTTAGCTCAAGAACTACTAATACAACAAACCTCAGATCTGCCTGTATCCAGCAGACGTACAAAACGCTCCACTTACTCACATAACGTTTACATAGATGCTATAGGGGTTCCACGCGGGATACCAAGGGAATTAAAGGCACAAGGGGAAATATCCGCAGGGTTTGCCTCACTAATACCGCATATACAGGTAAACAAAAATGTAGCCTGGATCAATTATGTTTATTACAATCAGCAAAGACTTACTAATTTGACCAATACGGCCCTTAAGGCCCTAGGAGAACAGATGTCTGCTACCTCTTTAATGACCATGCAAAATAGGATGGCCTTAGACATGCTGTTAGCTGAGAAAGGAGGTGTTTGTGCGATGTTCGGAGATGTTTGTTGTACTTTCATTCCCAATAATACCGCCCCTAACGGTTCGTTCACACAAGCTATGAATAAACTTGAAGCATTGCAGATAGAACTAAGAGCCAATGCAGGTCACGGTCAGTGGCTAGACAAGTGGCTGCAGGACACGTTTGGAAAATGGAAGGAACTAATTGTAGCTTTTGTAACCATTGTAGCATGTATTATTTTGTTTTTGATGATTATTGTCTGTTGTGTGGTACCCTGTGTACGTTCAATGATAACCCGTATAGCTACTAGTACAGCTACTTCAATGTATTTGCAATTGGCACAAATTGACCCAGATTATGTGTCAGATGTCATCAATGATGATCCTGATGTATGTATTGAGCATTAGATTGTGAATTACTCGATTGTCCAAGAAGAGAATGACGTTTTCTTCTTTTTCTTTTCTTCTTTTTAAAATTTTGATATTAAGCTTACTCGAAGGACTAGTTACATTTATGGTTTGTTTTACATTTATGATTTGTTTCACATTTATGATTTGTTTCACATTTATGATTTGTTTCACATTTATGATTTGTCTTTATATTATGTTATTACATTCTGTCTTTATACTATGTTATCATTTCATGATAAAAGGAGAGAACTGTTGTGATATTTTGATACCACGGTTAGCATTTACAGGATATTGTTTTATACAGGAAAGCTGTTACTCAATAAGGCCCATCTACTAGTTGTTTTTCTCTTTCTCTGTGACCCAAGAATTAATGTGTAAGACTCACAAGCTGGTACCCCAAGGTCGAAAACACCACAGAGACGAGACCACTTCCTTACTCCCATCCTCC
The DNA here is from genome assembly GCF_964374335.1 of Astatotilapia calliptera. Lineage (NCBI taxonomy): Eukaryota > Metazoa > Chordata > Actinopteri > Cichliformes > Cichlidae > Astatotilapia > Astatotilapia calliptera. Next base: position 32,363,464 of record NC_137440.1, on the reverse strand, counting down.
CTTTTTCTTTATCTCCTGGAAAAGGCTCGTTAAAGGCCAGGTGGTTTGTTTCAGAATTCACTAATGAAAGAACTCTGTATTCTATGTCTAGGAGTGTATTTTGCTGGGATGATCATAAATTGTAGCTGAACTGATAAACTACACAAGGGATACTTTGCTCAGAAGGCAGGAAGACGTTTCCTTATTTAGTCTGTACCGGTTTGAACTGGGAAAGCTGACACACGAACCTTTTTTTCTCTATATAAACTGCTGTGTACCAAATAAACCTTTGAGTTGATTCTGGGAAAGCAATCTGAACAGTCTCTGTATCACTTTGTTCTCCTAACTGCTCCCGATATCGTAACTAACCCAGCTGAACGGCATACCTGAGTGTTACTTTGAATAATTAGGAGTCTTATAAGGAAAGGACAAAACTCTGCTTATCGCTCACGCCACGGAGGAAACCCGGGACGGCAATTTCCTTCAACAGTGAACATCACTGTCACAACAGTGTTTATTTTCATTCAAAGGCTTTATGATTTTTCCTATATTGGTGGGCCGCTCTCTAGTCAAAATGCCCGGGCCAATTTTCTGTCCCAGTCCAGCCCTGTATGCAGCTCATCTTCAGTCTGGTGTTACCTACATCTTCCTATTCAGAAGGCAGAATTTCTGAGTTCTGAGTACAATCGAAAGCACCACGACTGCAGTTTTTGTGTTGGATGTAAAAGGCGCACATGACTCTGTGACGTAGGCTAGAATCATGGCAGCAGTCAACAACGGTCCAGGCGTGGGATTTCTCTCGTGGAAATGTGCACATTATCTTTTTCTTTCTATTGGTCGGTGGCACAGTGCACTGTGGCAAGTAAGCAAGCTAGAAGACTGGCAACGTTATGGAAGCAACACATTAACAAGAGAATTCTGAGTAAAACCAAAGTTACTTTCCCTAGTAACTAGTTACTTTGAAAGTAACGAGTAACTTGAAGTAACTGAGTTACTTTTGAGAGAAGTAACTAGTAATGTAACTAAGTTACTATTTTAAAGTAACTTACCCAACACTGCTAATGAAAAACATTGAGCAGCAATGTCCATCCAACTCTTTTCATGGTTGTTGTAGTCGTGATAATTTTGTGAGGCCACATTGAAAAGCCTCGGATACGGAAGCGTAGAGCTCCCACCCAGGCAAAAGAAAAATAGAGCTATATCACGTTATAACATGAAAAGTATATTGTTCTAACAATATACCTTTCACGTTTGAACAATATAATATCACGTTATTACAATATACATAATCATCACGTTCGGACAATATAAATATAAATATTATATTATATATATTTATATATATATAAATATATTATACCCACCCGAAACTCTGGCTGATTGGGACCCACACCCAGTTTCACACCTTGGCTCAGGCAATTAGAGGATCATCAGGGGGTCCTTTTGTCCCTCTGTGGGGGGAAACTCCCACTAGGTTTATATCTGGGACTCTCCACCATTTGACCTTAGAACTGAAGAAGCTTCTCTTTGCAAGCTCCTTTGACTACGATGACCTGGATGACTGAGAACCTTCACAGACATAGGATAAATAATAAATAAACAAGAGCAATAAAAAACATAACTACATGTCAAATATTCATTAAAGTTTTTTAATATGAAAATAATGAAGTGACTTGTAAAGCAAAAGTGAAGTTTCTGTTCTGACCTCCATGAACTGTTCCATAACAGAAAAAAACACTTTGGTCTCACCTGTCCAAACGATAGTGTTCCAGAAGTTTTGTAGTTTGTTCCCATTAAACCTTACAAAGCTTTGTTTGTTTGTTAGAACAGAAATAAAATAAATCTGGAACACAAATGAGGATATTTAGAGAAATGTTACAGTTAAAGTAAATAGCAGATTTTATTATTATTTTGACTTAGTAAAATGTTGAAAAAGTATTAATTTAACAAGCTCCTCCTGCTAGGCATGACTGCAAAATGTAATTACTTATTTAATTATGTTTTACATAATTACTTATTTTCTTGAAGAAAAACATATTAGAGATGACATTTCCTGTTACACCAGTTTAAAACTTTTTGATATGAAACTTTTCTAAACAAAGTTACAAAGTGCTTGAAAAAATACAAACACTACAAATGTAAACAGAGTAGAATAAAAAAGAATAAATAAACAAGGCAATAAAAAGCATAACTACATGTCAAACATTCATAAAAACCCTTTAAGAGTATTCAGAAGTGACTTGTGAGACAATAAAAAGTTTCTATTCTGACCTCAAGAGCTGTTCCATGGAGTGACAGAAAAGAAAAAAAACACACTGAAATTGTTGTGCGGAAACATAGTACAGTGCTTATTAGCAGCATCATTATAAAACACTACACTTGATTATTAGTAAGTAGAAGTAAAATGACTGGTCTTTGGTTAAAAATCCAGCTACTGAAAAAATTTGCTTATGCATCTTTGTCTCCCCCTGCTGACAAGAGGAAGAATCTTTTTGGCCTGTGACCTCTAAGCATACTGCAGCGTTTTGTGTGTACTGCTGCCACATTACTCCTGAGGTCAAGAAGAGAGTTGCTTAAAATACTAGTTTTAAGATTTGCATCTAATTTCTTTCTCACTTCTCCTCCAGACTGCACCTGGCCTGCATCTGGTAAAAACATAGCAACAGCCAAACCAGTTGGGTTTTTGGACTCCTTTTATGGTAAAGTTCCTTGGAGGGAAGTTACCAAGTGTTATGAAGAAGCAGGAGTTTGGTATGAGTTTGAAGAATCTGTTGATTTTAAACATTTACAGTTGCGTGGGGATTTTCTAAATATATGTATATTAATGTTCCCATTGTTTAACTTTTATATTATAATAAGAAATTTAAATGGCAGATTTAACACTACTATAAACAACCTATGTTTACTCTTAATTTGATATTTCATTGTTGTTTCAGACAGTGGGAGGAGCCTCTCACTATATAATCAGGAGCTGCATCTCCTCTCCAGAGCTAGCGTGGGCCAGGTTATGATGGTGAACAGACTATTGTCAGGGCCCCCATTAAAGGGGGTTCCACCCAGTGCAAAACTGTTTCTTAATTAGTTCAGTTTAGTTCAGGATTGTCTTGAAGTTGCAGATGTGTATTCCCCGTTTTGTTTCCTTGTAATGCTTTTCTAGTTTCATTTTTCTTTAGTTGGCTCAACCACAGTTGTGAAAAAAGGAATAAATCAATAGGCTGTTAACCAACATTTTTTTTCTGCCTCTGACTCAGACAACCTTCACAGCCTCTAATTTATTTTCTCCATGGTAGGTCAGAGTTCACTCTGCCACTGTTGGTACTAACTTATATGTCAAAGTGGGGTGGCGCTGTTGACGTTGTTCTTAAGTGGCAGAGAATTTCAAATTCAGTGTTTCAAACAGCTCAACAAATATCACCTGTGACCTGCTCCCCTTGAGCCACAGCCACCCCAATGATGACGAGTTCATGATGAGGTGAAATGAAGAGGAGGAGATGTGTCATGGTCCTGGGCCATGTGGGCCCAGTATTCTTAGTTTTCATGTATTTTTGTATTTTGTTCTTTATTTAGGCCATGCTTCCTGGGTTGATCTGTTACGTTGTTCCTTATGTGTTTTCCCTTCGTGACTCTTACCCCCTATGTGCCCCTCTGTGTATTTATGAGCCCTCGTCTCTCTTTGTGCTTTATTCTATGTTTTCCCCAGCCCGTTATGTCTGCGTTCTCCCCGTGCTCTCTCTCCTCCTGTTTGAACCTCTGTGTACTTCCTGCTTTACTTTGCCCGTCTCCCATCAGTGTTACGTTCACTCCTGCCGTGTCTTGTTATGATTATCAGTGTCACCTGTGTTCCCCGTGTGCATCCACTTCCCCTGATCTTCCCTCATGTGTATTTAGTCTCTGTGTTTCGTACAGTCTGTGTCGCGTCGTCTGTGTTCTCACCTCCATGTTTTCCCGGTCAGTCCTTGCAGTGATCATCATAGTCTGAGTTTTCTTAGTTTGTCGCAGTATTGGTTTTCCCAGTTTAGTTATAGTCTAGTCACGCCATCCCTGCTTTGTTTGTGCACTTTGTCTTCAGCCATAATAAAGGCTCGCTTTCTGTTAAGTCCACTCCCGTCTACTCACTTGTGTATGCACCTGGGTCCATCACACACACCACCGCACGGCCTGTCTGCAGATCATGACAGTACGACGCGACCATGCCGGACCCAGCGTCACAAGACCAGGAGATCATTCGGACAGTGGAGTCGCTATGCGGCGGTTGGCTGCAGTGTTCCGGGGAGGAGGAACGGGTTGAGCTAGCCCGCCAAGCCGGAGTATGCATGTCCGCATTCCCCTGGTTATGGGAGGCGCTGCATCCCCTCATCATAGACTTTCTCGCCTCCACTCTTCAACTCCGCCCGCGACAGCAGCTGCCCGGTAAGCGTGAGCCGTCGCCTGAGCCATGCTGTAGCTCTGTTTCCCCGCTGCCTCGTGAGCCTGAAGCGGTCAGAATCGGTACGGTGTGGCTCACCGCCGACGCACCCTCGGCTCACGCTCCATCGGCTTCCGCTTCCTCGCCATCGCCTGACTGCACTACGCGGCTCAAGGAGATGCCAGCTGCTATTGACTTTGGTGAGGAGGAGCGGCAGCAGGTATTACGGGCGTATCGCGAGGACGAGCTCCGCTGGAAGCCCTGGCTCATCCCCGAGGAGGAGTTCTCGCCAACTTCCCCACCTCGCACCTGCCGCCCGCCCTCGCCGCCCCGATCGGACTACTCGTCCCCTGCTGTCTTTCTAGCACGGATGTGGTTGGAGGACGAGGAGCCGGTCGCCAGGGAGAGTCAGGCTTTGTCCACAGCCGCTTCAAGGGGAAAGCGGCGTTCTCGCCGCCATCGCGCACTGCTACGTCCTGTCTCGCCCTCCACGAAGCGTCCCGCGGACGCTGTGGGGGTCCTGGACGTCGGTCACGAGGGGCAGCAGCACGCCGCAGGCGCACAGCTAGTGGAAGAGTTCGGGAGGGAGCCGTGGCTCGCTCCTGATCATGACGAGCGCTCTTTCCGGGGAACTCGACTGGCTCTTGGGGGTCCCCGGAGTTGCCAGGGACTTCCACCGCTCACCCCGCCCGCTTCCACGGATAGAAAGAAACGGCACTCTCGCCGCCGGCGCTCTGAGCCCCACCCTAAGGAGGTCCCTCAGTTAATGCCATCTGAGGCTTTAACTCCCATCAGCCATCCAGCCGTGAGTACCCCTGACTCAGTTTCTGACGTCGTATCTAGCCCCTTAGCCAAAGACCTCAAGTCAAAGGGATTTTCTGAGGTAACTAGTGATGAGGACGTTACGTCTCACACAGTGAGCCTGCAATCGGTGGGTTTTTCTGGAATAATGAAAGATGCTGGGAGTAAGGGGTCAGACTCAAAGTATTCTGTATCAGACGACTTTCGATTTAATGCGTTGACATCCTTAGCGAGCAGTCCTAGTTGTGTGGGTGATCAAGAATTAAATCCTATTACCTCTGACAATTCAACGATTACCAAGCCACCTCATGCCAGGTTTGAAACTTTGCGTGAACCATCTACCGAGTCTGAAGAGAGACTGCCTAGCTTTCCTCAAGGAGCAACTACAGACTGTTTGTACTGTGCTGAAGTCTCTGAAGAGGTGGGGACAGCAGCTGTCCAGTCAGCACCCGTCCTAGTTTTGCCCCAGACTCCTCTTATAACGGAGGTGAGTGACTGTGCTTTTTCATCTCATGAACCTGATATAGTGGAGTGTACTGGGTTGCCCTTTTGTGGGCCCAGCTATGAAGAAACTGGTGCCAAAGACTGCTCTACCATTAATCATGATTTCATAGACACCCATGCTGTGACTGACCTAACTCTAGTTACGAATGAGGGCCAGTCAGAGCAGTGTTGTGATAATGAAAGGACTGTGTGTAACTGTTTTGAAAAACCACACAACGAAACCACAGACAACGTTCTTGGCCCTGTAGAATCCAGGACTTTTTCTAGTGTTGCTCCCATAGCCGCACCACATGGAGCAAAGGTTCATGAGACAGCGAAAGGGATTCACACGTCGACTGTACAGTCTGCTTCTGAGCCTGCTAGGAATGGCGTGAGCTTTCTCTCCGCCTCAGACTGTTATCTACTGCAGCAAACTCGTACAGCCGAGACGGAGTGTTACCCCCGCGTGCAGATCGTAGTGGAGTCTAGTTCCGTATTCCCTGATGGTGGGATTGCAGACAGGGCTCAAGACCAAATGCACAGGAACGTGAGCTCTGATGCTACTGCTTCTCAGTCGCAGACTGTTAGGCCAGCCATAAGCATGCCTGCCTCTTTATGTGACTCTGAATCCAGCTACGGACTTATGTGCAATCCTACCATGAACTATTGTGTTGACAATACCGACAGGGAGTTGGCATCTACTACTCGAGTTACCGAAAGTGTTCATGACCTGAGAAATTATGTTTTCAAAGCTTGTCATGCTAACAGTGTTCTATGTGCTGCCTCACCAGTCGCTTCTGAGCTTAAGACTCTCCCCAGGGCCTCCTCAGATGCCACGTCAGCTGGGGGGCCCGAGGAGCCCGTCCAGTCCCACGCCACGTCAGCTGGAGGGTCCGAGGGGCCCGTTCAGCCGCCTGTCTCCGCTGGAGGGTCCGAGGGGCCCGTTCAGCCACCTGTCTCCGCTGGAGGGTCCGAGGGGCCCGTTCAGCCTCAAGCCTCGTCAGCTGGAGGGCCCGAGGAGCCTGTTCAGCCACCTGTCTCCGCTGGAGGGTCCGAGGGGCCCGTTCAGCCTCAAGCCTCGTCAGCTGGAGGGTCCGAGGGGCCCGTTCAGCCTTCTGTCTCCGCTGGAGGGTCCGAGGGGCCCGTTCAGCAACCTTCCTCATCAGCTGGGGGTTCTGGAGAACCGCACCAGCCTCATGCCACGTCAGCTGGGGGGTCCGAGGGGCCCGTTCAGCCTCCTGTCTCCGCTGGAGGGTCCGAGGGGCCCGTTCAGCAACCTTCCTCGTCAGCTGGGGGTTCTGGAGAACCGCACCAGCCTCATGCCACGTCAGCTGGAGGGTCCGAGGGGCCCGTTCAGCCTCCTGTCTCCGCTGGAGGGTCCGAGGGGCCCGTTCAGCAACCTTCCTCGTCAGCTGGGGGTTCTGGAGAACCGCACCAGCCTCATGCCACGTCAGCTGGAGGGTCCGAGGGGCCCGTTCAGCCTTCTGTCTCCGCTGGAGGGTCCGAGGAGCCCGTCCAGCCTCACGCCTCGTCTGCTGGAGGGCCCGAGGAGCCCATCCAGCCACCTTCTGCTACGCCAGCTCCAGCCTGTGCTTCGCCTGCTGCAGCTCCAGCCTGTGCTTCGCCTGCTGTGGCTTCATCAGAGTCTTCGTCAGCCGCAGCTGCCTCAGAGCCTTCGTCAGCCGCAGCCGCCTCAGAGCCTTCGCCAGCCGCAGCAGCCTCCGAGCCTTCGCCAGCCGCAGCAGCCTCCGAGCCTTCGCCAGCCGCAGCAGCCTCCGAGCCTTCGCCAGCCGCAGCAGCCTCCGAGCCTTCGCCTGGTCCGGCCTCCGAGTCTTCAGCCTCGTCTGCCGCGGCTTCGGCCTGTGCTTCGTCTGGTCCTGTGCCCACCGGGCCATGGCCGGCACGCCTGACACTGGAGAGCCGCCGCTGCCTTCCGCGCGGCCGGCCCCCTGAACTGCTCCGTCGTCTCCTCCGCCGCCGCCGCTGCCTTCCGCGCGGCCGGCCCCCTGAACTGCTCCGCCGCCGCCGCTGCCTTCCGCGCGGCCGGCCCCCTGAACTGCTCCGCCGCCGCCGCTGCCTTCCGCGCGGCCGGCCCCCTGAACTGCTCCGCCGCCGCCGCTGCCTTCCGCGCGGCCGGCCTCCGGATCTGTTCTGTCACCGTGGCCACCTTTCCCGTGGCCGGCCTCCGGAACGGTTGGACTGGACTTTTGTGTTGTCGCCTCTCGGGTTGGCCTTCGGGCCTCTTTGGACATTCGCCTCCCTGTTCTGGACTCTTTTGTGTATTTGTGGACTCAGTTTTGTTCTCGTGCTCCTTGTTTTTGGTTCGTTTTGTTCCCTCCGTCCTGGTCCCCCGCCTCCCGCCCTGGGTGGGGTGTTTTCTGTTTCGCTTGTGTTTTGTTTCTCGGGTTTGGGCTGTCGGGAGCCAGCCCTTTAGGGGGGGGTGGTGTCATGGTCCTGGGCCATGTGGGCCCAGTATTCTTAGTTTTCATGTATTTTTGTATTTTGTTCTTTATTTAGGCCATGCTTCCTGGGTTGATCTGTTACGTTGTTCCTTATGTGTTTTCCCTTCGTGACTCTTACCCCCTGTGTGCCCCTCTGTGTATTTATGAGCCCTCGTCTCTCTTTGTGCTTTATTCTATGTTTTCCCCAGCCCGTTATGTCTGCGTTCTCCCCGTGCTCTCTCTCCTCCTGTTTGAACCTCTGTGTACTTCCTGCTTTACTTTGCCCGTCTCCCATCAGTGTTACGTTCACTCCTGCCGTGTCTTGTTATGATTATCAGTGTCACCTGTGTTCCCCGTGTGCATCCACTTCCCCTGATCTTCCCTCATGTGTATTTAGTCTCTGTGTTTCGTACAGTCTGTGTCGCGTCGTCTGTGTTCTCACCTCCATGTTTTCCCGGTCAGTCCTTGCAGTGATCATCATAGTCTGAGTTTTCTTAGTTTGTCGCAGTATTGGTTTTCCCAGTTTAGTTATAGTCTAGTCACGCCATCCCTGCTTTGTTTGTGCACTTTGTCTTCAGCCATAATAAAGGCTCGCTTTCTGTTAAGTCCACTCCCGTCTACTCACTTGTGTATGCACCTGGGTCCATCACACACACCACCGCACGGCCTGTCTGCAGATCGTGACAGAGATGGACATTTGCTGCCAGGGTGAGACACATGTTGCTTGCACAGTCCTTTGGTGCTGCAGGCAGATCCAGGTACAGAGAGAGAAAAGGTGGAGCTGTTGGTGATATGTAGCACTGTTAATGAATTTTGGAAAGTGAGTTATGTCTAGGCTTAGGTTTTTGTGTCTGTGTTAAAAGGACAGGGATTTACAGAATCCCATTTGTTCAAATTTACATGAATAAATATGATTATGAAATAAGTAATGAAATAAATACATGCTACAATAATTAGCTGTATGAGTTTAGCTTTGAGTAATATGTATGTCCCTAAGATCAACTCACATCAATTCAATTGGCCTAGATTTTGTCAGGCAAAGTTGCAGAACATTTAAACTGGATTATATAGGCTAGGTATCATTACAAAGTCACAGTATATTCAAAGTATTTTTTTATTTATTGCATGAATTCTTAATTAAAGAACAAATAGTCTGATGTCTTGTATTCATTATGAAAGTATTGTCATGATACGTTGTGTGGCAGGCAGGAGAAGGACCCAAGATGCAGATTCACAGACACGGGGATAAACTCAAAAACACAGCTTTATTGCTGGCCACGAGAAGCAATACAAAATAAACTAAAACTGGGAAAACTAAAGCATGAGATGTACAAGGAACCGAACCACGGGGAGAATAACACACAACATGAGGGAGAACGCGACGCCGAACAGAGGGAGACTCAGACAGAAATACACAGAGGGTAAACGAGGAAAGTGGGCACACACGGGGAACACAGGTGATACTGATAATCATAACGAGACAGGGCGGGGTGAACTGAACATGACATGTACAGGCACAGGGGTTCAGACAGGAGGAGAGAGAGCACGGGGAAAACACAGACATAACGGGCTGGGGAAACATGAAACAACCACAAAGGGAGACGAGGGCTCATAAATACATAGAGGGCACACAGGGGGGAGAGAGCACGGGGAGAACTTAGACATAAAGGGCAGGGGAAACATGGAATAAAACATAAGGAGAGACGAGGGCTCACAGATACACAGAGGGGCACACAGGGGGTAAAAGCCATGAAGGGAAAACACTTAGGGAACAACACAACAGGGCAACTCAGAAAACATGGCCTAAATAAGGAACGAAATACAAAAATACAAGGAACTAAGAATACTGGGCCCACATGGCCCAGGACCATGACAAGTATACTAAGTACACTACTTTTTGTTTTGATTTTACAACCACATTATGTTTTAGTATTGTCAATAACACCCTGAATTTGATTTGGTATCAGATTGGAAAGAAATTCAGTGATATTGCACAGACTGTAAATCATCCATGATACATCATGTAACATCTGCTTATATCCTACTAAATTCTGCTGTCTAAATCCACAAAGAGCAGTAAACCTTAGAGGAGCAGCTGTAGTAGCACATGTGAGCTCATCACAGCCTGTATACAAAGAAAATCTTAGTGGAGCTTATTAGTGGAGCACACTAGTTGCCAAACCATCTACTTGGTCCAAACTTTTTATTCAACCAGAGAAAATTGGGAAAGCCAAATTGGAGTTGAAAAAATAAAAGTAGTAAATTCATCCTGCAAAATTACATGGTTTTGGTCAACAGCCACATTAAAACAGGTGAGTCAGAAAAACAACTAACAAATAAAAGACAAATGTCATGAACTCAATGTGAAAGGGTTTTTACACAAGATTTGGATCTGAATTTTATCTTTATTTCTTTTCTTTTTTTTTCTTTTTTTTTGCCTGTCCCATTTGGTTCATTAGCCGTCAGAATTGTTGTCTGAAGACCAGGATACCCAATGGATTTACTTTGCCAAATGGATCATCGTGGCATTGCCGTATTGGTCCATTTGATCGATCTTTGTTTTTATTGTTTATTATATTTTATTTTCAGATGTTACAGACGGGACAGACATGAGTGAGGGATAGGAAAGGGAGAAAGAAAGAGGAAAGAAAAGAAAAACAGAAGGGGAGAGGGACAGTAAGAAAGGGGGAGGGGGGAGAATCTCCTGGATCAGCTGTTGAGAGAAAAAGAAGAGAAAACAAGCAAAAAAAAAACCAAAGCAACATACTAAACACAACACCATCGCATTAATCTAGCTAAGTGTAAACAGCAGTAAATACTAAATATTCAATGTTGTTGTGCAGCACACAGGACAGACAGCGCACAATGTGCTTTGAAGTAGCAGCCAAGAAAGGTGTAATTTAAGTCTACGAACAGTGAACACCCATGTGCACACCTGTGTGGATCAGCGTGCTTGTATTCAAATGGTTTCCACATATAATGGTCTGCAAGAGGATGTAGGGAGCCATAGCCCCGTCCCCCGGGGCATGAAGCAGGCATGGAGCAGATCCAGGCCCCAGACATCCAGAGGCCCCAGAGTGCAAGAGCCCAAGGAGGACCACCGGAGGGGCATCCGTGCCACCCTCATGGGAAGGGCTGAGGATCCCCAGACGAGGCGTCACCCAGTAGCCATCGAGCAGAAGCTAGAGAATAGAATAGAATAGAATAGAATAGAATAGAATAGAATAGAATAGAATAGCCTTTATTGTCATTGTACAGAGTACAACGAAATTGGAGTGCCACTCCCTTGGTGCAAGTTTCAATAATAAATATAAATGTAAAATATAAAAAGTACAAAAAAAACAATTGTAAGTACTCAAACAATAGTATGTACAATATATACAGGATAGCAGCATAATATAATGACAGTATGAATAGCAGCATAATATAATGACAGTGACGGTATGGAATAGGTTCAATTGTTTTTGTGCTTATTTACTACGGTGATAGCTCTGGGAAAGAAGCTATCCCTGAATCTGTTTGTCCTGGTTTTATGTGACCTGTACCGTCGGCCTGACGGTAATAGTTCAAACAGTTGGTTGCTGGGGTGAGAGTGGTCCTTGATGATATTGCCAGCTCTGCTGAGGTACCGAGAGTTTGCAGTGACCTCCAGGCTGGGCAGAGAGCAGCCAGTGATCTTCTGGGCTGTGTTGATGACCCTCTGCAGTACTTTCCTGTCTGCAGCTGAGCACCCTGCATACCATGTTGTTATGCCGTACGTTAGGATGCTCTCTATGGTGGCTCTGTAAAATGTCACCAGCAGCCTCTCCTCCAGGTTGTTCCTCCTGAGCACTCTCAGAAAGTGGAGACGCTGCTGGTCCTTTTTAACCACCGCCGTAGTATTTGCAGTCCAGGAGAGGTCATCAGATATCTGCACGCCCAGAAACCTCATGGAGTGTACCCTCTCCACACAGCTCCCGTGAATGTAAAGTGGGGCCGGGTCTGCTCTGCCCTTCCTGAAGTCCAAGATAAGTTCTTTAGTTTTCGTGGTGTTCAGTTGGAGGTTGTTAACTGAACACCACTCAGTCAGTCTGTTGACCTCATCTCTGTAGTCCGACTCATCCCCCCTTGAGATGAGTCCAACCACTGTGGTGTCATCCGCGAACTTTATGATGGTGTTTGAGAGATGGGTAGGGGAGCAGTCGGATGTGTAGAGCGTAAACAGGAGGGGACTCAAAACACATCCTTGTGGAGACCCGGTGCTGAGTGTGATGGTGCTGGACCGGTGGGGGCCGAGTCTGACAGACTGTGGTCTATTTGTCAGGAAGTCCTTGATCCAGAGGCAGATGGGGGTGGAGAGTCCCAGGTGAGACAGTTTCTGGACCAGGATCTCCGGGATGATATGATTGAATGCTGAGCTGAAGTCCAGAAAGAGCATTCTCACATAGCTTCCTCGGTGCTCCAGGTGACTCAGCGCAGTGTGGAGCGCTATGGTGATAGCGTCCTCGGTGGAACGATTTGTCCTGTAGGCAAATTGGTGGGGGTCCAGAGTGGGAGGCAGACCGGCCCTGATGTGCTGACAGACCAGTCTCTCAAAGCACTTCATCACTACAGGCGTAAGTGCAACAGGCCTGTAGTCATTTGGGCTGGCCACAGCTGTCTTCTTGGCGATGGGGATGATGGTGGAGGTTTTGAGGCAGGGCGGGACGGTGTTTGATGACAAGGAAAGGTTGAAGATTTTAGTGAAGACTCCAGTCAGATCGTCAGCACATGCTCTGAGAACCTTTCCATGTATTCCATCAGGACCTGCCGCCTTCCTGGGATTCACTGACCTTAGAACACACCTCACTTGGTGCTCCCTAAGTGTTAGTGTGCCAGTGCTGGGGGCGGGTGGAAGTGGTGTGGCAGCTGAGGGCTTGGTCGTCTCAAAGCGGGCGAAGAAACGGTTTAGATCCTCAGCCAGTGAGGCATCAGTCCTAGACGTTGCCTGGTTATTGCTTCTGTAGTTGGTAATGTGATTGATCCCCTGCCACATTTTTCTGGGGTCGTTGTCAGCAAAGTGATCTTCAATCCTCCTCCTATAGGCAGCCTTAGCTTTCCTTTAGAGGGGGCTGCACCGGCGTGCCTGCCGGCTCTGCCGGCAGCCAGCTGTGCCAGAGTGAACCGAGCCGCAGGCCCAGAGGCCCGAGGGCCCCCCACACCCCAGAGGAGGCCTGACCGAGCAACAGTCGCCAGGCCCCGCCAGGTAGCCACCGGGAGCGAGCTGGTACATACCTGAGTGCCCAGCCCCGGACACCAAGAACCACCACGCCCCGACCCCTGAGGGCATCAGTCACCGGCAGGGAGTGTGGTGAGGGGAGATAGGCCTTGGAGGGCCTGGGAGTTCCCAGAGAGGTGGAGTCTAAGACCCGACCTGACATATAGACACAGACAAACAGGCACACACAGACACAAACATGCATTCCCACCCTCATGCACACATATACAAACACTCAGCACTCACCCAACGTAAGGATTGACATAAATGGACATGTACACACAATCACACTCCCCAAACATACTCTATACCTCGGGTCCAGGTACCCTGGCCCCCAGAGGGGGAAACAGAACCCAGACCCAAGAGATGTTACCCTTCCCCCCGGGGTGGAGGCAAGCAGACCGTCCCAGGCTCTGCAGCAGCAGGGAGGCCAATCGGACAGCCAACATCTCCTCCCAGCCCCCCTGCCCCGATGGCGGGGGTGTGTGAAGACCCCATACCTCCCTCCTCCCGCTCATGTGTAGTGTTGCTGCGTGTTGTTCTAAAGTGCATTTATTTCTTATTTCTTTCTATTTCTTCTTTTCTATTCTCTATTCTATTTCTATTGTCTTTTCCCACGTGTAAAATCTTACTTTAACCCCAAATCATAAGTACAATTTTGGACCTTCACAGCCCAACAATGGTAAAAGACAGGAAAACAGTGATCCGATTATTTTTCCAGGGTTTTTACTTCCATTTTGAAACAGAAAAACAGCTACACATTTGTCCCACTCTTAACCAGATTTCACATCGGACAGCAACATTGGTCTCATTCAACACCAACTTTCTTTACATTCATTCACAGAATGATAAAGTGCAACAGCATCAACACAACTTCATGACAAAAAAGACAGACAGGCAGACAAATAAAAATTTGGGACACTGAACTTTCGGCACTTCAGGAGGAAGCAGTAGAAATTAAAACTGCACATGGTAACTATTAGTAAATGCTGAATATATTTAGACTTCTCTCTGTCATCGTGAACAAGGAGAAACATTAAATAAATAAAAAGTAACGTACATATTTTCAAAAATATTAAATCTTAAGGTACATTCATATAACCTACATATACAGCATATATACCACCAACATGCAAAAGTCACATAAACGCATACATCATAAAACAACAGAAGACAACAGAAGGCACCAGCTTGCAAAACTCAGAGATGAAGACAAGAATTAAAGTGAATGAATCACACAAATCCACAAAACAAAAATGTATCCTTCATGTTTCTTTAGTATCCTGGAGTCTAAATATTATTATTTAGAGATAATTATAGATTCTATTAAATTTATCCTTTAGAGTTGTATGAGTATTTCTAATACTTTGAAATAGCTTTTTCTCTTTTATAAGATATGTCAGTTAAACATATAGCAGTAAAGAAAATAAATATCTGTTTGGTAGAGAAAATGAATCACCAAGAATAAATGTTAAATTAAAATACCACTTTAAGCACCAGGTTATAATAGGAAATCTTCATGATTAAGGGTTTTATAACTAATGACTTGTAATAATGGTGCCTGAATAATTTATTCAGATTTAGTAGAACAGAATGAGCTGATGATGAATTCATGTTGACTAGAATCCCTTTGTGGAAAGTTCATTCTTTATTCTGTCAATAAATTCTGTGTTTTATTATGTTTTATTAAAAAAAAATGTTAACAGCATTTTCAACAGCAATCCCTGTTATATAGTTAAGATTTTTTTATATCCTGGCAACATAAACATTTGCCCATGCCCCTGATGCCGCCCCCTGTTTGATGAACATGTTTGATAAACATATCAAACATGTCTGTTTGATATCTTAATATAAATCAATAAGATTAATTAATAAAGCCATTTGATACAACCTGTAATTTTTTTATTTACTGATAACAATAATCACGTGTTAGCGAAAAATAAATGTTTTGATAAATATTAACATATATATTTTTAATTCTATGATATTGCATTAACTAACTGCACTGTTAATCCAGGACAGCGTACTTCTTCCAGTAGTAAAATCATGAAAGCCGAAGGTAAATGCCCCTGTATGCTGTGCTCCTGCACAGTGATACCTCAGCTATTTGGATGCATTAGGAGTCTCTTTGTCCTTTGTTCCCTTTTTTACTACTCTCTGAGCGATCCCATATGGCACGTGGCATGCCACTGTTCCCATTTCTGCTGCCCCCTCCACGTGAAACATTTGGTCATCGAAGAAGATATGTGGCCTGATCTTCTCCAGCATTGGGCCTTTGGGCGCGCCGGCAAGAAAGAGAGCTTC
Organism: Astatotilapia calliptera; assembly: GCF_964374335.1. Classification (NCBI taxonomy): domain Eukaryota; kingdom Metazoa; phylum Chordata; class Actinopteri; order Cichliformes; family Cichlidae; genus Astatotilapia; species Astatotilapia calliptera. Next base: position 32,347,815 of record NC_137440.1, on the reverse strand, counting down.
ATCGATCTCCAGACCCCAGGAGCGCAGTGTTTTTAGGGCTCTGGTACCAGAACTGGCTGCACTCCGAGCTGTCACGAGGTAGGTCCGGATGGGGCAGTCCATCCGCTGACCTTTGCCGTAAAACTTTTTCTGGAGCTTTCCTAAAACCTCCAGGAAGCCCTTCAGTGGCCCCTGCAGAAAGAAGAACAGATTCATGAATGTTAATCTTTCTGCACGTATACGTGACTCACTACATGTTAGACACACTACAACTGAATTCAGGCCAACTGAGCTCAATGTGTAGATTTTACAAGCGGATTTAATTTTACACTGTGTAAAATGTAAGCAAAAAGAAGGAACATCCAACGATTTGCAAATCTCTGAAAACCATATTTTGTATTAGATGTTTAAACTGAGAAACAAAAATCCAAGCTGGGACAGGCCCAACTGCGCAAAATCCTTTCTTCTTTCAATAACGATCTGTAAACATCTGAGAACTGAGGAGAACAGCCGCTGGGCTTTTGGAAGAGGAATGGTGTCCAATTCTTGTTGGATGTAAGATTCTTGTCATGTTTTTCATTTCATGATGCACGGTACACAGAACAGTGGTGTTTAGAGATCACTGTTCACATATGGCTTCGTCTTTGTGTGCTTTCTGTGGATGACACGGTGAGCTGTGTTCACAGACAGCGATTTCTGGAAGCATTCCTGACCCCATGCAATGATTTTCATGACAGAATCATGTCTGTTTTTAATGCAGTGCCACTTGCCTAAGGATCATTCATATCCTGTAATGATTTTCAGCCTTGTCCATTGCGCACTTTTCTAGACTTTTCTTGCCATCTTCACAACTTTTTTTAGACAAGTTACTGCCATCTAACTCAAAATAAGCTGTTTTCCATAAAAGTAAAATGTCTCACTTTAAAAATTGCATGTTTTCAGTGGTGAAACAATGTGGAGATTTTGATTTTCATTTACATTTTACACAGCTTTCCAACTTTTTGGGAATTTGGGTGGCTGTTGTAGGTAGGTGTAATTCTATAAGAAATAAGAGTGTTATTTGACTTTTGGTGTCCCTTCCTATCATTCTCCAATGGAAAAATGTCTCGCTGTGTATACTGTACATGGTCTAGAGGCTTGTTTTCATGCGCCTTCTCGTGCTCAAAGAACTTGTCCAGTCCATGGGCCTTGCAAATCCGCTCAGACTCATCTGAGAAGAGGACGGCATCTCCATCAAAGGCAACACGGAGCTGAGTGTCCGACACTTCCTTCATCTTCTCCGGAGTAAACATGATGGCTGCTGCTATACCTGGGTCACATATTTGACAGCGGTTATCTTTGAAAATTAGCTGTATACATGGACACTGATTATACAGGTCTGCAACCAAAAAACTACATAGGATTTCTTTTCTTTTTTTTACTGTTTCTTATGGATTTTTACCAATTGAAACCGGGAAAAATATTATTTAAATTCCATCTTGTCAGGTTTTTCTTGCAAAACTCACGTTTTTAGTGTATTTAAGTGAAAATTTCCCCTTTTTAACTGAAATCTGGTATCCTATACTTGAGTAAAAAAAAAACATATCCAATAATGATTTCTTATATTAATTTAACCGTTCTGAGAGTGAGACAATTATAAATATCAAGAATATTGACAAGAAATATTACAGACATGAGAATATTAACTGTAACAGGCTGCATACGTGGTTCATGCATGCACACTGGTGTCCCAACAGGTTTATTTTGTTCATAGGGAAAAATAAGGAATTTCAGAAAAATTGTGTTTTTGTAAAAAAGAAAAAACTGTATGTGATGAAGGGAAATGGATTCAAAACTCTAAAAAACATCAAATTTACCAAAAATATCCCATGCAGCTGAATCTTTTTTTCTGTTTTTTGCAGACCTGTGTTATCACACCACAGAGACTGGCACTTACTTTTTTTCATTTTTTAAGGGACTTTGTTTAGGAGTCAGTAATAGAAGCAGGCTGTGTACTCACCTTCTGCCAGAGCTTCTCGAACCTTGACAGGGTCAGCAGACAGGTAAAGATTAGTGTGATAGGCCTTCAAGTATCCTATGGGACTGTTTCCTCCAGTCATACAGAAGCGCTCAATAAACAGCTCTGCAGAAAGGAGAAATCAAAAGCTAAGGAGGCAGTCAGTAACACTGATCACAGATGATAAATTCACACACGGACACGCACACACACACACACACACACACACACACACACACACACACACACACACACACACACACACATGTGTGTACTTCCTCTGGAATATATCCAGAGGTGTGTCCCTTAAAGTTGCATTATTTTTAAAAGCCACCAGGGGGAGATAATTGTGTTTCAAAAAGACATTTTGCAGGACACTAGCAAAACAATCAAACTACCCACTGTAGTCAGTGTTTATGATTATTATGCTACTTTTTTATTATTCGTAATTTTTTCTTGCTTCTTTCCCATCATGGTGAACTCCACCGGGCTGTTCAACTGAACTTTTAATCAGTCAACAATCTATCGATGCACAGTGTAACCCTTGTGGGTTTACTAGTTGTCAGCTTCTGAAGGATTGCATGGATGTAGCGCAGGTTGCATATTTAATCCTTAACTCTGCATAACCAAATACCTATGCAAACAGACACCAATACAATGCTATGAATTCAACTTCACAGGAACCTGGACTATTTGTTAAAGCGGGCAGAAGTGAGGGGTTTCCATTAATTATACAAACAATGCTACTTTAATGAAAACCAATAATTTAATAATGGAGCTGGACATGATTAAAATGGTCACTTTTACTTAACATTTAGTTGCAGAAAATATCCAGAGGAGGCAGAGCTGGGAAAAGAAGGAAAGTGCCATGATTTTGTGATTTTCTTAAGTGAGTATGGTAATGGGGTGCTAAAGAGCCAGGACCCAAACTCTCACCACTTATTATTGGGGTCATACTATGTTACTGGGATCATGAGAAACATCCCACTATAACCACTGTTAGTCTCTATTCATCCAGTGTGGCTCGAGTGACTCCTTAAACTGAGCCGAGTGGAAGTCTATTGACACACTTCAACCAAGAAATAAACAAAAGGGGCTTCGGTTAAATAGTGAAGCCTCACATTACAAGAGATTCTTAGATTACAGTCAGTTCTTTTCCTCTTCTCTTTCTTTCTATCCGTCCTTTTTCCTTTTATTTAGTCAACAGAGGATACTGCAATGCCTTGAGGAGAGTCTGTGAGCACACTTGTGTGCCTGTGTGACCTGGGAAGGACTTGGGTCATAAAATAACTGACAGTGTGGGAACAGAGGCGGCCAGCTGTGGAGAGCAGCTGGAGAAGAATATGAGTCAATACCAAAGTTCAAAGTTCAGTTTTTATAAAGAGCTAGGCATAAAATTCTCAAATGTATTTTAAGGGTGTATTTGTTAAGGGCTCAGTGGCTCCAGTTACTTGTTACAATCATGTGGAATAAAACAAAAAGTCAGTTTTTGTTATTTTTTTGCTAAATCTGTGTTTCAGAAAGAAGGATTATCCAGGGTATGCTCAAAATCATTAGCTAATGAAATGTCAGTCACAACTCTTTAGCCAGCAAGTGTGCAGTTTCACAGTCAGATCTGCGCCCTGCATTGATCCAGTTGAGGCTTTATAATGATGCATCACAAACCAGGAAGTGATATGATGGTCGCTATGTTGATTGTTTGTAGCGGTTATTTTATTAGTCTGCATCTGTGCATGGCCCTCAAACAGTACATGTTGTCTAAGCTAAGAATGCTAAGTTAACAAGCTCATTAGCATTCTACCCACATCCAAATATGGTCAAGCTACTAGATACAGGTAACACTTTAGTAAGGATTTCAAAACACATGCCAATAGGTAATATTATGGTGGCTCTGTCCAGCTCTTCTGTATTATCTATTGTTTGAATCCTGTGAGCTTCAGATGTATATTAAATGTTGTATCTACATAAAAGCAAACCTTAATCTTTCCCAAAATGCTGATCAACTGTTTGTGCTTGCTTTTTCATGACTGCTCTGTAGAAATTATCAACAATCATATTTCTACTTTATTTACACCACTTTCTTAAGATATTACAGTGAGTTTTTAAATTGCTCATTTACCTTGAAAATATGAAATGTTTGATTAAAAATTAATAAATTGACACGCATTTTGACTTTTTTTAGATTTTTTTTAGGGGAACAACGTAATGGAATACTTTCTAATGAATTTTATCTATTAATACCATATTCTTATTTTATTTATTTTATTTTTTTGTCTTTTTCTGTAGGTACAACATATGGACAAGACTACTAGAATACATGTACAGGAGCTGCTTATGGCATGAAGCTGAAAATGACAGAGGAGGTTTTAATTCTGGCAGAATCAGCAGAGAACTGGTGACTTTTACACAGTTATACCCCTCAACACTCAGCGAATCCACTTGTGTAGCTTTTCATGGTCTGCTACTTTGTGTCTCAGTTCCTGAAAACATCTGGTTTGTAATAATACCATTTCCAGTTGATGGTGGAATATCTAAAAGTTAAGAAATTTCATCAACTGATTTCTTGCAATGGTGGCATCCTCTTACAGCACCACGCACGAGTTCACTGAGCTCTTTAAAACAACCCATTCTTTCACAAATGTAAAGGCAGGCTGCGTGGCTATGTGCTTGATTTTACAACACCTGTGGCAATGGGACTGAAAACACCTGAATTAAAAGATTAAAAGGTGTGGACCAATACTTTTTATGTATAATGAAAGGTTATGTAACCAAATAATTTAAAAAATGCCATAACAACATATAAATTCTACATGTTGTGCCTTTAAAGGTCTAATTAAAAAGACAACTGCTGAAGAGAACAGATAAAAGGACATGTCACCCAGATGCCCCTGGAACTCACGGTGGTGATTAATGGTATTGATGAGTCTTAGGCCCACATTTGCGTGGTTGTTGGTCATGAGCACAACATCAAAGAGCTCCTCGCTCTCTGGGTAAAGCTCCCTCAGTTTAGCGTTCACAGCCTCCAGAGCCTGGGAACACGAGCAGACAGGTTTCAGTTATACAAACAGGGTAATTCTGTATCCCCGCAGTGGGATGGAAACGTGTGAATGTGTTTGAGTGGGTTTGTGGTTGTGGTTTGTATTCATCCACCGCCTCCGGAGACACGACCTAACACTGACAACAGTGAATCTCTCTCTGCGTTAGTGTGCATGTGTGTGTGTGCTTGTTTCTCCAGCTCTTTGCCTTCCCAGTCTCTGACCTTGACAAAGGAGAAAGCAGGTCCGGGGCTGAACGGCTCCGTTTCGTGCTCCACTTGGTACTTGATGTACTCTTCCATGCCTTGCTGTTCATAGATCTGCTGCTCCTTCTCCATGTTGAAGAGGACTCGAGATGACACGGCGATGGTGATGGCATTTTCAGGCTTTGGCTGGAGCGTGAATGAAAGGAGCATTCTGAATGAGAGGAGCTGAGATTGTTACCCAGTTGGGTAGAGAGCTGTATTTTTTTTCTTGAACGTAGGCACAAGGGACATTATAATTTTATAAGAACATGCACAAGATCCTGATGAAACCTTTATGTTATTGACCTTGCCTGGCATGCAACAGTAGATAAACTGAGTGAGCTGATGTGACAGAATAGAAGTGACAGCATGATATAACATACTTTCCTCAGAGCCTGATAGTGTAGGTCCAAACACCAGAAGGGCTGACACCTGTTAACTCTTTAAAGGCTGAGGCGTTTAAATTGCTTGCATAATCTGAAAGGTTTCCTTTTGTGTAAATACTTTGGTGTTTATGAGTCCACTAAACTTAGAAATATGCTGTCACACCCTTTTATTTAATTGACAGCACGAAGAAATCCACAGGATGAAAAATATTCAGACTACTTAAAAAGTATTAATCGAATCAGGACATATTTCTGTCAGATTCCCAGGTTAGACAATTCTTTGTGTTCTTAATGCGCTTTAAGTTTTAGGTGTTTCAGTTTTTAACCCTGTAAGTTCTGAATCTTCATCTATGTTTTGGAAGAAAGCAACAAAAACAGAACTGTATATTCAAAGGAGCTTGCAAAGAAAAGCGTCTGGACTTCTTTAAGTTGCTTGAAGACGTTTCACCTCTCATCCGAGAAGCTTCTTCAGTTCTAAGGTCAAATGGTGGAGAGTCCCAGATATAAACCCTGTGGGAGTATCCCCCCACAGAGGGACAAAAGCACCCCCTGATGATCCTCTAATCGCCTGAGCCAAGGTGTGAAACTGGGTGTGGGTCCCAATCAGCCAGAGTCTTCAAGTAACTTAAAGAAGTCCAGACGCTTTTCTTTGCAAGCTCCTTTGACTACGATGACCTGGATGACTGAGAACCTTCACAGACAGAACTGTATATTATGATTGCAAAGATTAGGGTTAGCGCTAAGGCTGAGGTCATCACCGTTGATGACTTCGACCTGGCAGGGTGAAATTTCGATTCTTCCCCTCCAGAAGAAAAGTCCAAATGAGGTCACTTTACTGACCCGAAACAAGACCCATCTGTACCTCGCTCAGTCTCCAGGCAACACAATACAGCCACGCCATGCCTCCTATACTATCCTGTTTCACTGAACTACATGCCTCCTATACTATCCTGTTTCACTGAACTACATTGTTATGTGCTTTTATTTTCAGTTAACCCAGAGCTATAAATGATGCATTGCAGACCTGTTTCAACCCTCCCCCTGGTTTTGAGAATGTTGAGTGGCTCTGTGTGTCTGCACTCTGTCATTTGTCATCCATAAGATGACATAACTCTTTGACACTACAGGCAAGAATAGTGAACATGAATCTGCCTTGGCTGATAAATAAGAGTACAATTGTCACGCTTTAATTTTAACTTGAATTATGTGCAAGGAGAATCTCCTTTTGCGTTGTATAATTAATAGTACCCGTTCTGTAAGTGTAAATGGATACTGTAAACAAAAGGCTGTATAGATACTCACTGATTTAGGTTTCCTGGTGGGGGTCGAGGGCCTCAAAACTGTCCTCGCATCTTCCCAAGGGGCTCGGCTGCTGTTGCCTCCATTCTTGGTGAAATCTTGTCCGCCGACATTCAGACTTTGGCCGTTGTTTAGACTCATCTTACCTCTGTGGTTCACCACTCTCCTCCAGGACCACACTGAGCCCTAGCGTTTCCCCTCGATGGCTCACTTTATTAGTCCCCTTCTCTCTCTCTGGCAGGAGTTCCCAACAAAGTCCTCACTGACTCTCACACATTTAGAATTTGAATTCAGTCTTGCTGCACTCAAGAGATGAGATCAGCCTGATTGCTGCAGCTGCAGAGCCACTTAGCTATAATGTAGCTCTAATAAGGCCGGAGCAGCAGGGAGAGGTTGCAGGACGAGGATGGAGAGAGATTCAGGAAAAGGGCTGAATTCGAGCTGCAAGCACTTCCCTTTTTGTCTCTAGCATCACGCGTGTTAGGACATTCCTTCCTCAGCTCTTCCTTGCTTCTCTTTCCTCTCTCACACACACATTACTGACTTCAAACCATTTTGCATCCTCCTCCTCTTTGTTAACCCTTTCAGTGTCTAACTTCCTGGAGCAGTACTACAGCACGTGAGAAAGTGTGTGGCAACTGCTTGTTGCTGCCTATTGGACAGAGCACGCTGGTGTGTCAGAGGAGGGATGTGTCACAATGCTTGAAATATAGCCCTCCTTGCCTAGAGATGTAGAGATCTGACATAACACAGAGTACAACATTACAGCTATGATTAGGGCTGTGATTATAATAATAATTATTGTTGTTATTATTATTAGTGCATTTTATTATTATATTAGATTTAACTGCAAGAGTAATTATGCACATTGCATCCCATGTGCTTTCCACTCACCACTAACATTTCCTGCTCCTGTTCAGCAGTGTGAGAAATCGAGTCCATCCTGGGTCATTTACTCTCCCCCATGCTTTTACAAATAATGCCTCCTTGCCTCCTTCCCATTTAATCCCTTGAGGATGTTTCCTTGGATTGAATTACAAAGCCATGGTCGCAGTTTCCAAGCAACGGCCACAGAGTCAGACAGGCTGGGACTCCAGCACAACATCTAGAGCTGATTGGCTGTGTGGACACAAGAGGCAGTGCAGCCCGCCTCCCAACAAAACACTGACATCAGTCAGAGGAACCGGCAGGTGATGCAGGAAACAAAGATGAAAGTGCATGTCGTGCTTTGAAGAACATGAATGCATTATTAATAGTGTTAGCTGGGCTTTCATCACAGCAAACAGGCAATTCAGCAGCTAAAGATGTTTCTGGGAAAACGATACTGAGCAGACGCCCATGCAAGGAGTAAAACAGACCCGCATCCTATCAGACTCCTATTGGATACAACATGCATCATGGCTGTTTTAAATATCTACAAGCAATATACAAAGGCAACAAAGACTGACTGTTGACTTAAAAAAAACCACATGCACATATTTTTAACCACATACACATACAAATCTTAAATGTGTGTGTGTGTGTCTGTCTGGGTTAAATGTGTGTTATATTTTACAGGAACTGACAACCAAATTGCATAAAGCTGCAGATCAGGGTTGATTACACTTATCTTCCCAATACAGCAGCTCACATGATTATGCTCCCCGACGGGATAATATATGTGTAGCTGTGACCACACACGCTCCTCCACGTACCAGACACAAAGAGCTTTTGTTGATTCTCTGGATTACTATTATGGATTGAAGACAACTAATGGATTTTTTTGGCTCAGTGTGTGTGTGTGTGTGTGTGTGTGTGTGTGTGTGTGTGTGTGTGTGTGTGTGTAGCATCAGATAAATATGTGTTCATTTAGATATTTGCACTGTCAGTAGATATGTTAGAGAGCAAGTGAAGAAGTAAGTGTTCAAAATGAGGAGATGTAAGAAATACAAATCTGACACTGTTGATTCAGTTCATAATTTCTATTATTGTATTTGTTTGTTTTTTTCTGAAGTTTAGCTTTGCATTTTTAGTTTCATACAGCAGCTTTGATTAATTATTAATACACAGATTTGTTGTATTATTAACAATGTACATTTATGCAAATTTTCAGGCAGGCAGGAAGGAAAGTATGTTTTGCATCAGCTTGAAATTATTTACAACCTATTTGTTCAAACAGTGAGGAGGAAATCACAGACCTGTGGATTCTGGCATAAATTTGTAGTTCACACTGGTATGCCTTTTTGAGGTGTTAATGCCTCTTTTCTGCTCCAAATGATGATGTCTAATCTAGAAGTGGTCTCACACATTTCCACCAGTAATGTTCACTTTGTTAGGTACACCTGTTCAGCTGCATGTCAGCACAACACAATACAGGCAAAACAGGTGAACCTCATGGCAGCAATTTAATCCATTTAGACATGTAGACATGAACAAGACGACATTCTCAGAATGAGCATCAGCTCAGGGGAAGACTTTGAGTGTGACACGTTTGCTGGCTGGTCTGAGTATCTCAGAAACTGCTTCTCTACTGGGATTTTTCCACAGCCATCTTTAAAGTTTACAGACAACAAAGAAAATGAAAACATGAAAATGTCTTGTCAATACAAGAGGCTGGAGGGGAAAGGCCACAAAAGCTAGGAAGGAAGGCAACAGTAAGTCAAACAGCATGAGTGAGTATGGATCCATTCTGCACTGTATCAACAGTTCAGTCTGGTGCACACTGCAGGGCCTTTAGTACCAATTAAGTGTTGTTTAAACATGCCACAGCTTGCTGATCGTATGACCAAAGTGCACGTCTTTTGATGGTTGCTTCCAGCAGGATAACACACCATGTCACAAAGCTGTGGGAGGCCTGTGCCCCTGGCTCAGCACTAGAACTGATTTGGAAAAGACAAATAAGTGCAGAGGAGTCAGCAGCATCACTCTTTTTTTCTTTTTCTTTTTTTTTGCATGTGACACTTACATCCACTAGAGTGTAGTAGAGGCTTGGTTGTGACTCTCTGCATGTTCTGACTACTTCACAGCTCCATCTTTTACGGGGCTGTAAACAGAGGACGTGAAATAGAAACTTTGCAAGTGTGAGAGAGGAAGTTGTTAAACTGTAGTACACTGCTGTCTTAAAACATTTAAACTTTTCAGTCCTTGCTGCTATTATTATTTTCTAACAAATAATAAAAGAAAAATAACCCCAAATATAAGACCAAATGTTAGATAAAAGAAAACCCAGTAAAATGTGACAATAAAGCTTTGCATACGGCAGCGTGCATGAGTATCAGGAGCAATAAAAGGGTATATGTTAACAAAACTATATCAGCATCTTTCCTATTAGTTGTAATTGTGTAAAAATTGCAGTTGTGCTATCTGCACAACATCACTGATGTTTTTGCCATTTAAGAAGCAAATCCCTGAGCCTACAATTATATTCGCCTTTGTGTTATAGCCTGAAACTCTTAGGGGGTTAACAGGACACGGAGACAGTTGGGCCGCACCCACCAAGTTGATTTGAATAACGCCAGCATTTGGCCTGAGGCTCACAAGAGCCAGCCTTTCTTCATACCGGCTGTTAAACCACTCCCCGCCTGATGCACCCTGTAGTGGCGGGAAATGTTAACAAGGACACAGAAACACTATAAATAGGAATAAAGAGGGAGTCTGGGATTGCACTGACTGGACTCTGTACCTTCATTTATCCTGCAAAATCAGATACACCGTAAAAGACAAACAGAAAGGAAGAAGGCTAAAGAAGAAGCAGAAGAAGAAGCAACATGCAGCTCCACCTCCCTTTTTGGCGCGAGACTGCAATAGAGATAAAGGTCCTTTAGTGGGTGGAGACAAAGAGAAGGCATGAGTGGAGCAGGGCAGAACAAAGAGAGTAGAAGCACCGACCACCCCTCCACCCCCCCCCCCCCCCTTTACCCTCACTCCTTATCAGCCCCCCCCCCCCCCCTAAAACACACAGCCTGAAGGCTTGAGGCAAGCCAGATGACTATTATAACCTTAATCAGTCCTTGAAAGCAGCCACTCAGGCATGTTCACCAGCACTGGATTCTTTGTTCTTACTGGGGTTTTATTTGGTTTTAGCTTCCTCCTTAATTTATATTTCAAAAACACACGGCCACACACACGTGCAAATACATACACTATTTATACCAATTCTATGTGCAATAACTCAACTGTATATACATAACACTATTTATTACATATTACTTACGGCTTGTATATTGTACATTTTATATATATATATATATATATATATACATATATATATATATATATGTTTTTCCCTATGTTAATACTGTCCATATGTACATAGCGCTGCAGAACTGTACCCCTCCCCCCCCCCCCCCCCCCCCCCCAGCATGTTTACACTGAGGAGGAGATGCTCTGTATCTCATTGTACAACTGTATAGTGACAATAAAGGCATTCTATTCTATTCTATTCTATTCTATACTGTTATTGCGCACAAGAAAGCTCACACAATCACGCTAAAGGGCCCGGGCTGTATGCTGAAATGGTGACATAGATCACTAAAAGGGACCACAATGTACTCCATATCCCTATCCTAATTCCTTGCCATTTAATTAAACACATCTACCTTTATGTTGTGAGAAAAAAAATACATAGCAGCAGTTCCCCTCACTTCCTGCCTTCTCCAATGGGTTCTTCACAAAAACAGGAAGTCTGCGCTGCTCATGTGTTTCCTAGGTTTCTCTGTCTTTCACAAGAACACACACGCAGGCTTATAGCGTGAAAGGGAAAAACAGGGCATTCATTATTGCATAATCTCCTCAGAGGTGGACACTATAGACCTCTCTGACAACAGCAGTCACTGACTGTCATGCCTTGCAGTTGAAAAGAAGGAATTGTAACTATGCAAAACGAACAGACGCTTCTGCACCTTTGCCATCTGATAATGCAGACCTAGAGTACTTATATGTGTCCTTGGATGTGTGTGCATTTGCATTCGAGCACTTTAAAGGTATACTGATGCAAAAACGCCCTGCATCAGCCTCGCTTTGCAGTAACTGGTCAATAAATTGGCCTTTGTGTGTCGGGGGTAGGGGTCTGACCCAAGGACCTGGGGAGAGGGGAGGGTAAAAGTTGTAGTGGTGGTGGTGGGAGTTGCGGTTGCGGGACAACAACTATGAGGTCTGTCGGGGGGTTAAAGGGGACAGAGGGGAGGGGTAAAGCCCCTCTCTGAGTAGCTTTTGGGTGAAGGGGGGGGTTGGGAGGGGTTGATGGCACTCAATGGGGCTAAATTCAAAAGATGCAGCAAGTGTCCCAACTTTAACTGAGGCAACCCTACACCACTGAGCCAAACAATGGAACATCTGCTGGCTGACAAAAGCTGGCAGTTTGCTGAGAGAGCAGCGCTAGCTGTGTGTTGCTTCTCTGTGTGTGAAGCCCCCCCAGCAGTGGCTACAGGTTTGAACATACTCCTAAGATTCTTGACTGACCGCACCTCCTCTGAACATAGCAGATTGTTTCACTTAATTTTAAAAGCATAAGACTTTTATTTTTTAAGTGGTTTTAAGAGTAGAGGAAGTTGATTCTGGCAGTCAGGGAAGTTACCAGATAGAAAAAGTACTGGTATGCTGGACTTTGAAGTATCTAAGTTATGTGTGAGTGAACTATCTGCCATGACAGATTGCCATCTTGAACGTGAGTTTCAGATTAACAGGTAAAACTAACAGTATTAATATAAACATTGCAGTAACTTAAGTAATCAGTGTATTTATTTGCTTGTGTTTTCATTTGGAGGTCATTTTAGAGGTTCATATGAGCAGACAAGGAGGAACAATAATATTAACTAGAAGTTTTGTTTGTGTCAACCTGAAGAAGACTTTTTTGTGCTTTGTTGACTTAAGAAAAAATTTACATTGTATTGTACACATTGTTTTCTGTATACAGTTCAAATCAATACAATCCAAATCACAACAAGAGTAACTTTAAAGGGTTTTATATTTTAAGGACCCTGTAATAATAGAGAGAAAACCCAGCAGTCAGACATCCACCTATGAGCAAGCACTTGGTGATAATGGGAAGAAAAAACTCCCTTTAAACAGGAAGAATCATCTGGCAGTACCAGAGTGTTTCACTTAGGCTGAAGCCTGGACTTGGGCTGAGCCATCACCTTCTTCTGTTTCTTTTGCAACCATTCTGATGTAGATTTGCTGTGCTGGGGATCACTGTCCTGTTTATGATGCAGTTTGGACCAAGCTTTAACTTTTGGACAGATGGCCTCACATCTGACTCTAGAATACTTTGATATACAGAACAGTTCATGGCTGTCTTAATGATTGTAAGGTGTCCAGGTCCTGTAACTCCAAAACAAGCCCAAATCTCCACCCCACCACCACGGTGCATGACAGCTGGTATGAGGTGTTTGTGCTGATATGCTGTGTTTGGTCTTTGCCAAATGTAGTGCTGTTTGGTATGACCAAAAATGGCAAATTTTCCGGCTGCAAAACTAATATAAAAAGCTAAAAGGTTGCTAAAGCAGTACTAGATTTGAAAGCCTTAAGTCTATCACATCTTCAAGTTAGCATTTTTGTATTAAAAGAATAAGTTAAGCAGCCTTACAAACATACCTTTTACTCATTGCCTTCTAAAATACAATGCACTGTTAATTACAAGCTAACCATCAAGAAGTCAAACTCAGCAAAACTAAATGTGGAAAGTCTCAGCTAAAAACACAAGCCAGAAATTTAGAGCTACTGCACAGAGCCACACAAACAGTAACTAAACAATAAATTATAGGCAGCCAATGACCAGATTTTATATAAATCTCAAAGCATTTAAGACCAGTTTTTATTGTAATATGTTATAAACACACAGTGAGGCAAATTAGCTCCTTTATCTCAGTTAATTTCTGCATATAAACTGGAAGTAGTTGTGGTGATCGTCAAGCTTAAAGCTCCATGTTTAGCCAAAGACACTGGAACAACAACAACCATAATAATAAGCAGAAGAACTGAGCAGCTTTAAAACACAAAGTTGTAAATTGCTTTACAACAAGAAAAAGCATAATAAAATACAAAGCATAATTTGAGAATTAATTACACAGAAACAATGCTGTGTTGTTTCTGTGTAATTAAGAATTGAGAATAAAAGGAAATTTAAATACAATAAATAAGCTGATGATGAGACAGAAACACATTATTCATGTCCTCTAACACAAAATATATTTTACTCTTCCTAACCATCTTGACAATTGACTGCTTTATTAGCATCGGCGTATGGCTTGAGATAAATTGGGCACTCATTAGCGCCCGAGGACGAGAGTTTTAGTGGGAGCTCGAAGACCTTTTGATGGGTTCATTATAATCGGAGTGGTGCTGTGTCTGGGCCCAGATGGCGATAGTGTTCACACTAACAGGATTAAGATAAACCCTAGATTAGATTATTACCCTCCCGAATTTATGCTGCTGTCTCACAATGGGCCAGACGCAGATGGGTGACAAATTAAAGGAAAAAACCGGCACACTCATAAGTACTTGTTACTGCAAATCAGTACCAAGCAATCTGCGTTATCTGAATCTAAACATTTTTTATCTTTGTGGGATTAGTCCCTTCTCGAGGAATGAGAGGGGGTCACTGAAAGATAAGAGGGTGAATAGTTTACTGATGTTTTCACACTCACAGATGTTAACACAGCTGAGGATAAATGGAAGACTTTTGAGTGATTTGTTAGACAGTTCACTAAGTGTGACTCTAATTTTGACATAGCTTTAAATAAGAACACCAAGCCACAGTAAAGCTACTCTCGGGGCCCAGCATCCTTATTTTTTTCAGTTAATTTGTCACACATCAGCTGTCTTCTGAGGAGGGTAGTTGAAGTGCTTGCGGGGAGTCACAACAAAAGCCTTACGAATTGCTGTGCTGTACAACAGGTGCTGCACAGGAACTTGTAGCACCTATGTGTGCTCGTTTGGGTTTAAGAGCACATCCATTTGTTGGACCTGGTTTGACACAACTCAGCTGAGGCCAGATGCATTTGGATAAACCAACACGCGGGGCCTGTTCCAGCTGAATCATCGCTGTTACATAACAATGGTCTTAGAAAGGGGAGTGTGAGCGACACAGAGAAGGAGAGAAACCGAACCTCAGAAGACTGACCTAGATCAGAAATCCGACACATAAGTACCCGAAGAAAGGGTGAGGAGGGGGAAAGAGAGGGTGGTGGGAGCTCTCACTCTGGAGGGTGTTGTGGGTGGTGAGAAAAACAAACAGGAAGCCAGGAATAGTGGAATCGCCACTCAGGAAATATGACGAATTTGGGTCAGTAGGCAGAAAGATTAAGGACAATAAGCAGCGAAAGTTTCCTTGCGCATTTTGGTCATCTGTGTTTTGTGTACACCCACAACCAGATGTGTGCATGAGCGCCTTTTCCCGCTTGTGTTTTCCACATCTTCCCTGACCGTCAGCCTCTTGAAAATAGAATAAGGGGAAGGGTGTGTGTGTGTGTGTGTGTGTGTGTGTGTGTGTGTGTGTGTGTGTGTGTGTGTGTGTGTGTGTGTGTGTGCGTGCGTGTGTGTGTGTGTGTGTGTGTATGTGTGCGTGCGTGCGTGCGGAGAGTTGAGTAAGAAAATGATGGCAATAAGTCCACTTCTCGTCTTTCCACCAAACTAAGATTCAGAAAATCTGTGTGCACAACCTAAACACAGGGCCTCTGACTGGAGATTATTCAGCTTATTCTCAAAGACAGAATCATAAGGTTATTATTTTTGTACCACATTTATTGTATACTGTTGTATATTATTGTAAGTCAGCGACGAGCCGCCAGTCTTACAATCACGACCTGTGCAGTGCGTTCATGGTTTGTTTCCTCCTCTGTCCCACTGTGTCAACAAGCAATATAAACACACTACACAAGTCAAGCCAGTCACACAGCCAGATAATACACTGAAAATATTGCACAATGTGCCAGTGTCTGTATCTGTGTCTCTGTGTGTGTGACTGTTTCCCTCTCTCTCTCTCTCTCTTAAAATGCATAGCTAAGAGATTCATCACAGTGACAGCTAGGGGATTTTAACAATTGCGAAAGCTGATCCTCTCACTTCTTTCCTAGAACACGCATGCACTGCCTGAGTTGCTTAATTAAAGGTTAAGTGACATTAAAAAAAGAAAGAAAGAAAGAAAGAAAGAAAAAGAGGCTCTCCAGATTCACATGTACTGTAGTTAATCAGCAAGAAATGCCAGAGCAGCAAGTACTACAAGTCTTTTTTTTTTCATCAGGGAGACTTGCCAAAGATGTTCTTACCTGCTTTTTTCTTTTTTTCTTTCTTTGTTTGCCATTTTATCTGACGAGATGTATGCCAAAGATAATAAAGTCAAAAATATAAATTCATTCTTTCACTGGCAGCACATAATCAAGGTGGACTCGTTGTGTGGGGCAGGGATAGCTCAGTAGGTAAAGTGGTCGCCCCATGATCGGAAGGTCGGCGGTTTGAATCCACTTAACGGCTACCCTGAGGTACCCCTGAGCAAGGTACCATCCCTACACACTGCTCCCCGGGCGCCTGCTTAGTGGGCTGCCCACTGCTTCACTGAGTGAATGGGTCAAATGCAGAGAAAAACAAGTAATTTCCCCATGGGGATCAATAAAGTATCCATTATTATTATTGTTTAACACCTAACTGTATGTGATAAAGTAAATTACAGTGCGTTTTCTGCCGTCCTACTCACAAGAGGTTAACACAGCAGTTGGCCCCACATGTTGGAATTGGCTTTACTAAGAATGCCAGATGCGCTTCTTGAATAACAAATAAGGGATTCGTGCCTCTTCTTGGGATTGAAACGGGAATCTTTTTCTTGGTAGGTGAATGGGCAAATATACGTGTTTCATCATTTCTGAACTTGTCAGGGTTCTTTCAGCTTTCCTAGCCTTTCCTCTCCAAACTCACCCTATCTGCTTGAACACAATTTGAATCAATCATTTACCCTTTTAATAATGCTACCCAGTATTGAGTCAAAGGATTTCCCGTGCAGCAGTGCACTGATGCATCTGACAAGAAGTTAGCGCCAGTATTAGATCTCATTCTTACAAGCAGGTGCTCTGTCATTGCACATTGCCTAGTCGCAGCAAAAAAAAACAAAAAACAGTGGATTGACTCAAAAAGAGAATTTAAGATTTCGCAAGACAAGTGTGTGACTGTGGGTTTAGAACAAGGATATAAATCAAAACAAGGCTGCCCTCCTCCCAGTCAAATCATCAATTCTCCACAGTCCCACCCTAGTCTTACACATCACACACTGCCTGACCAGCAGTGATGCTGTCACTTTTCTCGAGGATTTGCAGCGTACGCTACAAGTCTCGCCACTTATATATACTGGATATTGAGCAAGACGTATAGGCTACAGTGAGAAATTGCAGCTGTAAAAAGTGAGAGGCACGTTGCTCAATGTGGACGACCAGAAAATCCAGTCTGGCAAGTTAACCGTCAGCGGCACAGAGCATCCAGCAGGACAATCAGATCCTCTTACCTCATTGTTTCCCTCAGGAAAAGTCTTGTTTTTTAAAAAAAAACAAAAAACAAACTGGAGCCCAGAGTGTCTGCTGTCAATATTAGCAGGAATGCAAATGGTTTTCACCTTTTAAGTAAGAAATGACACTTTTTTGTCACCATTCATGTCTACATAGCGCACTGCAGGAACCCACGTGTGCAGTATGTTTTAGTTCCTCAAACAGCATCTCAAGATATGATGTTTTGCCCAAGAACTAACATTTTATTTGCATCCACGACACGATGCACTTAATACTTTACATGTTGCTGGTGGGAGTTAGAAAATGAAGTGGAAAAGGTGATTTTTAAATGAATTTTGTCGTTGGAAGGTAACTGGAAACACACAGAGACGTTGTTCCTATCTGGCTCAAGACCTGATATCTGATTTCTGCTTTCACTTCCTGATGCAAAATAAAGTTTAAGCAACAAACTAGAGGCCATGTGCACTGAAGCTGGTCGCCATCACAAGTTTGTTCAGGTTTGCATTAACTGAGATACTGGTTGGTTTGTTTTCTCCTTAGTGTGGAAATATGAGACCTGCAAAACATACCATTTTCTTCAAGAAATTTAAGGTAATTGGGAAGAAAGTATAGCATAGTCAGTATTAAGTTATGTTAAACTGAGCCTCATGAGGCCAAATGTTGACTTGGTGAAGGAAATATATATTAAACTGTGCCAGAAAACAGTGCCCTCAGGACTAAAAACGGGACCCGTTGAATAAACACGGGCAGGTGGAACGCCAGTTCCAGGCATAACAAAAGCCAAGTGAGGTGCGAGACGGTTGGAGTTCAGGGTGTGCCTGGCTCGTCTGTCAGGCTGAACTTGAACAAAGTGCCTGCTTTGAGTTTATTAAACAAATGACTGCAGCTCAAACCTGAGTCATTCAGGCTTGCAGAGACTCGTTGGTAAGGTCGCACACCAGGCAACAACATCACCAGGAGCTTGGATGCATGAAGTTAGTTTCATATTCGTCCTTTAGGCCAATTTACTATAGAATGAATTCCACTTAAAAGGGGTGAATAGAAGGATGCTAACATATTTGAGACCAGTGTTTTTAATGTAGGTTAAGAATGGTCTACATTTTATGTATTGCTTTAGAGATATACAGTATATATATATATATATATATATATATAATTTTATTTTTTTTAAAGAAAAAAAAACCAAGGGACTGTTCTAAAGATACCGATTGTATTTGTGTGTGAGCGTGACCCAATTCAGAGCACATCAGGTGCCCAGCATGCAGCAGTCACTGCAGAGGGGAGAATCACACAGGAATCTCTTCAAGGACGAGTCTCAAGGACAACCTCAGCTCAACCTTGTGTAGACCAGCATCTTGTGCAGGAGAATCAATACGTTAAGATACTGTTTGCTAAATTGAATGATCTGCCCTTATTTTACACTTGATCAGGTACAATAGAAGGCGATGTTTCTGGAGGGCAGCAGCCCATCAGCACAACAGAGAGGCCCCTCATAACTTTCTCTATTTTAATAAAACAAACAGTAGACCTCAGGTTCGTATGCAAATATGGTATAAAATTTAATGATGCTATTGTTGTTAGCATGCTTATAAAACAAAATCAGAAGAAGCATTGAAAGTGACGTGTGAGTATAAAGTACAGTAGTGCAACCTTTATCATCCCAGTTTACCTCCTATTATCTTATCAAAACAGAAGTTTTTGGGTAGCCTGGTGTTACACCACCCAGAGGAGTAGAGTCTTTGTTTTATGGAACCTCAAATAATCAGTCATACAAAAAAAAAAAAAAAAATGTAATTCATTCATGCATCACTCCATGTGCAATGGTGAAATGAAGAAACACACATATTCAAAAGGCTACAAATGATTGCTCTTGGTAAGCAATTAACAGGCAATTCACATCATGGTGTTGATGAGCATCAATTCATCAACCCAACTATTGACCAAAAAAAAAAAAAATCTAACCACTCCTCATCATCAGAACAAGTTCACAGGCCAGCACAGTCAATTCACAACAACAGCTGAATGCATTCCGAAAAAATTTCACAGCTATTCACATGAGGCATGTAGGAGAAAAAAAGCATAGCTTTTCAAAAGTGACGGGTAACTTGTGAGCAAAAGTTCTCGGGGGTGAATGAGGCAGTTTATTTTGAAGGCGCGCTTGTTTGGAGGCTCAAGAGCACTTGAGTTCAGATAGCCTGCGAAGGAGCTGCTGGCGTCTGGATTTGAGGCGCTTCTTCTCCTGCAGCTGCCGTTTCTCCCTGCTGTGCAGCTCCATGAGGTACTCTGTCGCCTGGGTCAGGATGGCCACCTTTGGCGTTTTGGCCGACTCCAGGCCAGGGATCTGATCCCGTAGGGCAAGGAAACGAGACCTGAGGTCATTCCTCCTCTTCCTCTCAAGGAAATTGTGGTTCCGTCTGCGGTCCGTGTCGTCTGTGTCCGAGTTCTGCGAAGCCTCCGAGGAGGATGATGGTTGGGAGACATGAGCTGAAGCACCAGGTCCCATAAAGGCACGCTTGCTTGGGGGTTCTTCCTCCTCCTCCTCCTCATCGTCATCCTCTTCCTCCTCCTCCGGTTCTGGCTCACTGTCTGGGGAACGAGCGGCATAGTTGTGCTGCTGTCTGTGGACAGACATGTGAAAACGTTTGGGGCAGGGGTCTGCTCGGACCGTTATGGTGACTGGTTTTCGGACATTTACCAGCCGCACCCGGTTCTGCTTGTTCTCCACAGTGACGACATCGATCTCCTCTTCATCATCTGTCATCACACAGACAAATAACTCATCAGTAAACACAGAAAAGGGACTCACTCTACAAACTTGCAAATTCCTACAAAGCACTCAAGCTAGTTCAACCTTTAAAAGCAATTCCATAAAACAAACAAGCAAATCTCTATCCGTCAGTGCCAGGATGGCAGAGCAGCAGGTGAGGCGCTTAGAGCAGTGGTGGTGCATGCCAGGTTCAATTCCATGGCAAGAATTGAGGCTTTAACCACTGAGCATTATTCAGCAGTTTCAATGAAGACTTTTTTATGCTGATAGGGGACAACCCCTAATTTGGGAAATGCTTGAAAGTTATTCTCACGGTCTGTCAGTGTTTTTGAAGCAGCAATAAATCATCAGCGGGTTACCCCACCCTTCTACTGCACTCTGATTTCAATGCAGAGCCAGAGGAAGATAGAGAATTGAAGGGGGGTAGAGCGAGAGTAGCAGGGGCGCGGTTTTTAAAATACTACACTCAGCAAGCTTCCAGCCTTTAGGTGACTGTGTCACACTTGATAACCTCGCCATGCAAGTCAGACCACAGCTATGCAACCGCAGCCCCCGCTTTCCAAATTACGCACTGTTATGGGCAATTTAATCCTGGAGCAGGGCAGGGTGGGGCAAATCAGAGGCATGGCTGTATCCTTACCAGAGGAATCAGAGCGGGACTCAGAGCCAGACGACGCCGGCTTCCTGCAGCTGCTTGCGGGGAAGGTGAGAACAGCAGCGGGGTCAACGCAGTCCGTC
Organism: Astatotilapia calliptera; assembly: GCF_964374335.1. Lineage (NCBI taxonomy): Eukaryota > Metazoa > Chordata > Actinopteri > Cichliformes > Cichlidae > Astatotilapia > Astatotilapia calliptera. Next base: position 32,326,901 of record NC_137440.1, on the reverse strand, counting down.
GCCTTGATGGAGAGCAGGCTACCGGGCGAGACGCACTGCGCTTTGTTCGCTCTTGCGGAGATCTGGGGGACGGGGGAAACACCGGTGTGCCCCGCAGCCGGCGTTCTCCCGTTGACCTTCTCCAGCTGCTTGCTGGCAGAGAAGCTACTCCACATGCAGTCCTGAATTATGTGGGAGCTGAGGTTACCGAATAACTCCTCGGTGTCCGGGATGAACTGACCCTCGCACTCGTCCTCCTGGCCCAGCATTTTGGAAAACACGCTGAGCCTGTCTCCCGGCGAGAGGGGGTACAGAGTCCGGGTGGGAGACATGGGAGGGGTGGGAAGCAGCTCGAACTTTTTCCATATGTCCTCGCTTGGTGCGGTTGATTTGTAAAAATCCTCCTCGGTATCCAAATAATCGAAAAAATAGTGCGAGTCGAAGTCCATTTTCCCGGCTAATAATATCCTCCAGAGTTTATTCCCAGGAATGATCCAGTGGCACACACGAGTGGCTTCTGAACAACGTTCTGCACAACCAGAGAGGAAATTTCAGAGAGATTAGCAATGATCTTTTTAAAGCAGCCTAGTTCCCAGCACATGCACGATCACATATCAAGTAGCCCATCCATCTAATGGGACACTATCAGGACATCGCAATCCCCCTAACAGCCTACTTTCTACAAATGGGACCATATCAATAATTGATGCCATCTTGCAGATGCTCCTCTTTGTGCTGATGGACTCAAGCTGTTCAGACACATATGGTTATTAAATAATCTAGTTATATATAAGTGTGTGTGTGTGTGTGTGTGTGTGTGTGTGTGTGTGTGTGTGTGTGTGTGTGTGTGTGTGTGTGTGTGTGTGTGTGTGCAAACTTGGGATTTAAAACAAGTGTGAGGGCATACGAGAGGCTACAATACCTGCGTAAAAGTGCCAGACAGTATTTCCTGAATTGAAAACAGCGCTTTGTTCCACTAAGCAGCTATGTGAAGCGGTAGAGGAGATCACTGAGCAGGCACACTGTTACTGAACAGGTCCGTTTCTTCAAGTGAAACTTTCAAAGACGAGACTACAGAATTAAACCACTTACCGGCTCTCCTCGAAATGTCCGATGCGTAATAAAGCGCACAGGGGAAAAAATAGAAATCCCACCTAACGGCAACGAAAGACCCAATTCACGAAAATGTAATGGATTAAAACCAAATCCAGTTGTTTCCGGTGTGCGATCTACACGTTTTTGTTCCAGATAAATAAAACAAAAGAACTAAAAAATAAGAGGGAGCCCAAAAAACGCCGGTGCAGAAACAGCACGCACGATACTCTCTCCGGCCTCCACAATAAAGAGCCACACAGTGCGTTTTTCGCGCCAGTGAGATACCCTGTTATAAGGCGTCTGAAGCAGGGAGGAGCCTCAGAAAATTCTGCAGCAAGCTGTAGATCCGGGTAAGTCCCCTTCATTTGCATCAGAGCCGTAGTGTAAGTGGGGTTGTTGCACAGCCCCGCCCTGGCTGCTACACCAGTAATGATTACAATAACTGACACTTGTTTTCATATCATTTTTCACTGTTCTTGGCAATTGTGGGCTAATGGGGGAAAGAAGAATAAGGGAAGCTAGGAAATGTTTTCCATTGCAGAAGAACAATGCAGGGCAAACGTGCTAGATCAAGACTTGTTACTGTTTGGTGTGGTGTGGAATATTTCCACCTTATTGAATTTTAACTTTGAATTGAACGTTTTATGGTTAATCATAAATTATAAAGCACTAAATAATATATTACTAAAACCTAATGGATTTTAACTTGTCACAGTCAACAAAACTGCATGCCCAAAATGTTTCGTTTAACTCGTTTAATTACATGTCAGTTTTCGGTTTTCATTTTGTTACAAAATTAAAGAGTAAAATGTTGAATCTGATGCATTCTGGTCCAATAAAATATTTGTGCTTGACATGATAATACCCACGGGAGCCATTTTTGCATGAAAAGTGCTGCAGATAAAGGGCTGACTCAGTATTTTGACATTGTTTTGCATGTAGCCCTAAATCAGTTTTAGACCCTGCATAGTTTTCACTGTGGGGCCACGTTGCAGTTGATGTCGTTACTCACTTCAGTCTCTAATCTGATATATTGTAATATATCTATATCACTAAAGCACTTCTGGATGGATGCAAACTGCATTTCGTTGCCCATGTGCAATGACAACAAAGTTGAATTCTATTCTATTCTATTCTGTTCTAATTCTAATTCTAATTCTATTCTAATCAAACAAAACTGCGAGACAAGGCTGTCAACCCTGAAACCAAACAATACTTTTAAGATTAAGACCGTTTTCTCTAATCCCATCAAAATCAGCAGAACTGCCAGTTAAAGGCTATAAAAAAATGCCAGAGTAGTTGGAGTTAATCTCCATTACTGATAAGCAGTGGTAAGAAGTTACTCTTAAATGAGTTCAAATGTGGATTGACTGGGCATGGAGCAGTTTTCCAAAGCTGCATGCAAACCCCTGTTGAATCACACTAGCAGGCCTCTTCATTTGTATTACAAAAGCTATGAATTCAAAGGAGATAGACCTTCATTTCCATACACAACATGTCTACAAAGACAGAGTCTGAAGTAGTTAATAGGTGTATTCTGTCCCAAGTTATGAAACATTGTCCTGCCACTGGGTGGAGCGCACACCTTTGAACGACCAGCTTTTATCACAAAAGATCACCAAGCACCAAGTTCAGGTGTTAAAATATCTGGCGGTGGGGGTGAAGTGATCAGAGTAATCTTCTTTACAGTTGGTGCAAAGTTTTCCAGCAGCTGCAGGTTAACGTGTTAAACAAACACTGCTATGTTTGCTTTTAACTTCCTGCTTACAGATGACAGTTACAGCTTTGCCAGCAGCATAAGTCTGCCCTCAAGTGACCTCAGAGATTTAATCATGTTAACACTGATCATGATGTAATCACTGGATAATGATGAGGCTTTGTGCTCACTGGCAAGCAAAAGGTCAAAGTTTGCCAGTGTTGTACGCCATCCCAAATCTTTCCACCCTCCTAAAATATTGATTGGTTTGGTCCATAGGGTACGCACGCTGTGATACTGAAGCCAAATTGTGGATTCTGATTGGTGACTGGGGCTTATTTGGTCAGTGACTGACTTTAAGTTGGCCACATGCCACTGTCGGTTTGGGCAGCAAAGGCAGTTTCAGTCAGTTTGAGGAAAATTGATTACTGGATCTTCTAATAATTGCCCTGGTCCTGGCACGACATAAGTAGAGTCAGAAGATAGGATTTTTTATTTTTTTTGAGGATTTTGAAGCACTGAGAGATTAAAATTTTTAATTCTTGATTTTAAAGATCACCAGCTTACAAAAGACTACATAAACTCTCCAAACACAGCCCGGCAAGTAGCAGCTCTGGAGCGTTTCAACACATAATTAGAGCTTCCTGAGCAGATGGCGTATGCCAAGAGTAACCATTTCTATCTCCACTGAAAGTTCAGAACTTAAACTCAGTAGTGAGTAGGGATGGGTACCGGTGTCCGGTGCCATGATGGCACCGGTTCTGACATAAACGGTAGTAACCAGACCGAAAAGCAGCGCACATTTCGGTGCTTTATTTCGGTGCTTTTTTTTCCTGAGCTGTGATACACTTTAGATTCTAGCCAATCATTTTACGTTTCCGAGGATAGTAGGCAGGGCCAGGTACGTACGTACGTTCTGTTAAAGCAGAGCTACAGATTAAAAATGCCCAAGGCGAAGCGGTTAAAAGTCTGGCTGTACTTCATAGCAAAATATGCAAACTCAGCAGCAACAAGTGCTTTAAGCTGATACTGTGATACTGTCAAAGGAGGTAACACCTCAAATCCGATGAAACACCTGGCGACGCATAGCGTTTTTTTTAAAAGCCCAGAAATGCGCCGTATTTGATAGCTTGCTGCGAGACCTCACACCGTGCACATCTACTGCGGGTGGGTTGCCTGTTATGCAACATCCCCCAAAAACACGAAGAGGAGAGTCCTGGCCCCTAGCCCTGCCAGTGTAGCAGAAATGATGACGGATGATGATGGCAGCAGCAGCCGTTCTTCTCTGCGTGAGTAGGCTAACCACGTTATTACATTAATGCATGTAAGGTGAACTAGCAAACATCATCATAGCTACATGCTGCTGTCTTCTTGTTTGATGGCAGATACTCCCTTCACCCTGGCTAAAAAGACTAAAATGACCAAAGAAAAAGTGGGAAACAGTTAAACATGAGAGGTTTAGGACAAAGTTTGTGTTTTTTCCATTGTTTAAGCACTGCTTCCAGCCAAGAGTGATACCATATATGCCCCATAGCTGCAGAAAAGGCTAACATTGTTATATTTTTACAAAAACCAGCTGAACATGAGAGGTTTTTGTACAAAGTTTGTGTTCTCCATTCTTTAAGCACCGGTTTGAGCACCGTTTGAGCACCGGCACCGTTTCAAAAGTACCGATTTGGCACCGGTATCGGATAAAACCTAAACGATACCCATCCCTAGTAGTGAGCGCCCAGGACGTGAGACATATGTCTAAAGTATAAGCTGAATTTAAGTTACAAGTCTTCGTATCAATATAGAGTTCATCTTATTTGTGTTGTTCAAATTGTTGTGACTTTTTAAAAATAGCAAAAATAAAGGAAAACTCATAATGTCTGCAGAACCTTGTGATATTTTAAAGCAGATTCAACGTGGTCTAAATAAAAAATGAGTTGAACACTTTGAAATCTGGGCTCATTTTAAGCTGATTTTGGAGCTCTTTTGCCCTCAAAGCAAAGACCACAGGCTTTAGATCCTGCAGCTTCACATCCTATAATTACACAGTGGACCAGCCCTCAGTCTGCTATGTTGGGACTGTTTCATCCCTGCCAAAGAGAAAGAAGAAAAACACTGGTCTCATAAAATTCAGATGAGTTCCTCCTCCTCTGCTCGTCTTTTCGGTCCCTTTCGTTAAAACCTGGAGATACTTTCCTCATCCGAGACAATGTAGGGGTAACAATGCTTAACACCAACAATAGTATCTCCCCAGGTCACTGCCCAGCTTAACTTCAAGTACCCTCCTTTGTTCTTTATTGTTATAGTAACATATGTGTGAGGGTGGTAAAAAGGGGGTGTAGGGACTTTGGTTTCCCCCTTAGTAGAGCCCTCATGTATCTGTAACACCCACTCAGCAGCATGAAGAACATCAAGCACTGCTGTGGAGGAATTTCGATGGGTTTTCAGGGTCTGTCTGTAGAATTGTACCCATTTGCTACAGAAGGGAGGGGGTGCCCTGTTCCCCACGACCCCAGTGACACACAGAACCTCCTAACCCCGAACTCTGACCCTATCCTCCCAAATATCTTTAACAGGTCTAAAAATGGAACCAGCCAACCAACTGCGCAGGAGAAAGAAAACATAAATAAATCCCCAAAGTCTTATTGCTCCCGTGGGATGTAAGCCATCATAGTGTGACACCTCAGGGCCTTCCTGAGAATACTATGAGAGTGCATTCAGCAGGGCGCCAGTTTTACCTGTTAACTGTTGTCACATACCAAAGATTTGTATCAGTCAAAGCACGCATTACATCAGCTTTTCACTGCTGATGTTATCTCACACATGTTCACTTCCTCAGTTAACTGCCGCACATAGTGAAAGGATTGTAGATATGATTGCTGTGTAAGTTATTGAATTAACACAATGATGAAATCAACACTTGTGGAAAGTGAGTGTGGTTAAAGATATGATTGAAGAATGTTTACAGTTTTTAATTGATTTTTTTCACCATTCTGCAGTTTCTCATCACAGCACTGTCAGTCACTTCAAACCCAATGAAGCACTTTACATACAAGATTAACTAAGTTCTGTGCAAATATTTCAAAGGACAAACCAGTGTTTTGTCTAAAATTGAGAACCTAGCAAAGAATCTTTGTGTTTCTAGCAGCCTGTCACAAAAACACATCATTTGTTCACCTCTTTAGTTGAATCTCTGAAAAATGCCAGATAGTCATAACGGGCATAAAATTGTAGTTGTGCACTGATCTGATGTGCAAAGATCTATTAGCCAGAAACAGGGAAATGGGGAGAAAATGCTGAGGCATGCCAAATTACACAAGGATGATTTGCCGATCAGTAGCAACACGTCTGATAGAGTCATCACTTCAGGTTTAAAGTTTTTGGTTAAAATTTTCAATATGTGCAGAGAAGTTCAGGAAAGAATAAAGGTGTTCATACCAAATATTGACTTTGAAGTTTGTTAGAATTGCCCCCCCGCCGCCATACACTCAATTTCCATGCATATTTCAGTGAACCGCTGCAGCTACTTCTCTTTTTCCTAACGAAATAGAAAGAAATTAGTGTTGGCTCAAGACTTTTGCAGTTAACAGGTATGTGCCAAAGTTTAATGAAACGGTTCAAAGAGGCCATGAGAACACTGCTATAGTAGACTGACTTAGACTGCCACCTGGTGCTTGCTAAGGGTAAATAATCTGGGAATTGGTTTCTTTGAAGTGCACCTGAAAAACTAGAGTGAGATAACAGAGAGGGAGATGTTGGAAGGCAGGCAGCTATTTTTAATGCACGCAGGTAAAAACTGCTCAAAGAGTGAGCAAAGTCTTGCATTTAAAACACATTAGGAAACAAATCAAAAGTACTGAGCAGTGTCTACTTCAAAAATCACATCTTTTTTTTCTTTCTCATTTTGTGCTCATTTTAGTCTTTATTTTTTTTAAAAATACAACTGAAACATGATGCCACCCAACAGGAAGCATTAAAACATGGCTGACCCTAATTTTTAAATTAAGCACTGGAGCCCCCCAGGGGTGTGTTCTGAGCCCCCTGCTGTACTCTTTGTACACATATGACTGTGTGGCCACTACCAGCTCCACCACCATCATCAAGTTTGCTGACGACACCGTCGTGGTGGGCCTGATCTCTGATAACAACGAGACGGCCTACCTGAAGGAGATTAGGAATCTGGAGAACTGGTGCCAGAGGAACAACCTCCTTCTAAACGTCAGTAAGACAAAGGAGCTGATAGTGGACTTCAGCACTAAGCAGGAGAGGAACTACCAGACCCCTGTCATCAACGAGTGCCCAGTGGAGAGAGTGGACAGCTTCAAATACCTCGGAGTTCACATCACGCAGGACCTGTCATGGTCCTGTCACATCAACACCGTGGTGAAAAAGGCCCGACAGCGTCTCTACCACCTCAGACGCTTGAGAGACTTCCAACTGCCCTGCAAGGTGCTCAGGAACTTTTACTCCTGCACCATAGAGAGCATCCTGGCGGGAAACATCTTAACCTGGTTCGGGAACAGCACCATGCAGGACAGACGAGCTCTACAGAGGGTTGTGCGGTCAGCTGAGCGCACCATCCGCTCCGAGCTCCCTGACCTGCACTCAATCTACAGCAGGCGGTGCTGGACCAAGGCCAGGAAGATCGTGAAGGACCTCAGCCATCCCAACAACAGACTGTTCTCTCTGTTGAGGTCAGGAAAGCGATTCCGCTCCCTGAAGACCAACACAGAGAGACTGAGGAGGAGCTTCTTCCCGCAGGCGATACGGTCTCTCAATCACACCACCACACAGTACTGACCCACACATATGGTTCTTACACACACACACTGGACTTTCTGGACTTTGGTTTTGCACAACACTGGTCACTATATTCTTCATTTCCGGTTAATACTTGTACAGCTGCTGTTATTGTGTATATATTTATTTATATTTAGATTTCTTCATACATTCTTATATAGTTCTATATTGTGTATTGTGTATTTTGTTGTACAGTTATTTTATTTTCAACTTTAATTTATATATTTATCTTTATCTTATTCTTCCCAGTTAAATTTACCCTTCATTCTAATTTGTGTTGTACAGTTATTTCATTTTTAACCTTAATTTATATTTTATTCCTTCCTAGTTAAATTTACCCTTTTTAATTTTTCATATTTATTTCCTATCTTATTCATAGCCTTTTCCTTTTTTGTTTTCTTTAGGTCACGAGCAGTTGTCCAAGCATTTCACTACATATCGTACTGTGTATGACTGTGTATGTGACAAATAAAATTTGAATTTGAATTTGAATTTGATTTGAATTTGAAATGAAGAAACAGGCAGCTGTTGATTAGCACTGTTGTCTCACAGAAAGAAGGTCCTGAGTTCAATTCCACCATTTAGCCTATATCCACAGTCCAAAGACATGCAGTAGTGAGGTTGAGTTGAATGCGAATGACAGTCTGTTAGCCTGGCGACGTGTCCAGGGTGGACCCTGACTCTTGCGACCCTGACAAGGAAAAGAGGATGGATGGAAGAGAAAACTGATGTTCTATTGTTACAATCCTCTCACCATCGTAAGTGGTGTTCTTGGCCCTTACATTAGATCCTTCACATTCACACCTATGGGCAATTTAGAAACACCGGTTAACCGAAACCACTAATCAACAAAATGAAGCTGTTGTCAGAGCAAGCTTCTTTGAGCTAAGGCTCATTAAAAAGGATTAAGCTGTGCCTCACCTTCACTGATTTTGAGAAGATGATTCTCAGATTTTTTTTTAATCTTTTTTTTATTTATCTATTGCAATAGTTCAATATTGCAATAACGATATCTACCACTATGCAGAGAAGCTGTAATTTTGAAAAGATCACAAACAGCATCACTACAAATTGTAAACAGTCGTACAGAAGCCCTTTTCCAGTAATGTAGGGAGATATATATATATATATACACATACATAAAAACACCCATCAGGCCAGGGTCTTTCTGTGTGGAGTTTGCATGTTCTCCCCGTGTTTGCGTGGGTTCTCTCCGGGTACTCCGGCTTCCTCCCACCGTCCAAAGACATAAGATAAGATAAGATAAGATAGAACTTTATTAATCCCTCGGGTGGGTTCCTCTGGGAAATTCGATTCGATTCGATTCGACATGCAACTTGTGGGGATAGGTTAATTGGATAATCCAAATTGCCACTAGGTGTGAATGTGCGAGTGAATGTGAGAGCGAATGGTTGTCTGTCCCTGTGTGTTGGCCCTGCGACAGACTGGCGACCTGTCCAGGGTGTACCCTGCCTCTCGCCCCATGACAGCTGGGATAGGCTCCAGCGCCCCCCGCGACCCTGGAAAGGATAAGCGGAAGCGAATGGATATATATATATATATATATATATATATATATATATATATATATATATATATATATATATATATATATATCCTTGTTATTCTTTGAATTTCTGCCTTGCAACCACGAAAGGACTCATTTTGTTTGTGCCGCTTCCAGCTCACCCATATGAGTAATCCAGGTACCCTATGAGTCAATAGTGAAAAATAATAGGGACCACTTCATCTGAATCATGGTTTTAGTGAATCATGTATCATTGCTGGGTCTAAAAATAGTGAATTCGCGTCACAGATTTATGAGATTCACATCTTTTCCGTTCTGGCAAATTTTCGCTTTCTATGTATGGGTAAATCCACTAGATGGCGCTAGAATTAAAGTTTTTGCTGCATATAGTTTGCGAAGAGATTATTTTCTTCTGGTGCTGAAACAGGCATATTTTTATGATTGTTATAATTTAATTGAACTGTTCAGATATTACTATACGATCGTATTTTAGGCTCCTTCAGTTATCTGAAGATACTAAATATATATACTTTAGTTGTTGTTTTTTTGTTGTTTTTACCAGAAAGTATAAACTCATCAGCAACCACAGAAGGACTCACTTGTGCTGCTTCCAAGTCCTCAGTTTTTAACTACAGGTAAATTTGCATTTTCATTAGAAAAGGCCTATAAAATTAAACACGCTGTTGCCTCACAGTCAGTAGGTTCAGGGTTTGAATGTGCCAGCCCGGGGCCCTCTGTTTCTATGTTTTACTCCCACAGTCTTAAAACATGCTTGTTGGCTTATTTATTGATTATAAATTGATTGCGGGTGAGAGTACATGGTTGTATGTCTCTCTGTGATAGACTGTTGACCTCTCTGGCGTGTACCCTGTCTCTGTTTGCTTTCTGTGACCCTGATCTGGATAGAATTTTTTTTTTTAAATTGATGAAATATAAAGTAAATTATGTAGCCAGATTGATCTTTCTTACACGCAAAAACAACACATACTAACTGTACACTCTTTGATAAATGAGATTAAATATTTTATAAGATGTGTTATTACACCCCGATAGAAACAAAAACTAAATTTTCTCAGTAAAAGCAGCCTTTGTGGTTTTATTCATTTACATAAAGCGTTTTAAACTGGAATGCAGTTTTCCTAAGCATCTATATGTGCAGGATTAAGATGTTTCAGGTTATTATATGTCATAAGACTAGCTAAGTTCTCTGCACTGACACCAAAGTAACCATATAGACTTTGTTTCACTCCGGCTGGGAGAAAATTGTGTCTTTTAGTTTTCTTTAAAAAGAAGCATAAACTCCTCCAGTGTGTTTGTTTGGTATTATCAGATTTGTTGTAATGGGTTCCATGTCTCTTTTTAGTATATGCTCAAATTCCAACAAGGTTCTGTGTTCGAACAAAAAGGAATGGGAACAAAAAGGTTAATGACCCCTGTTATTGAGGCCATAAAAACATAATAGTGCTGTTCACAATGACACAGTGAAGGCTCAGTGCACAGGCCTAATAACTTTGGCAGTATGTAAATGTTATATGGCCAGATCGTACTGCTGAGGGAAGAAATGTCAGTGGACATTCCACAATTCACTTACAGCAGTTTTTGAATTTTTGCTCTTAAAGCATTTTGTAACATATTTATATTGAAACATTATTAATCTATTTAATTTACATTCACAAGCTGAAATCTTATGTCTCAGACTTTTCTAACCCTCTGTCAGCCAAGTGGAAGCTAAATTGGCTAGTCTTTTAGCATCAATTCATATGTAAATTAGGTCGTTATCTGAGAATTCTGGAGGGGAGTGGGGGTGTGTGAATGATTGCTGATTTCTAACTGCCAACTGCCTCTTTGTTTGTGTGTGTGGGGGGGAGCTGCTAAAAGCTGTGAACTTCCTTTTGTGTTGAGGTGGATGCAATTGTCTTGCGGGGGGTTACTAGGGTTCCATCACTACGTGACTGCTGGTCAGCAAACCTGGGAAACCCACAGATCATTGGAACTATACCGCAAAACCGCTTCCAAGACATCATGCAACACCTACGCTTTGATGACAGGTCCACCCGCAGTGATCGAGCAAAGACTGATAAGTTCGCTGCAGTCCCATCAAAGACTCGGTGCTGTTTCCTGCAGTATATTGCAAGTAAACCTGACAAGTTTGGGATCAAGTTTTGGGTGGCTTGCGACCTAAAATCCAAGTACATTTGCAATGTCTTCCCATATCTTGGCAAGGACCACAATCGTCCCAGTGGGGAGAGACTGTCTGAAAATGTAGTAATGAGGCTGATGGAACCATTCCTAGACAAGGGCAGAAATGTTACCACGGACAATTTTTTCACATCGCTTTCACTTGCGCAAAAACTTCTTAGACGGAAAACCACCGTCCTCGGCACAGTCAACAAGATTCGCCGGGAAATTCCTCAATCCGCTAGACGCACAGATCGCAATGAATTCACCACTCAGGTATGTTGCAGGTCTTTTGTGGTTCTATGTTTATGTGTTTCATTGTGTGTAAAAGTTGTTGAAAACACGCAGTTCTTTGAATCTTTGGGCTGAAGGAGGGACAATACTCGGTGTATAAATGCTCAATCAACAATCATTTATTTCCATACAATTCAACAATAAGAGCATTACAACGTCCGGACGGGAGAGATGCTACCAGAGGGTCAGGCACATGTCTCAAAATGGTGACGGGTTGCTCAGCTTTTTATAGTCTCTAGTGGCCCCCAGCTAGTCGTAAAAGCCAAAACATCACATTTTTTCTCTGTTACAGCGCCTAAGTTATGACCTCGGCAGTTGTTTCTCTGCTTTCTGTAAGGTGGGGGTGTGGAATGTGGTCTGTCTATCTCCCCTGTCTTTAGACACAGAGTCTCCTGCTTACAACCTTCTCTTCATGATTCAACAATTAAGCATGTCAAGAAAACAGTGTCACACATTCCCAGCAGATCAAGGATACAGAGTGATGCACATTTATCTAATGAACTAATATGTGAATATGTTCTGTTAACTCAAAAGTATAATGAGAACTAAACTACATACAGATCACACACTCTATTTTAAAGGGTATAATATGATCTACAACAATATCATAATTCAACTATTTTGATTACATCTATAAGGTAACATATAATAACAGAATAATATCACAAAGTGCTATAGAAATAACAATTTATCTTATTTCTTAGGTGTTTTCAACCTCTGCTGCCACGCTGACGGCGTATGCGGCCAAACGGAAGAAGACAGTCTATATTCTTAGCAGCATGCACAGCGTGGTTCAGACTGATAACACCACCAAAAGGAAGCCAAACACCGTCACCCTTTACAACACCACAAAGTGTGGCGTGGATGTGATGGACCAGATGGTGCGGGAGTACACTGTCCGCAGAGGAACACGGCGCTGGCCATTTGCCGTGTTCTATAACATGATTGACATGGCAGCACTGAATGCACATGTGCTGTATCAAGCATGCACCGGGACGCAGGAAAGACGGGTGGACTTCCTGGTGGAACTTGCAAGAGAGTTGGCTCACTCTCATGTAGCTGGGAAGAAGGCAAGAAAAGAACAGTTGCTTCAGACACAACCCTCCACACCTAGCCCTGGAAAAAGAGCCATGTGTCAGGTCAAACACAAATGCAAGAACAATCATGCCACTGTGCGATGTGTTCACTGCTACAGATACACATGTGGTAAATGCAGACTACAGATACCATGGCAGTGCCAGGATTGTGAGTGATTGCTGAAAATGTTGAAATGTACTCACTCACTTTTTATTATTATTTGTAAATATGTGTGCAAATGGTTGTTGTTGTTTTTTTTTTGTTTTTTTGTACTGTTTTTATCAATAAATCTCAGCAACACAGGAAATACACCCATGTGTGTTGATTTCTCCCTAAGATGGCAAAGTGAAACACAAGTTTCCTTGTGGCTCAGGAAACTAACCACTCCAAGTGGCTCAGCATGGCCAAACCTTATTTACATAACAAAAGCAGCTGTTCACAGGTGATTAAGGATATTAGCTAAAAGCCTACCAGCCATTTGGCTGGAAGGCAGGTTTTAAAGGTAGAAAAGCCAAATGGCTGCTCTCTGAGACGTCCAGTGTTAAAAAGGAAACTACTGCTTTACTGCAGTCTTACATATATAAAGTGCACAGTCCTGTATGGTGCCTTTTAAGCTATTTGCTTTATGCATGTATGAAGAGAACAGATTGTATCTTGTTTCAAAAAAGGCCCCACTTCCCTTTTGGAATATGCTACATTTGAGAACAGATGACATGACTTTATCAGCCAGGCTTATTTGCACAGTACCAGGCTGGAAAATGAGGAATCCAAACAGGAGGAGTGGTCTTTTGCACTATACAATGCCTCATAAAAGATTTTTATTTTTCATTTTCCCAAACATTGACCACAGGTAGCATGACTAATTTGAACAGTAGCACAACTGTTTTGCATTTCTTTATGCCTGCTTAAGTAATGGTTTCCCTACAGTTATACATAATAAATGAAGATTAAATATTAATTGATAATGTTTTGCAATACTGTGCACGTTTGGTGGGAAAAGGGCTCCATACTGAGTACCTGCAATCACTAATACCCAATGTAGCTCTAAGCATAACACTGATTACAAGAGGGTATCTCAGACAGCACTTAGCACCCTCCACAGTGTAGATGTAATGGAGGAGGTCACTGTAAGAGGGATGGACTTGACCTCCTGACTATGACTGATGTAGATGATAAGGTGCTGACTCTATGAATCCACAATCTCAACAGGGTTGTCCAATAAGAACAGATGGCGTATCCACAAAATCCACTGCCACTCAGGTATCTGTGAGTGATGGTGTGGTTTCTGTTGGAAAGAACATAAAAGTCTTCCATAATTATGTGAACAGAGTGAATTAAATGTGTAATACAACAATACAAACAATACTGGATAGTGGAACAGTCAACCAAAATAAGGGAGTGTCAACAAATGCTAATTTTACTATTTACATAAATCCCAACTAGGCACTTTACATTAGAGCTAACATGAGAAATTAGTGACGGTCCCTTAATGACCGCACGGCAGAGGCTGCTTCGCAGTAAACGGCAGTAACAATCGGTAAACGAAGTGTGCGCCAAGGATTAAACAAGGGAGGATAATGGCCGCAGCAAAGAACAAACACGATAAAACACAGAAACGTACAGTCTCATGGACGCACACTGCTAACAGCATTAGAAGGAATGAAAATCCACACGGTGAGTAAAACTCTGCTGACTCTTCCCACCTGCAGCTCCGACCGAACTCTCTGCGTCGACGTGTGCGTAATGATGAGGTAGAATTGTGTCTTCTGATTGGTGAAGAGAATGGGTTGCCTCACCGCTCATTGGCTAAACGGCAGCCGTATGCTGATATCTTACTCCGCAGATGTGGCTCCGTTCGTGAGTTCTGCGAACTGGCTGGCCTTTTGTACAGTAGACATTTGAAGCCTGACAAATCATATTTGTCTGCATGATGTGGCTTCTTATATTATATTAAATATTTTTTTGCATGTAGAATAGGCAATTATTATTATTTTATTTCATTGCATTAGATGCTTGTGCCCAAATAGTAGGGGTGCAACGATATTCGTATTGATATTGAACCATTCGATACAGTGCTTTCGGTTCGGTACGCATATGTATCGAACAATACAAAATTTGTAATTTATTTTATCAACTTTCCTTCTGATGCTGTCTGTGTTGAGTGCTCAGTGGATCTGCGTTCAACTACTCCGCCTAGGCTGCACTGTCAAGCGCAGATCCACTGAGCGCTCAACACAGACGGCATCGTCAGAAGGAAGAGCGCAGGGCAAGCTAGCTTAAGCTCTCCTTGCAACATGGCAAATTGAACCTCCCCCACCCTCATTCAGATCTGGCATTTGGAATTATTTTGGTTTTCATGTGACGTATGACCCTGAAGGTAAGCGAGTCATGGACTAAAGTAAAACAGTATGTTGGATGTGCCACACAGTGCTCAATTACATGGGTGGGAGCTAGTGTGTTAGTGCAGTTAGCTCGTTAATGTGTTGGCCGTCCAGCCCCACGCACGGGGCGATCAGGGGTAGCTCGTTAACGGAGATTTGCCGTGTTGTGGCGTTAAGGTCATTTCAACGAGATTAACCTGAAAGCACTAGTGGGAACACAACAAATATGACTGCACATTTACACCGACATCATCCTAGTGCAAAGACAAGTGGAAGCAGACAAAAACAACAAGCATGCATGCTACAAACTTTACAGAGTTATTTAGACAGCCGTTAGCACAGGATTCTCCTTATGGGGACCTGATATGTTTAATATGCTGCTGAGAATATAGCCCAGAAGAAGCGTATAGTATAGCTTTTATTTTGGAAAGAGCCATTTCTCTGTAATAAACTCTCTTTTCCAAAGATGAGTGATTCCTCAATCAGATACAGGGCTCGCAATATCGCTAGCCCGATGTCCCAGGGCTAGCGATTTTTCCCGTCGGGCTATTGTAGGAAGGAAAAATATATGTCAATGCTTTTGCATTCTTTCGGAAATGTAGCTGGGTAATTATGTCATTGGCATCGGTGAGCCACTGCCAATATGTGACATATTGAAATCGCGTTTGAATTTGCGCTTGTTTTTTTGCTTTCACTTTGCAATCGTGCGAACTGTGTATAGAGAGCGACAGCACTGATCTGTGAGTGATGATAATTTGTGCACCAATTCCTCTGACATTGTCTTATTAATCGTTAGCTTACTATGCAAACATGACAAGTGAAATCTCCCGCAGCAAGCTTAAACATGTGAGAGGTTGATCGCGCAGAGAATCGCTGAGCTTATGTGAGTGCATGTGTAAAAGCATTTCAGTTCTGCTGAGCCAAATAAGACAGGTCAGGGTGAAGAAGTGACAGCCAAAGAAAAGCTTACCACAAAACGGAGAAGTTATGACAAATCAGACTATAAGGCAAAAAGAAAGTGCAGCTTTATGGTTTCATGGACAAAATAATTTCTGTGGCTGCAATATGACGAGCTAAATAACCAGGGCTGCACATAAGTGGTCCGCAGGTGCGCATTCGCTGTCAAAATAAAAAACACGCACAAGGGTTAGGGTTAAATTTAAAAACTGTACTTTTGAGTTAAAATATATATTTATAATTTTAATAAATGACAAATTAAAAAGGCATGAACATTTTTTTTGTATCGAAAAAATATCGAACCGTGACACCAAAGTATCGAACCGAAACGAACCGTGAATTTTGTGTATCGTTGCACCCCTAATATATATATATATATATATATATATAACATTCTGTAACTGTAACTTCTGTCGGTGCTGTGCTTTTGGAAACCGAATTTCCCAGAGGAACCCACCCGAGGGATTAATAAAGTTCTATCTTATCTTATCTTATCTTATCTTAAGTTTGCTGACGACACCGTCGTGGTGGGCCTGATCTCTGATAACAACGAGACGGCCTACCTGAAGGAGATTAGGAATCTGGAGAACTGGTGCCAGAGGAACAACCTCCTTCTAAACGTCAGTAAGACAAAGGAGCTGATAGTGGACTTCAGCACTAAGCAGGAGAGGAACTACCAGACCCCCGTCATCAACGAGTGCCCAGTGGAGAGAGTGGACAGCTTCAAATACCTCGGAGTTCACATCACGCAGGACCTGTCATGGTCCTGTCACATCAACACCGTGGTGAAAAAGGCCCGTCAGCGTCTCTACCACCTCAGACGCTTGAGAGACTTCCAACTGCCCTCCAAGGTGCTCAGGAACTTTTACTCGTGCACCATAGAGAGCATCCTGACGGGAAACATCTTAACCTGTTTCGGGAACAGCACCATGCAGGACAGACGAGCTCTACAGAGGGTTGTGCGGTCAGCTGGGCGCACCATCCGCTCCGAGCTCCCTGACCTGCACTCAATCTACAGCAGGCGGTGCTGGACCAAGGCCAGGAAGATCGTGAAGGACCTCAGCCATCCCAACAACAGACTGTTCTCTCTGCTGAGGTCAGGAAAGCGATTCCGCTCCCTGAAGACCAACACAGAGAGACTGAGGAGGAGCTTCTTCCCGCAGGCGATGCGGTCTCTCAATCACACCACCACACAGTACTGACCCACACATACAGTTCTTACACACACACTGGACTTTCTGGACTTTGGTTTCACTTCATCACTTAAATCACTTTAAGCATATTTGCACTGCACAAGACATAATGTGGATTGCACAACACTGGTCACTATATTCTTCATTTCCAGTTAATACTTGTACAGCTGCTGTTATTGTGTATATATTTATTTATTTATTTATATTTCTTCATACATTCTTATATAGTTCTATACTGTGTATTGTGTATTTTGTTGTACAGTTATTTTATTTTCAACTTTAATTTATATATTTTATCTTATTCTTTCCCAGTTAAATTTACCCGATATGGCAGCCTCGCTTCTGTCAGTCTGCCCCAGGGCAGCTGTGGCTACAACTGTAGCTGCCTCCACCAGTGTGTGAATGTGAGAGTGAATGAATAGTGGTATTGTAAAGCGCTTTGGGTGCCTTGAAAAGCGCTATATAAATCCAATCCATTGTTATTATTATTATTATTCATTCTAATTTGTGTTGTACAGTTATTTCATTTTTAACCTTAATTTATATTTTATTCCTTCCTAGTTAAATTTACCCTTTTTAATTTTTCATATTTATTTCCTATCTTATTCATAGCCTTTTCTTTTTTTTTTTCTTTAGGTCACGAGCAGTTGTCTAAGCATTTCACTACATATCGTACTGTGTATGACTGTGTACGTGACAAATAAAATTTGAATTTGAATTTTTTTAAACAGAGTAACAAACATATTCTTGACCATGTACATCGCTTTATGACCACAGTGTACCCATCTTTTGATGGTTGCTTCCCAGAGGATAACGCCCCATGTCACAAAGTCCAAATCATGTCAAACTGGTTTCTTGATCATTACAATGAGTTCACTGTACTCAAATGACTCCCATTGTCACCAGATCTCAACCCAATAGAGCACATTTGGCATGTAGTGGAACAGGAGATTTATGCCATGGAGGTGCAGCTGACAAATATGCAGCAACTCTGTGACACTGTCATGTCAATATGGACCAGAATCTCACAGCAACGTTTTCAACACCTTGTTGATTCCATGCCATGAACACTTAGTGTATTGTAGGCTATCCTATTTCTAGTGTGCTTTTTGTCTCTTACACAAAGCTAAGTTCATATTATTACATTCATTTTTCAACGGAATTGTATTACATAGTGGGTGCCACCAGATCTCAGTCCAATAGAGCGCCTTGGGGATTTGATGAAATGGGATTCAGATCGTGAATGTGCACCAAACAAATCGCACCAACTATGTGAAAGTTTCCTGCGTCTAAGCTGCTCTGAAGGCAAACGTGGGTCCACACCTTTACTAAGATATGCCTAATAAAATGTCCAGTGAGTGTATAGTAGTGATGGCCCGCTTGAAGCTGACGCTCCGGAGCTTGTGTCGAAAAAAACAACACACTGGTTCAGAAGCACTGTGTCGAGGCTTGCTTCGTTTGGCAAAAATCACGTGACCAGTGACGTCCGAAGCTTCATTACGCACGTAACTGCTTCGGTACCTGATTCAAACGGATATAAGGAAGTGAATCATCCATGGGATTCGTGGAGTGTGTTGATGGTGACAGAGAGCGAAGAGGTGATCATTCCAGCATATGACTTTAGGAACACTTCCATGTCAATTAAAGCTGATGAAGACTACAAAAATGTATTTGACACTATACGTACATTACATTGCTACAGTTTAGAAAATCATTTTGTTTATTGTTTTTAGGTGATAGTCTGCAGGACCCAGGAATACCTGCATATCTACCAGCTTGCAGTGTAGTTCCTGCACTCCACAGCCTCTTCTGTTCCATGCAAGTGGATTTTCTCCAGAGCAGGAGAAACTATTTCTAAGAAAGGAAAGAGACTCAGCCAGCGCACAGTAACACTAATCCTCTTTTTAACTGTAAATAACAAAAAGGCTACCTTACATAGATCATGTTCTTACTTTGCAAGTTCTTGATTGGGGGTGGGTTTTGATTATCGCTTTTCTGATTACAATCCATGCTAAATTGAATAAAGTGATATTGATTCATTAAAATCCCGTGTCGATTTGTAAA
Organism: Astatotilapia calliptera; assembly: GCF_964374335.1. Classification (NCBI taxonomy): domain Eukaryota; kingdom Metazoa; phylum Chordata; class Actinopteri; order Cichliformes; family Cichlidae; genus Astatotilapia; species Astatotilapia calliptera. The sequence continues at coordinate 32,307,668 of NC_137440.1, read as the reverse complement.
TTAACGTTATTATGCCTGAAACGCCAGCATCTCAGGTTAAACCTCACAACATGTCGTCAAACACCATGCAGCTAAAACAGTAACTGGGAGCAGGTTTACGGATTCTGCATACAAACGTGAACACAGAGCGCGGACCCGACGCGTCAGAGTCAGATTTTGATGTGTCGGCGGGTCCGCGCTGTGTTTGCCTCTTTTTTTCCCGCTGGCTTCTGCAGCTGCAGGTTTCATAACTCTCTGTTTACATCTCTAATTAAGTCTCACATGTGTCAGCTTTCTTTTAATAGATACGAAATTATGGATATATACTGATACATGACCAGAATTGTAATATTTCTGACTGAGGCAAAACTTTCCAGATTCCAATCAAATTGAATCGGATCCTGTATCGAATCAAAATGATTCTACAAATCAGTGACGATGCAGCCGTACTCAGCTCCCTAAGCATTTTCCCTTTCCAGTTCACAATCAATCCCACCCCTAGGTCAAAAATATGTATAGGACAATTGGCCTAATCTAATATTTTATATGAACCTGTCCAGCTGTCCAGTGATTAAATGACAAGTAGATGGAGGCAGGACTTCACAGCAGGGGCATACTCCATAATGTGCTGTGCGTTATCATATGTATAATGTATATATTGCTCACTTATTGTATTTACCAACATCAAGGAGTTATGAGCAAAGAAAGGCCACACCATAGTGCATGTTTAAATAAATGTATTAAATAAATAAATGTTTAAATAGGGAAAGTTTATTGATCAAAATGTATTACGCAAATATGCATTACATTTTTTCAGCCCCCCAATCGAGAAGACAAAACCAATTACATGTTCAAAGCAACGGAACGGTGGCCCAATATCGGAGAGAACTCCACTCTTGAGTGAGCAGTGATGATTGAGCAGTCCGTTTTATTTTGCAGATTCAAGCTGCTCTTCAAAATATTCGCCACCAGATGTCACCGGAGAGGACTGTGTTGAAAAGCTTCGAGTAATGAACCATTTTTCAATACAAGCTTCAGTGCTTCGGAAAGCTTCATTTGGCCATCACTAGTGTATAGTTATTATTTTATGAAATTAAATTAAATTAATTAGCGCAAAGAAAAGGTTAAAAAGTTGGTGATATTGCTGATACCTTCCTGTTAGCTGCTTCGTTATTAGGTAGAGTAAGGGTTCTTCAATCTCCACTGAAGCTGGAATTTTTACTGATTTTCTAACACAAAGAAAACTTCTTAAAAGACCCAGCGTACTAAACTTTTAATAGTTACTGAAGGTCACGAACAGGGAAAAAAAAAGAAGGAAAAAATGGTGGAACATCCGATTGTGACGTGTAACCTGACGTAGCCCACATAGTAGAATGAATGAGGTGGACGAAAGCAGCACGAGCGCTCTGACTCAGAAGCTCCCAGAGCTCTGGCTAACATGGCGATGCTGTGAACTCGGTTCATTCTTCTGACACTAAGGAATATATTTACATTTCACAATATCGAAAAATAACATCAACTAGAACAAGATAATGGCACGAGGAGAGGGCGCCGAGCAGTACGCGGCGACTTTATTGTCAATCAAACCGCTCAATGCAGAGATCAAGACGGTGAAGGTAAGAGCGACGTTTAACCGGCACGTTTGATTTTTAAGAGGGGTGTTAAAATGAACAGGATTTATGTGCCCGCCGCGCCCACTTAAAAAAATAATAATAATCAGGTGCGTTAAAGGGCGCCTAAATTCAAAGTAACGTTTGATAAAATGCGGTCTTTACTTCCTTTCTTACCAAAAACCTCACACCCTGCCTTGTTCTGTGCCCTTTCCTGCCCTCGAGGTTTGAATTTCGCCCGGTCCACGTTTATCTGTCCTCCAGCTCTCGTGATGCTGGCATACCGGTTTTAAAGGGACCAAACACCTTAACGAAAGCCGGCGTTTTCTCTCTGTCACATTCAAATATAGCTGCTGGCAGATGTGGAGAAACGTGGCGTGATCCTGTTTTTAGAGCCACGACTTGTGAGCCATATTTGGTTTAAGTGGCTGAAATTAAGTCCCTATATTTAACGATTAACGCCTTAAATTTACCCCCAAAATGGTTTAATAGCTTCCATATCGTTCAACAGTGGCGGTATCTTTGCACGAGAAAATACACGGCAGGTTGCATTTCAAACATCAGTGTCTTCTCTGTGATCATTTACATTAATGTGATGTAGATTTAAAGTGTAACAAAACTCCTGTGAAACATTAGCCCCAAAGCTGCTAATCTTTAGTAACCTTGATGTGCATTTAAATTCATTGTCTTTGGGTTTTTAGACTGCTGGATGAAAAAGTAGCGATGTATATGGCACCATGGTTCAAACTGTAAATTATACTGGTGGTTTTCTTTGAATCCAAAGGCACTTTTCAGTGCAGTCCTCTTGTACTCTGGGAAAGACTGTGGAGATCTTTCTTTAAAGCACATTAAAGGTTATGCAGGCTTCTGTTCTTTATTTAGCATCAGTATTATTTTTAGTCTTGCATCACTGTAATTCCAGACATGCACTCTGTGGAACGTGACCACAGAGAGAATATTGTGTGTGCCTGTTGATAAGGTTGCAATTTGCGTCCTTCAAGAGGTGATTCTGCTTCTGTGTCCGTGATGGTTGTAAATCAGGGTGTGTAATCCCCCCTTTGCTGACATCACGCTTGAGAAAGGGTATTGGCTACCGCTGATAGGCTCTAGTCTGTCTGGAGGCTGTTGGCTATTCAGCATAAAATGTCACACTACCTCTAACATACCATTGCTGGAGCCAATGGCTGTGCTGAGGTGATGTAGTGATGTGGTTTCACTCAGCATGAACTACAGTAACCTCATAGTTCCGCGTTGCAACGCAAAGTTTGACAGAGGGATGGGTGTAGGGATTTGAATCAGAGGGATGAATTAAAGACTGAAGGCAGAAATGGAGCCAATGATAATGTGTTAACCCACTGTCTACATAATTACACCTTAATTTATAGCTTCCCAGTGGAATTCGAGTTTACCCATATTTAATGTCTAAATGCACTAACATCACTGCATTTCCCCTCTGTTCTCACCTCTTCTTCTCTTCCAGCTGAAGACCCAGAGAAATCGTCTGTCTGTGTTCAGTAAAGTGTGCTATGCCTTTGGCGGGGCTCCCTACCAGATCACAGGCACTGTTCTTGGCTTCTTCCTCCAAATCTACTTGCTCGATGTGGCACAGGTAATTGCCAAGCGCTGGGCAAAAAAACCCAAAAGGTTAAAATCACACACTTCTGCCTCCTTTATAAAGCTGCACCAACTGTGAAGATTCTGGGCTGATGCCAGTATTTAAAATAAAAAAAAATTTAACATTTGTGTGAGGAAAACTAAGTGATCTTCATTATTTAAAAAAAAAAAAGCTCTTCATCACAACGTTTTTTAATATTAAAAATCAATGCCACACAGCAGCTAAATGACATCGATAAAATTCAATTGTTTGCAGAACACACACAGGTTACAAACGCAGGGGTCAAGGTGTGTGTGTGTGTGTGTGTGTGTGTGTGTGTGTGTGTGTGTGTGTGTGTGTGTGTGTGTGTGTGTGTGTGTGTGTGTGTGTGTGTGTGTGTGTGTGTGTGTGTGTGTGTGTGTGTGTGTGTGTGTTCTTCTCAGCCTCATATCAGCTAAACTGTCTCCGGTCAAGCGTGTTAACCCGGACTCCCCCTGTTTGCTTTGTTAGCAAATTAGACTTTTTCCTGCTGTACACAGTAGGAACTGGAAAAAGGCCATTCAGCTCAGAGGATGAGATCATTAGAGGGGCTTTGAATGCTGCTTTGTTATAAAAGAAGTGACAGTGTTGTGTATTTTAATTCTGTTGTGCTCTCAGCTGTACTGAGTCTGCTGTCACAGCTCTTTTGAGCCACTCTCCATATGAGGTAGTCCTTGGCATCCTCACTGTTTTGGTCTCAAAGCTAACACACTTTTTTCCACCCTTCCCTTCTAGCTGGACCCCTTCTATGCCTCTATCATCCTGTTTGTGGGAAGGGCCTGGGATGCTATCACCGACCCTACAGTGGGTTTCCTGGTGAGCCGGAGTAGATCCACCCGCTTTGGCCGCATGATGCCCTGGTAGGTATCTGTATGTTGAATGATAATAAGATAATGCTGCGTTTTGAGTAAGGACAGAGATACATGAGGCAAATGCTCTGGCAACAACAAGAAGAAAAAAAACAGCTCAGGATCAGTAGCCATGGCAACAAGTTTGAAGTAGCAACTAAGGAGGAATAAATGGTAAGAGTGCAATAATGCAGTCTAAATATGAATCATATACAGTGCCAGCATCAGACATTCCTACCAAATGCAGGCTGAAGCACCCACTGAAACCAGCCAGCTGAAGAGTAGGAGCAGGGCTACCATCGTCTGCTGCGGTCCTAGTTTGGATCGAGCCTTGAGACGAAATCCTTTTAGGGAAGCAGTTGAATTATATTGAGGACTGATAGAGTAGCAAGCAGGACAGCTAGTCAGCCAATAGGGAAAATAAAAGATGGGCCTGGGCTAGCTGGTTAACATCAACTGAGCTTTAAAAGTGAGGGAGTCAGACAGGAAAAAAAACTAAAATGAGCTGCAAGATATACTTAAGTGACTTGTGTGAATCACAGGGATGGATCGGGTCATAACAGTGGTTGTGAGAATTATTATTAGTGTAAGTCTTCTTGCTGACAAAGACTTTAACCAGGGTTTTAAAAAGTCCAGCTTACTTGACATCAAGTCTGAGCGCATGTCTCCCCGGACTAAACTAAGTTTGACGAGCCTGTAGGAAAGTGACACTTGGCTCGGTAAGAAATTTGTTGCAGCAGCTGGGAGAGTTTCTCTTCTTGCAACTTTGCAAGTACAAAAGGTCCTTGTAGCTGAACACACGCTGTACTTTTCCTTCCCTGTAAAACATTTGCAAAACTCAAATAGATGAAAATGCCTGAAACCATTTTTGCATTCCTAACAAACCAGTTTAGTTACCAGCATCGTCTCCCATGTTTTAGTTGTTACTTATGTTTCAGTCTAGATATGTGTTTGCAATCTGCTGTGTGTTTGGTTCACTGTGACATAGCTGGCAGCTTGTCATGGGTATCCCTGCCTGAAGAAGGGCGACCTTGACTTTCTTCTCACAGTCAAACATGGTGCAGCTTTCTTGACAATATCAGAACTGTATCTGGTTACAAAAATCTCTCAAGGCCATGATATAATCTGCAGAGGAGCAGAGCTAAATATTTTTACAAGCTTTTTTCCCCCCCTCACATGATACCCCAGCCATATCTGGAGTGGAGTGACTGAAAAAACCAGCTGTGCATGAGCTGTAATGTTGTAGCTGGGAGGAAGTGAGGGGGAGGGGGAAGTTACTGGCTTAAGCTGTGATTGGTCCAACCCACAACACACCATCAGCTTCAAACCAATATGGGTGTGTTCTCCTTTGTGTGTATGATTTCTCGGCGTGTACAAGTGTAGAGAGGTTACTTCAGGTCAAAAAGCATGCTGGGTTAAAATAATGAGGCTAGTTTAAAGAAAAATAGCAAAATGTACATAAAAGGGACATCCTCCAGATAAAAATACAGAGATTTGTTAGGTTCTTATTTCTTTTTTCTGTCTGTACTGGAAATGTACATAAAGACAGGCAGGCAGCCAGACTGGCAGGAGTCTACATTTCTCATTTTACTTATTATCTTAGCTCAATGAGGTTTTTTTTTATTTTAGAAGTAGATTTTGTTTCTTTTAGAAAGAGGGGGGGGGGCGGGGAAGAGTGTGATCATGTGTCTGTGACTTTCACTGCTGTGCCAGTGAACCAGCAACCTGTGCTCAGTGAGCAAAAATGGAAATTATTAGTACTCATTAACCTAAATTTGCTTGGACGTTAAAAGGTATCAGGAGTTTTCTTATTTTCCATGTGAGTCACATGGGTGAAAGGGGAACAAGGGGATTTCATATGACCATGTGTGAATGTCACGCTCACCCTCTCCCCGTTAGTGTTATGGAGCTTGGGAAGAGTCAGGTTTTAACTCGCATGTGCGACGGCTCAGAAACAAGCCTGAGGAAGAAATAGCTGTTTAAATATATGTTGCCATTTGACAAAATGTTTCATGATTATGCAGTCAGGTGCAACCCTGTAAGCCTTCACCTCCCTGTTTGGCCTCTAAAAGGTCACATTTTATTCACATGATGCTAATAAAAACTGCAGTTTTCCTCAAATTATGTGATTACTTTCAGCGAGAAAAATGTAGTTTCATTTTGGCCCCCAAAAACTGCCTTGTAATGGTTCTCTTAACAAGTAAAACTGTTTGATTTCCTTATTTAAAAACTGAGGCTTTAACTGCAGTCTGTAGTATCGCCGGTTTCTGTGACTGAGGTCAGGTAGAGGGCACGGCTGAAGAGAAGGATGCTGAGGCCGAGTGGGGTGAGAATGATGTGGGTCCAAGCAGCTATCGCCTCCTTGTGCAGCGCTGGCTGAGCCCTTTCTCCACACACAAGATCTAACAAGCCAGGATTAGAAGGATTATTCACAAAGCATAAAAGAAAGAGTTGAAAAGAATTGACTGCCAGGGAGGGATATAAAAAGGAGGGGTTGAGCTACAGTAACAGTGGGGAAAATGCATTAGACACACCCTTAAAGGAAGGAAACGGTGGGTTCTATGTGTTTGCCTTAAATACAAAAGAAAATAAAACAAAGGTAAGAAAGAAATGCTCAGTCTTTTATCAACCTGTGTCCACTCATCTCTTCTCAGGATCATTTTCTCCACCCCGTTTGCAGTGCTTACTTACCTCCTGATCTGGTACGTGCCTCCGTTTGAAGAGGGGAAGGTCATTTGGTATCTGGTCTTTTACTGCCTTTTCCAGTCAATGCAGACGGTTAGTACCGCATTTTGAGCCCATGTTTTTTATTTTATTTTTTTTATTTGCTTTTTGTCCACTGACGTGAACTTGTCTAATGTTGTGGTCTCGTACATTTGCAGTGCTTCCATGTGCCATATTCAGCCCTCACCATGTTCATCAGCAGGGACCAGAAAGAGCGGGACTCTGCTACAGCCTACAGTACGACATCACCCTGTGCAAATAAACTGATTTCACTGGTGTTTTGTTATTCGTGTGCTGACCGTCAGTTCTTGTGTTTGCTCTCAGGGATGATGGTGGAGGTGCTGGGCACAGTGCTGGGCACTGCAATCCAGGGGCAGATAGTAGGTGGTAATTCCAATTGTCCCACTGAGTCTGATGCGCCTTACAGCACAAACTCATCCAGTGTCAACACCACTATAGCCTCACTGGATCAGACGGTGAGTCTATTGAAAGGGGGTTTTTTTGTACTGTGTCAAATAAAAGATGATTATTGTTGGTCCAAGCTAAGGGTCGTGTATTTTTATTTTTTTTTGTCCTCAGAAACAAGCTTACTTGGTTGCTTCAGGGGTCATATGCATCATCTACGTCCTGTGTGCTGCAATCTTGTTTTTAGGTGTGAAGGAGCAAAAAGGTATGAATCCTTTCTTATCTAATCAGGGCTCGCAAAATCGCCCGACGGGCGGGGCTTGGATAGATTTTGGTCGCCCGACTGCAGATATCGCTATCCCCGGGACATCGGGCGATTTTGCGAGCCCTGATAAATGCAAACAACATTTAAAGTAAGATAATGACTCAATTTGGCTTCAAGACAGACTTGAATCATGAATCTGACAACTTGACACGTGAATTGATGTAAAAAAAAAAAAAAGGAAAAGAAAATTCTGACTCAGTTTTTGTCCAGTTTAATCATGCGCATGCAAAACTGTATATTAGTAACAGTGACAGGAATAATTCTTTAACTGTTAAACTTTTCTTAGCGCCTCTGGTTAGTTCCTCTTGGCCTTCTCACTCTGTGTTCAAAAAGATAAAGATGTGGTGGCCAGATTGTAGCAAGTGCTGCAAAATACTCACTAGACAAATACCACATTGTCTCACCACAAAAGCTTGTGTGTGTTGTATTCTTAGATGCAGATTTGCAGAGGTCTCATTTGTTGTGTTCTCCTTTATGTTGGACTCTAGAAACCGGGCGGGACAAGTCGGAGCCGCTCACCTTTGCTCAGGGCCTGCGGTTGGTCATGTGTCACGGGCCGTATGTCAAACTGGTCATCGGCTTCCTCTTCACCTCTCTTGCTTTCATGGTAACGCTACATTTGATTTGTGCATTTTTTATTTATTTTTTTCGTGAATTTTCAGAGGTCGCGTTGAAAGGATTTTTTTATTTTATTTATTACAGTAATTTGGTTTATAGTTGCTTCTGTCTTTTACAGCTGCTGGAGGGAAACTTTGCACTTTTTATCACCTACGCTCTCGGCCACAGGAAGGACTTTCAGAATATCCTTCTTGTCATCATGGTGAGTGTTTGTATTTTTACTATGAGTGCTCTTCTCGTAAAAACCCTCATCAGGGTAGATTTAGTGTACATCAACACCATGTCTGCAGACGTAAAGCTTGCTGCTTGCTGTAAACTGTTTAGGGGATATTTCAGTTTCTAGTCTTAGGCGCTTCCTCGCATGATGTAGAAGCATGCCACGAAGGCCTGAGAGGGCATATTTCAGGATGAGAGGAGGTGTCGTACTGTTGGGAATCGGTCTCCCACTCGCTCACTCTCTGAGTTATGCTAGATCAAGGGCACAGAATGGAGCTTTTGTTGCCCTGGCAACCCTTCACTGACACCATGGGAACAGCCACCATTGCTAATGCCCTCCTCTCACTGCTTTCTGCTCTGCTGCCTTTTTCTATGATTAGGAGTGGGAAATACTTGGACACTGTATCACATTTGGAGAGTTTAGAGCAGAGTGTCAAAGTCTGAGAATTCGTGGGCTTCTGGCCTTTCATCTACTGCTTGTTTTTGTTTGCTAATTTAACACTGGTTGACCAGTTTTGGCCTGGAGGTCAAAGGTTTTCTGCGCCCCTGCAGGGTTGGGTTAAAAGCCAATGAAAGCTTATCGTGACCTTATCCCCTGACCTCCTCCGGTGGTCATTTTAATTTTTCCACTTTCCACATTTCCCACAGTCCTCAGTGAAGCCCAGTTAGTAGTCTGAATAGTTTCTGTAGAAAATATTTTGTAATTTTTTGTTTATAAATTTCATTTGATTTATTTAAAATTATATAATTGATCATCCAAGAAAGTCCATCATACAGAGTTAGAGCTAGGAATTTAGAGAAATGCAGACTAACTTTCCAACTAGTGTTTGGATTCCACTCATTTTAATGTATAAAACACAGTATAGGAAAACTTGGAGCACTAGATGGTGCCTAAATATGGGAGATTAGAAGTTAACACTAACAAGCTTGACTAGCAAGTTACATAAACTGTATAGATTGTATTTATGAATCTAACAGATACATATTTCATTTCATTTATTTATTTATTTCACACTTGGTCAACAGTTTCCACAGTTAGTTCTTTCAAACAAACCAACTACACTTTCTGTCAGTAAAGCACTGCAACCACGTGTGAAAAGGAGCAGGCAGAAGAATATATTCTTATTAAACCCTGCCCCCTATCTACAATCCAACTTATATTGCAAGTGGGCACCAAAAGTCAAGGAACAAACTAACATTAACACTTATTTCCAGTCCTAACTCAAACCAAACAACAATTTACAATCAGAATATACCACTCCACATAGTAACAAGGAGAAAAGTAAGTAAATGAAACAAAAAATAATGGATCCTTATTCAATGAACTCCAATTTCATTCACATTCTTCATATTGAGTTATCGTTTTAAGCATGTAACACTTTTTAAAACAATGTAAATTTATACAACTCTTTAAATTATAATGAAGAGTTCCACAGTCGTACCCCTAACCGTTGGACTCATTAATCTTTGTGTTGTCCTAGCTAGCTGATGCTTAAAATAAAAATTTCCTTCTGCTGTCTTCTCCCCCCAAACACGTTAAAAATACTCTTTGTAACTTAGAAGGCAAAATATTACTTTTAGCCTTAAACATAATTAATAGTGTCCGTAGTTTCACTAAATCTCCTAATTTTAATCATTTTGATTTTATAAATAATTTATTTGTATGTTCTCTATATTTAACGTTATGAATCATCCGTATCACTTTCTTCTGTAATAAGTTTATAGATTTTATAGTATTCTCATATGTATTCCCCCAAACTTCGACACAGTAACTAAAGTATGAGAAAAACAATGAGAAATATAAAATGCGCATTGTTTTGTGGTCTAATAAATCTCTTACATTTCCCAAAACATAAATGTTTTTAAACATCTTCTTTCTAATATACTCAATATGTGATTTCCACGTCAAATTTTCATCTACTATTAAAATTCAGTAACTCTCTCAATCAATTCTCCATTAATGGACATAATGACTTCTTCCTCCTTTACACGATTGCCAAATATCATGAATTTCGTTTTTGTCAGATTCAAAGATAATTTATTTACATCAAACCATTTTTTTTTAATCTTAACATCTCAGAAATCATAATTTCAACCAAATCTTTCAAATTCTCTCCAGAGCAATACAAATTTGTGTCATCTGCAAATAAAATAAAATTTAACCTTTTTGATACGTCATTAATATATAAATTAAAAAGTTTAGGTCCCAAAATAGAACCTTGAGGAACGCCACATACAATCTTCAATCGTTCAGAGGTATTGCCAAGATAATGTACATATTGCAACCTATTTTCTAAATAACTCCTTAACCAATTCAATGCTACTCCTCTCACACCATAATTATACAATTTAGAAATCAAAATAGGATGTTGTAACGTGTCAAAAGCTTTTTTTTTTTTTTTTAAATCAACAAATACCCCAACTGTGTATTTATTATTATGGGTTGCAGATGAAATATCATCAATGAAAGTCAACAATGCTAATGCCGTTGATCTATTTTTACGAAATCCAAATTGATTTCCATTTATTAGTTGATAGTTTTATTGAAAAAAAATCAAGTCTTTCCGCAAAAAGTTTTTCAAGCACTTTTGAAAACTGTGACAAACGAGACACTGGCCTATAGTTGTTAAAACTATGCTTATCTCCAGATTTATATAAGGGTATCACTTTTGCCACTACTCATTGATGTATTAAAAAATAAAATATGTCCACCCACCATGAAGGGGGAAACTAGGTGTTTAATTTGTACCATTCTGTAAACATGTTTATTTCTGCTGTAAAGTTGGGCTTTTAAGTGGCTTTTGGAATCAGCCTCATGTGGCTACTAAAGGAATTGCAGTTTTTGGCATTTCATTTCTGGCTTCATTTTTTTACTCCCAGACATTCCCACTGTGTCCCCGATGATTATCCAAGCAGACGTTTTTTTTCTCCATTTGCATCAGACCTGCGTATTTCACATAGTAGCAAGTTGCAAAAATATTCACATGTATAAAAAATGCAGAGAAGAAGATATGACTGACGCCAACCAGCTATAATTTCCGCAACAATACCGGTAAGTCTCAAGGTTTCCTCACACACTGGAAAAGTCCAGTTGGTTTGGCAATTTGTTTGCAACAAGGTCTGTGTGTGCGCAGATTAAATTCTGATTAAAAAGAAACAATGTGGTTAACAGTTTAGTATGTTGTCCAACAATGCCGATGCTACAAGTCTGCTATGTGTAGTCTACTTTGTGTTCTGTGTTTTGTTTTTTTGGGGACAAAGTGAATGAAACATATTTGCAAGCACAGCAGGAAAAAAGGCCATATGTTAAATTATTTTTTAAATTTTTTTTAATTGCCCCTTGGTTGATAAGCACGCTTCAGCTATATGAAATACATGAAAAAAAAATTCTATAGTCATCGCTTAGTCATCATTTAACTCAGAGTATATGTTCTTTTCGTGCTCTCTTCCGAGCTTGTATAACTAAATTCTTTATCATTATTTCTTCAGCTCTCTGGGGCTCTAACCATCCCTTGGTGGCAGTGGTTTCTAACCCGGTTCGGGAAGAAGAAAGCAGCTTACTTTGGCATCTCGGTGAGTAGCAGATGTTATGGAGTGTAGATGAGTGAAGCTATAGCTCACTCTATGCTCTATTTTGACTCATTCAGTCTGCAAGATTAAAAAAAAAAAGTCTTCAATAAATCCTGATCGTAAGCTTTGTTTGTTTCATTTATGAGACCTCTGACGTCTTTCTCCCTCTCGCTACAGTGGGCAGTGCCCTTCATGATCCTGATCGTCTCTGTCAAAAGCAACCTGATCGTTTCTTACCTGGTCTCAGTGGCAGCAGGTGTGAGTGTAGCAGCAGCCTTCCTCCTGCCCTGGTAAGCACAAGTTTATCCACAGAAGTCGTCCTTGGATCCTTTTGCGGATGTGGGTTTTCTTTTGTGTTGTTGAGCTTCTGTCTGGATGTTTGATCTTTCAGGTCGATGCTTCCTGATGTAGTGGATGACTTCAAAGTTCAAAATCCAGACATCCGCGGTCATGAAGCCCTCTTCTACTCCTTCTATGTGTTCTTTATCAAGTTTGCCTCTGGAGTCTCCCTGGGTATCTCTACCCTCAGTTTGAAGTAAGTTTACTGACCTGATTTTTAATCAGTGTTTCAATCATATTAATGTTTTCATCCTTAAAACTAAGGAGCTTATCAGTCCAGTAGTCCTGGGGACAACAATACTTAATTCTTCAGCTGACCATATTGCTTAATTTTTCTCCCCCTGTGTACACTTTTTCACAGATTTGCTGGCTACGTGACCGGGGGCTGCTCACAACCCGAGGCGGTCAGTGTAACCCTGAAGGTGCTGGTCTCTCCCGTGCCCGTGGTTCTTATTGCTGTGGGACTGTTGATACTGAAGACCTACCCCATCGATGAGGAAAGGAGACAAGGCAACCGAAAACTACTGCAGGCAATGTTGTAAGTGAGGAGTGAAAACACACACACAATTTACCATTGATCCTTCTTCTGTGTCCCACCAGGATCTGTGCATTGTATGAAAACTTGAACTGTTAACCAGTTTTAGCCCACTCTTGTGTGTTTGTGACTCTGGTTGTTCTCCTTTTCTTTTTAAACAGCGATTCTGAAACGGATTCTGAATCTGAAACCTCAGATCGTGGGAGCAGCGTCTAGAGGCCAAGCCAGCCGCCTCTGCTGCTTTACATGTTTGCACAGGCTGTGAAGAGACCGCCTGGACTAACAGGGGAGGGACCACAAACCACCCACTGCTGACTAGTGATCGTCATCATGTGCGGGTTCCTCCGCAGTGAATTGCACAGGTTTACATCACCCTCTAGTGTCCACACTGAGTATTTATTTTTCCATCCAGCTGTGTCCCAGTGAACAGGTTAATGAAAACTCCAGAGAATACACAAGATCCAAATCTACACGGTGTAGGATTGTTATGTTATGCCGACCTCCCAGGTTAGATTCTGTTACTTATATATTTTTTTGTTTGTTTTGTTGAGATTTTCTTTCATCATTTAGCTTAAATGCCGCACAGAGATCTCTCTTTATTATAATCTACAGCAATAGCTGAAAAAAATTCAAACCACTTCTTTGTTAAAACAAAGCTCACACACATTTTGGTTAGCATTTGGCAGCTTTTATAAATGAACGACAAAGCCTCTTGGGAGCTCTAGTCTTGGTTTCCAAAGATGTTTGACTTTATTGTTTACTGAGACGTTCCTATTTATAGCCTTCCGTTTTGTCACTCCTCCCGTGTGATTGCACTACATCATGAAAGCTTTGGGAGAAAGTGTGCTTTGCAGTACCGTTTGCAAGGTATTAACGTGCTGGTTTACACTATGAGACCAGCACTCGAACACACTGTTACATTTTGATGTTTCGATGACGCGTCTTAGCTGTTTTCCACTCAGAGTGTGCTCTGAAAGAAATGTACAGTATCAGCCCTTATTATGAAGGGTGTGCCAGCACTATTCCAGTAAATGGAGTCGTATGGAGATTTGCTACACTCTCTCCTTTTTGTTGTTTGTTTGTTTTCATATAGCACATTTCAAAAAGTGTACTTGAATTTTCTAAAGGAGAAACGGCAGTACAACATGATGTACTTGTATATAGGTTATGTGAATCATTGCCTTACAAATACGTCTTACAACTGGTTTCAGATATCTCTGATTTTCTGAACTCAAATTAATTTTTTATGTAAATCTCCGTCGGGTTTAATAGACTTTTTTGAAGTGCTTATAAAGCAAAGTCAGCTGTACTGGGAGTTCTTTTTTATTTACCATGTGACATCCCAAATTCAAAAATGTGTTATTTAACTATTTATGGAAACTATCTAAGGGACTATAATTTTCTTATGCAGGCATGTGTTTAAGAATAACTTATTACCAATGACTGAATGATTTGAGTCTTGTGGAAGAAAAAAAAATGTAAATGTTGGCTTTGTTTGTCTTTTCCTTTTGTCTTAGAAAAGTAAAAGTTGCAGTCATGGTGAAATGTGACTGATTTAAAAGAATACAATAAAAAACAAAAAAACAAAAAAAAAAACAGCAGCCCTATAGCAGATGCTTTCATTAACTAATATGCAGATGACTTGATTTTACCTCAAATGATGCTATGAAAAAGGAACCGTTTTCATTTGGGGCCTTCAAACTGCACTGAATCAGCAGAATAGAGTAGATTACATCTGCCCTCTATATTAATATATGCTGCTGTATGTGTATATGTGTAAATACTTTTTCCAACTATGTTTATGAAGAGCAATGTATATAAACCACTGAGGAGTCAAATCGTGTTCATATTTTTGATTTTAAACCTGTGAATAAACTTTGTCAAAGCAGAGAAAAAAACTGTTTGGTTTCTTTGAAGCATCCTTATAACACTTTGTTTTTTATGCGGAACATTAAACCAGTTAGATGTAAGCCATGCATTAACATTAAGGTAGTGCAAGTTGGTATAAAACAACTTCCTTCAGTGAGAGAGACATTTATTTATTAATTTGGTTTTGTTTTTTTGGGGGGGGGGTTGATTTTCTAAAAAAAAATAAATGCCATAAATTTCAGACTTTTTTTTTTTTTTTTAACCTTGAGTTTAGTTTGAGTCTTTTTTTTTTTTTTTTTTAATGATTAACATTTTTACATAAGAAATATGAGTAAAAATAAGTAAAACTATCACTAACCATAGTCAATTGTCTTCCAGGGGCCAGAGCAGGCAACACTGAAGTAAATTTAAAACTGCTGGCTAAGGATAAACGTAAATTCAGTAAGATCATAATTCACGTCGGCAGTAATGACACCCGGTTACACCAATCGGAGGTCACTAAAATCAATATTGAATCAGTGTGTAACTTTGCCAAAACAATGTCGGACTCTGTAGTTTTCTCTGGTCCCCTCCCCAATCAGACCAGGAGTGACATGTTTAGCCGCATGTTCTCCTTAAATTGCTGGCTGTCTGAGTGGTGTCCCAGAAACGATGTGGGCTTCATAGATAATTGGCAAACCTTCTGGAGGAAACCTGGTCTTGTTAGGAGAGACTGCATCCATCCCACCTTGGATGGAGCAGCTCTCATTTCTAGAAATATGGACAAATTTATTAAACCCCCCAAAATATGACTATCCAGAGTTGGGACCAGGAAGCAGAGTTGCAGTCTTACATGCCTCTCTGCAGCTTCTCTCCTCCTGCTACCCCCCCAAAAACCCATCTCCATAGAGACTGTGTCAGCTCCCAAACAGACAAAAAACAAACTAAAAACCATCAACAAACAACTTAAACATAAACAATTACAAAGAAAGAACAATACAGTATCCACATTTGAACCAAAGAGTAAAACAGTGAAATGTGGATTATTAAATATTAGGTCTCTCTCCTCCAAGTCTCTGTTAGTACATGACTTAATAATTGATCAACAAATTGATTTACTCTGCCTTACAGAAACCTGGTTGCAGCAGGATGATTATGTTAGTTTAAATGAATCAACACCCCCGAGTCATTCTAACTACCAGAAATCTCGAAGCACAGGCCGAGGGGGCGGTGTGGCAGCAATTTTTCACACCAGCCTATTAATTAATGAAAGACCCAGACAGACTTTTAATTCATTTGAAAGCCTGATGCTTAGCCTCGTCCACCCCAGCTGTAAAACTCAGAAACCAGTCTTACTTGTTATCATCTATCGTCCACCTGGGCCTTACACAGAGTTTCTGTCTGATTTCTCAGACTTTATATCTAATTTAGTTCTGAGCTCAGATAAAATAATTATTGTGGGTGATTTTAACATCCATGTAGATGCTAAAAATGACAGCCTCAACATGGCATTTACTCTGTTATTAGACTCGATTGGTTTCTCTCAAAATGTAAAAGAACCCACCCACCACTTTAATCACACTCTAGACCTTGTTTTAACATATGGCGTAGAAACGGAACATTTAACAGTGTTTCCTGAAAACCCTCTCCTGTCTGATCATTTCCTGATAACATTTACATTTACAATAATTGATAAATGATAGACTTTATCACAGTAGATGTCTTTCTGAAAGCGCTGTAACTAAGTTTAAGAATATAATCCACCCACTGTTATCATCTTCAATGCCCTGTACCAACACAGAGCAGAGCAGCTATCTGAACCCTACCCCAACAGAGGTCGATTATCTTGTTAATAATTTCACCTCCTCACTACGTACGACTCTGGATACTGTAGCTCCTGTGAAAACGAAGGTCTCTAATCAGAAGTACCTGACTCCGTGGTATAATTCTCAAACACGTACCCTAAAGCAGATGACTCGTAATCTGGAGAGGAAATGGCGTGTCACAAATCTAGAGGATCATCATTTAGCCTGGAGAAATAGTTTGCTGCTTTATAAGAAAGCCCTCCGCAAAGCCAGAACATCTTACTATTCATCACTGATTGAAGTAAACAAGAACAACCCTAGGTTTCTCTTCAGCTCTGTAGCCAGGCTGACAAACAGTCAGAGCTCTGTTGAGCCAACCATCCCTTTAACGTTAACTAGTAATGACTTCATGAACTTCTTCACAAATAAAATTTTTATCATTAGAGAAAAAATTACCAGTAATCATCCCACAGATGTAATATTATCTACAGCTACTCTTAGTACCACTGATGTTAAGTTAGACTCTTTTTCTCTAATTGATCTTTCTGAGTTAACTTCAATAATTACTTCCTCCAAGACCCCATTCCTACAAAACTGCTCAAAGAAGTCCTGCCATTAATTAATTCTTCAATCTTAAATATGATCAACATATCTCTAATGATCGGCTATGTACCACAGGCCTTCAAGCTGGCTGTAGTTAAACCTTTACTCAAAAAGCCATCTCTAGACCCAGCAGTCTTAGCTAATTATAGGCCAATCTCCAACCTTCCTTTCATATCAAAAATCCTTGAAAGAGTAGTTGTCAAACAGCTAACAGATCATCTGCAGAGGAATGGTTTATTTGAAGAGTTTCAGTCAGGTTTCAGAGCTCATCACAGCACAGAAACAGCTTTAGTGAAGGTTACAAATGATCTTCTTATGGCCTCTGACAGTGGACTCATCTCTGTGCTTGTCCTGCTAGGGATGATCTGATATCCTCGTGTTGGTGTTGTTCCCAGACCATCATGAAAATGTTGTTCCAGGTTCAACATTGCAAGTGACCAATCACATTGTTGTGACGTTATTCTTTTGTGCGCCAAGCCATTCGTGCATTCATGAAATTCCAATGTTGCAAGGACAATATCAATTCTGACCGCTAACTTTCTGCTTCTTAATTCAGATAAAACTGAGGTTATTGTACTCGGCCCTGAAAAGCTTAGAAATATGGTATCTAACCAGATTCTTACCCTGGATGGTATTACCTTGGCCTCCAGTAACGCTGTGAGGAACCTTGGAGTCATTTTTGACCAGGACATGTCCTTCAATGCACATATTAAACAAATATGTAAGACTGCGTTCTTCCATTTGCGCAACATCTCTAAAATTAGAAATATCCTGTCTCAGAGTGACACTGAAAAACTAGTTCATGCATTTATTACTTCCAGGCTGGACTACTGTAATTCATTATTATCAGGATGTCCAAAAAACTCACTGAAAAGCCTTCAGCTAATCCAAAATGCTGCAGCAAGAGTCCTGACAGGGACTAGAAAGAGAGAGCAGATTTCTCCTGTTTTGGCTTCCCTTCATTGGCTTCCTGTTAAGTCCAGAATTGAATTCAAAATCCTGCTCCTCACATACAAGGTCTTAAATAATCAGGCCCCATCTTATCTTAATGACCTTGTAGTACCATATCACCCTATTAGAGCACTTCGCTCTCGCTCTGAAGGCCTACTTGTTGTTCCTAGAGTATTTAAAAGTAGAATGGGAGGCAGAGCCTTCAGTTTTCAGGCCCCTCTTCTGTGGAACCAGCTTCCAGTTTGGATTCAGGAGACAGACACTATCTCTACTTTCAAGATTAGGCTTAAAACTTTCCTTTTTGCTAAAGCATATAGTTAGGGCTGGACCAGGTGACCCTGAATCCTCCCTTAGTTATGCTGCAATAGACATAGGCTGCCGGGGGATTCCCATGATGCATTGAGTTTTTCCTTTCCAGTCACCTTTCTCGCTCACTATGTATTAACAGACCTCTCTGCATTGAATCATATCTGTTATTAACCTCTGTCTCTCTTCCACAGCATGTCTTTTATCCTGTCTTCCTTCTCTCACCTGTTGGGATTCAGAGATTCTTTTATTGCTATCATATAATTTGCCTTATGAAGAATGTATTAATAACATGTTTCACAGTATCATTTATCAGTAATATTTCCTGCAGGGTTTATAAAATTGCATTGAATATGTCTGTCATCACATTGACCTTTCTATTTTTACAGGTTGAGTTCATTCTATACACAATGCATAAATGTGCTTGGTTAGAGTTGATGTTCCATTCTAGAAGGTTTTAAGCTTCACTGGTGAGAGTGTCCAGATGATACATGCTGAGGGGAGATGAGAACATAGCAGGTTAATTGCATGCACGCTTACGATACACATATTAGTCTAGTAGCAGGTCTGAGCGAAGGCCTAAGAGACTGGCTGCAAAGTACTCTACTTAGTGATCAATGACGAGGGTCCATTATTAGCTCTCAGAGATGCTAAGACCTGAAGTTATTACCCTAAAAGGCAAGTAATGTAGAAAAGGGAAGTTATATGTCGGTTTATGGTTATTAGAAGTGTACGTGATGTACCCTTGTCTGCACGGGTTGAACTTTTGCCCGTCTGTCACCATGTATTTTTGAACTGTATTGACGTAGGTGTGATATTTTGTCCTATAAAACCAGAACCCAATGTATTCTTGTCAGAGCAAAACAATCCGTATGCTGACGATTGGTTGTTCTCCTGTGATAATAAAACTCATCGTTTGATTGCACTTTTCCGGAGCCTCCGTCGTTTGTTGTCTGGTCTAAAGTTGATCGATCTCGCAGCATTTGGTGGAGGATGCGGGCAACTGAGGATCAGTAGAACGAGGTTCAGGTGTTTGTTGTCGGCGGAGGTTGAGACCGGATTTAGTGGTCAGACGGGCAGACGTCTCGGGTGATTTCTTGACTACTGTGGGCCCACATAAAAAGGTGAGCACAAACCAACCGGTCGCAGCAGATGGCCGCCCCTCCCTGAGCCTGGATCTGGCGGAGCTTTCTTCCTGTTAAAAGGGAGTTTTTCCTTCCCACTGTTGCCAAAGTGCTTGTCACTACCCGATCCGTACCGGAAACCCGATCGGTACCCCGCATGCGCGAAAGGTGTCTACTTCCGGTCGAAGCATTTTACGATAGTTACAGGTCAGAGTATCTGTTAAGATGTTAAGAATAACAAGTATCTCTTAAAATGTTTCCGATAATGAAACATTTAATATAATGTAGACAAAAACAAAAAAATAAAAAGATAGTGACAGATCGGGACTCCCGATCCTCACTGCGCATGTGCAAAGTCGGACCATACTGTCACTACCCGATCCGTACCGGAAACCCGATCCGTACCCCGCATGCGCAAATCTTACGTCACTTCCTCTCTTTGCCAACATTGCGACATTCAATATATTTGAATGATACGGTTAGCGTCCAGTTAGCTCCTAGCATTTCTCAACAGCTCTGCCTCCTTTTCGACTGCCCGGGACATTTAAACAATGGATAACCCGTATACAAAGAAATTCATGCTTTTCTCCTCAACAGAGAGCGTCCCCCGATTGAGCAACAGTGCCGTAAAATAAGAAGAATGGCACTTGATTACAGACTTAATAAAACTGACTTAATATGTCACATGAAGATTCATCAGCCAGATTAAGTGTTTACTGACAATTGACAGTGACTGAAGAAGCTTCTTCAGTTCTTCAGAACTGAAGAAGCTTCTCGGATGAGAGGTGAAACGTCTTCAAGCAACTTAAAGAAGTCCAGACGCTTTTCTTTGCAAGCTCCTTTGACTACGATGACCTGGATGACTGAGAACCTTCACAGACATTTTGAAATTGTGATGCCCAAATATTTTACCTCCTTCTTCACCTTTATATCGTACAGTAATTGTGAATTACACTCCTTTAATGCCAATAATTCACATTTATTTAAATTTAACTTTAAGCCTGAAGCTTTTGAGAATGTAGTGATTATTTGTTTTACCAGGGGAATCTGATGTTCATTTTTTAAGAAAAGAGTAGTGTCATCCGCAAGTTGACTAATTATTAAAGAATTATCCATAATCTCAATTCCGGCAACACTGCTGTTTTTAATTAGAATTGCGAGCATCTCCACAACCATTATGAACAACAACGGAGAGCTTCCACACCCTTGCCTAATTCCTCTTTTGACGCCAAATCTTTTACCAGTGCCATAGCCCAATGACACAGAGCTATTTATATCATTATACAGTATATCTATTATCTTCCTAAATTTATCCCCAAATCCAAATCGAGTTAGTGTTTCTAAAATAAAAGGATGTTCTACTGAATCGAAAGCTTTATAAAAGTCCAAGAAAAGAATAAAACTGTCATCACTAATTAGATCATTGTAGTCCAGTAAGTCTAAAACCAATCTGATATTATTATGAATGTTCCTGTCTTTCAGAAACCCTGATTGTGTCTCACTAATTATACTTGAAACCCCTTGTTTGAGCCTTGTTGCAACTGAGCTAGAGAAAATTTTATAATCTGTATTTAATAAAGTTATGGGCCTTAAGTTATCCAATTGTCGTTTATCTTTGTTTGGTTTAGGAATTAATGTAATTAATCCTTGTTTCATGCTAGACATCAATTCTCCCTTTTCAATACTGGCCAGTATAGCTTTGAATAAAATTTCCCGTAAGTCTTCCCAAAAAAATTGGAAGAAATTAACTGTAAACCCATCTGGACCAGGGGATTTATTAAGTGCCATTTTCTTAACAGATGCATCTAACTCTTCAATTCTGAAGTCAGATTCACATAATTCCTTAAATGATTCATCAATTTTAGGGATCAGATTATCTATTTGATCAAAAAAGACATCACAATCTGCTTGGGAGAACTGTGAGGAGTATAAATTGGAATAGAATGTATAAGTTTCATTCTCCAAAATTTTAGGGTCGTCACATTCAATGCCATCAATTAACAGAGAAGATATAGAATTTCTTTTCTGTCTGCTCTTTTCTAAATTAAAAAAATATGAAGAATTTCTTTCCCCCTCCTCAATCCACTTGGCCCGTGAACGCACAAAAGCTCCTTCTGCTTTATTTAGGTAGAGCTGATCTAATTTAGTTTGAAACTCCATAAGTTTACTCCTTTCTTGGGTATTTAGATCATCTTTACTACAGCAATAAGTAATTTCTTGGAATAATTTACATTCATATTCTCTTTGCTTTTGACTTGTGTTTTTACTGAATTGAATACTAAATTCTCTAATTTTGAATTTAATGAATTCCCATTTATTGATATATCCTACAATTACACTCAACAAAAATATAAACGCAACACCTTTGTTACTGCTCCCATTCCCCATGGGATGGACGTAGAGACCTAAAATTCATTCCAGATACACAATATAACCATCCCTCCCAAACAGTGGTCACAAATCAGTCCAAATGTGTGGTAGTGGGCACATCTGCTATATTGAGATAATCCATCCCACCTCACAGGTGTGCCACATCAGGATGCTGATCTGACATCATGAGTAGTGCACAGGTGTACCTCAGACTGCCCACAACAAAAGGCCACCCTGGAATGTACAGTTTTTTGCGCTATTGGGGGTCTGGGGACCCAGAACCGGTCAGTATCTGGTGTGACCACCATTTGCCTCATGCAGTGCAACACATCGTCGCATGGAGTCTATCAGATTGTCAATTGTGGCCTGTGGAATGTTGGTCCACTCCACTTCAATGGCTGTGCGAGGTTGTTGGATATTCGTGGGAACTGGTACACGCTGTCGTATACGCCGGTCAAGCACATCCCGAACATGCTCAATGGGTGACATGTCCGGTGAGTATGCTGGCCATGCAAGAACTGGGACATTCTCAGCTGCCATCTGCCCTGAACAATGTGAACCATGATTCATCCGTGAAGCGCACACCTCTCCAACGTGCCAGACGCCATCGAACGTGAGCATTTGCCCACACAAGTCTGTTACGGCGACGAGCTGGAGTCAGGTCAAGACCCCGATGAGGACGACGGGCATGCAGTTGAGCGTCCCTGAGACGGTTTCTGACAGTTTGTGCAGAAATTGTTTGGTTGTGCAAACCAATTGTTCCAGCAGCTGTCTGGGTGGCTGGTCTCAGACGATCTTGGAGGTGAACCTGCTGGATGTGGAGGTCCTGGGCTGGTGTGGTTACACGAGGTCTGCGGTTGTGAGGCCGGTTGGATGTGCTGCCATATTCTCTGAAACGCCTGTGGAGACGGCTTATGGTTGAGAAATGAACATTCAATGCACGGGCGACAGATCTGGTTGACATTCCTGCTGTCAGCATGCCAATTGCACGCTCCCTCATTGCTTGTGGCATCTGTGGCATTTTGCTGTGAGACAAAACTGCACATTCCAGGGTGGCCTTTTGTTGTGGGCAGTCTGAGGTACACCTGTGCACTACTCATGATGTCAGATCAGCATCCTGATGTGGCACACCTGTGAGGTGGGATGGATTATCTCAATATAGCAGATGTGCCCACTACCACATAGAGCTGGGCGATAGAACGATAACGATATGTATCGCGATATAACTTTTACTCGATAGTAGCGCAGAGCCGAACCAATCACAGCCGCAGCGTCACGTCACGTGACTTGTTACGTACAGCACAAGTGCCAAGCCGCACGTGTGTTTGTTTGGGAAGCAGCCAGCGGGTAATGGAGCCAGCGCATAATGGAGGAAATGAGTGTGCCGACTAGAAAAATCAACCGAGCGTGACCGAAGAGAAAACAGATGATGTTTCCAATGCCGGAGAGATTGTCGAACGGAAGAGCCATAGAAGTTCCGTAGTTTGAAGGTATTTCAGCTATTTCAAGTCTGACAAAAAACAGAGTAGCGTGCACTGTAAATTGTGCCGAAAGCAAGTCTGGAAATACAATAAACTGGTGCATGCGTCACACTGTGCGCCACGTTATTGTTTCGGTGAAATGAATTTCTACAATACTGTTAATTCTACTCTCTGCAGTGTTTAAATGCTTACATATACACACAGTTACTGTCCCTCCACACATACAACTCTGTTCTGCTTCTATGCCCCAGCTTTGTTTACTTTTTCCCACCGAGGCTTCTAGACTTCTGATTGGCCAACATTTCTGCACGGTTAGGAATCTAGCGCCACCTGCTGCTTTGGCGTGTTCATAGCAGCGTTTTCCTTCATTTCTGCCTTTATGTGTGGACGGGATTATTTTTTAAAACGAAAACGGAAAATCTCAGTTTTCAAAAATACCCGTGTACGTGTGGACGTAGCCTCAGTCTCTGACTGGAAGCGCTAATTCGTCATTCGGCTTTTGTCAGACTAAAGTAACTGTTAAAACTGTTTGAAAAGCTCAGCTATACAACAAGGAGAGATTGAGAATTTCCTTTTAGTTCTCAGTTTATTTGATACTGACAAAAGTTAGTCAGTTTTGTCTGTTCTTCTGTAAAACAAACTAAGATTTATTTTTAGAATTAATATTTTGTTTCTAAGTGGAATTGACAATTTAGTCTGTTTCATTTGTTCTATTTTGAAACTTAAACGCTTTAGCGGCTGTCTTTTGTGTAGTTTGCAATATTTGCCTTTATTTATCTGAAAAAGTCTCATGTTCCTTAAGTACATCTACCCTGTTGAACTTATTATGGGAAATAAATATTTAAAAACAAGCTGCTGATTATTTCACATTTTACTTGTGAGCAACGGCACATTTAAATCTTACAAATATAGTTATTTGGCTTATATCGTGATAGATATCGTTATCGCCTGAAATGAAAAAAACATATCGTGATATGAAAAAATCTCATATCGCCCAGCTCTACTACCACACATTTGGACTGATTTGTGACCACTGTTTGGGAGGGATGGTTATATTGTGTATCTGGAATGAATTTTAGGTCTCTACGTCCATCCCATGGGGAATGGGAGCAGTAACAAAGGTGTTGCGTTTATATTTTTGTTGAGTGTAGATGATCAGCCATAATATCTTTTATAATTTTTTTGACTATGTTGCAGTAGTCTTCATTTTGTAAAAGTTTGGCATTGAACTTCCAATAAGTTCTTTTATTTGATTGTCTAATTTCCGATTCTAAGCACAGTTCAATAAAGCAATGATCAGATAGAGGTGCATTTGACATCACAACTTTTACGGTGTAGCTAAGAATGATGTCACTTCCTAGCCAATAGTCTATTCTAGATTTACAAGCTCCATTTGGTTTAAACCAGGAAAAGCTCTTAATTTCTGGATTTCTTTCCTCTCCAAATATCTGTCAAGTTGTTATTTATCAAAAAATCTATAATTAGGTTATTTTTTTGTGGTCTACCTGTCCTTGAGGGCCATCTATCAGTCCATTCATCAGGAGTCATATTCCAATCACCACCCATTAAAATGTATTCTGTAGGGTATCGATCTTTAAGTTCAAAAATATTTGAAGTTATATCTTCTAACATAATTTTATTCTGACTTTCATTGTTATATCCATAAACGTTGACTAAAATGAAAAACAAACTTTCAACTCTCATTACAGCAATCAACCAATGACCATTCAAGTCAGTCCGTTGTATTACAAGATCCCCGGGAAAGTTATTGAATAAAATTGCTACACCCCCCGACCTCGTTGAGCCATGGCTAAACAGGATTTTGCTACCCCATTGGTTTGACCAAAAAGATACATCACTATCAGATGAATGAGTCTCTTGTAGAAAAATACAGTTTGAGTTTTTACCTTTGCAGTACAAAAATAAGGCTTTTCTTTTAACAGATTCTCTTAAACCCCTAACATTTAAAGAACCAAAACAAATGTTAACATTCAACATGAACTATAGACAGAATATCACTCACCACGTGAGAAAAAGAAAAAAAAAAAGTACTAAATGCTGAGCTCCTCAGACCGCGAACAAGTTTCTACTATCTCAGTTTTTGTCATTTTTAGTTCTCCTGTCTTTCCTCAACTTTGCGTCCATCAATGAAGGCATGTGGACCACGAAAGTAGGCTCGTTTACCCGCACGTCTTGCTTCCTCCACCAGAGGCCATAGGCGCTGTCGATCTTGTATGTCCTCCTGCGGCAACATCTCCGCGAAGCTGATGCCTTCTTGCTTGCAGGTTGAAGAGTCTTTGGTGCGCCTCCACAATTCTTCTTTAATTCGCCTCTGTGTGAATAGAATAATGATGTTTCTGTTTCTGCCATCAACTCGTTTCCCTAAGCGGTGGACAATATCAACGGCCTCTTCTAAGTTCAAGTCAGGGGCAATCTTCTGAAGCGTTTGCAAAACCTTCACTCTAATGTTTTCATCTTTGTCTTCCTTCACCCCTTTCAGTTTTAGGCACCACCTCATTCAGTAGCGCTCCTGTTCTCTCACTCTTCTTTTCAAGTCTTCATTTTCTTTAAGCAGCTGTTCATTCGCATTTGCCAGTTTAACAACTTTCAGTTTGCAATCAACTATCTCTGCAGCATTAAACTCTACAGCCTTAGCCAAGCTGGCAACCATAGCTGCACTTTGTCTGTTTTGTTCCTTGATATCCTCCAGTTGTGCTTCAAATTTTTTGTCAAGTCCCATAATGGCTTCAAAAATAGTTTTATTGGAGATATCATCTTCCTTCTCTGAAGATTTTGTTCTTTTCTCCTCTGGCGATTGTTTTGAAGGAGTTGGCGACGCCGAGTCTGTTCCCCGTTCTCGCTTGTTTAAGCCCACGTTGGCAGCTTCAGTGCTAGCATAGCCATGGTCACTGACTTTAGCATGCGACGACGTCTTAACATTGGGGTTTGACGGCACAAATTGCAGCTTTGCATTCTTAATAACCTTTTGGGCATCCATAATTATAGTTCAAGTGGAAAGAGAATAAAGTTACTTAGTAAATTTTGCGGTCTTTCGGAGCTCCTGAAAAAACACGACTGTTCAAGCCGCCATCTTGGTGCCTCCCCAGTTATGGGTCAGAGTATCTGTTAAGATGTTAAGAATAACAAGTATATCTTAAAATGTTTACAATAATGAAGCATTTCAGTACAATGTAGACAAAAACGAAAAATAAAAAGAAAGTTACAGATCAGGACTCTCCGATCCTTACTGCGCATGTGTAAAGTCTGACCGTACAAATCGGGTCTACCCGATCCGTACCGCGCATGTGCAGATGGTTTTTTTTCTTCTTCTGTTCGTTTAATGGCAGTTTACTCCCCAGTGTACGAGGATACCGCCACCTGCTGACCGAGCGAATAAACCCTATTGTAAACTGAATTAGCGTCATTACAAACGTGTGTTAAATCTGATTTAGTGATAGTCGAGTGTGTTTATGCTTGTCTGTGAGGAGAGGATTGTTGGAATAGTGATGATGATGTGCACTATCACTGTCAATTGTCAGTAAACACTTCATCTGGCTGATGAATCTACACGTGAGATATTACAAAGTCTGCATTATTAACTCTGTAATTAGGCGCCATTCTTCTTATTTTACGGCACTGTTGCTCAATCGGGGGACGCTCTCTGTTGAGGAGAAAAGCATGAATTTCTTTGTATACGGATTATCCATTGTTTAAATGTCCCGGGCAGTCGAAAAGGAGGCAGAGCTGTTGAGAAATGCTAGGAGCTAACTGGACGCTAACCGTATCATTCAAATATATTGAATGTCGCAATGTTGGCAAAGAGAGGAAGTGACGTAAGATTTGCGCATGCGGGGTACCGATCGGGTTTCCGGTACGGATCGGGTAGTGACAGTGACAACAGTGACAAACGTTCGGGGTTTGAAGGAAATTGTTAAGAGAAAGGCACTTTTTTTATTTTGCAAGGGGCAAAAATGTCATTGTCTGTTTTTACAAGAAACTCACTCTGTGAATGCTGATGCTACCTTTTGGGCTAATCAGTGGGGAGACAAGATTCTTTTCAGTCATGGATCTAACAGATCTGGAGGTGTGGCGATTTGTTTTAATAAGTTCCCAGGGGAGATTATAACATATAAAGCTGATAGTGAGGGTCATTGGTTAACTGCAGTCTTGAAGAGCGAAGGTATATTTCTAATTGTTACAAATCTTTATGGACATAATAATGAGGGTCAAAATAAAAGTCTATTGGAAAATCTAACAAATGTTATTTCAGAGTTTAAAGTTATGTACCCCACAGATTACATCCTAGTAGGAGGAGACTGGAACATGACACCAGATGAATGGATGGACAGATGGCCTCCTCGCTTAGGAAGGAGGCAACAGAATAACATTATTGAGAACTTTTCTAGTGATAATAATTTTACAGACATTTGGAGAAGTTTGAATCCTGGAGTTAAGAATTATTCTTGGTTTAAACCTAATGGAGAAAGCAGGTCAAGACTTGATTATTGGTTAGTGAGCGATGACATTTTGAGGTGTACTTCACAATCTAAAATCTCCAAAGCACCCCTTTCTGATCACTGTTTCATTGATCTTGTCTTAGAACCAACAAGGACGAAACGTAGTAGCAGAGGATATTGGAAATTTAATGCCAGCCTTTTAAATAAGGACAAGTTTTGTGATAAAATTAGACATATAATTATAGATATAAAAAATGATGACTCAGTAGTGGGTAATATACAGAAATGGGAATTTGTTAAATTCAAAATCAGAGAATTCACTATAAAATTCTGCAAAGAACTGAACAGGGAAAAACGGGAATATGAAAGTAATTTACTTCGTGAAATAACTCAGTGCTGTAGTAAAGAAAAACTAAACGTGCAAGAGAAGAATAAATTGATGGAGTTACAATCTAAATTGGACGATCTTTACCTAGAGAAAGCCCATGGTGCCTTTATAAGATCGAGAGCCAAGTGGATTGAGGCAGGTGAAAAGAACTCTTCATATTTTAGTAAGCTGGAAAAGTGTAGACAGCAGAGAAATCTAATCTCAAGCTTGTTGATAAATGGGACTGAATGTAAAGATTTCAGAAAGATTGAAAAGGAAGTCTTCACTTTTTATTCCAAATTGTACTCCTCAGAATATTCAGCAGCTGATTCTGATAGTTTCTTTGATAAGATTCATAATCTCATCCCATGTATTGACAAGCCTTTCAAAGATCTGTGTGATTCAGAGTTTAAAATTGAGGAACTGGATTTGGTGGTCATGAAAATGGCATTAAACAAGTCCCCAGGGACAGATGGACTCACTACTAATTTTTATCAATTCTTCTGGAAGGACCTAAGAACTTTATTGTTTGATGCATTAAAGGAATCGATAGAGAAAAGAGAACTGATGCCGAGCATGAAACAAGGGTTGATAACCCTGATTCCTAAATCGGGCAAGGATAAAATAATTTTAGACAATTTAAGACCCATCACCTTACTAAACACTGACTATAAGATCCTGTCTGGAGCTGTAGCTGAGAGGCTAAAGAAAGGCATCTCAAACATCATCAGTGAAACACAATCAGGTTTTTTGAAAGGAAGACTAATTCATAACAATATTAGGCTGGTCTTGGATCTCCTTGAATACAGTGAATTAATCCAAGAGAGAGGATACATCCTGTTCTTGGATTTTTACAAAGCTTTTGACTCAGTTGAACATACGTTCATATTAAAAACTCTGCAGTCTTTTGGTTTTGGAGAGGAATTTGTCAATGTTATAGAGATGCTATATAATGACATTAACAGCTCTGTTTTGCTAGAACATGGTACATGTTCAAGGTTTGAGGTTAATAGAGGGATAAGGCAGGGATGTAGCAGCTCACCACTTCTGTTCATCATGGTTGCTGAGCTGTTGTCTATTTTGATTAAAAACAGTCACATTGAGGGGTTAACTGTGATGGGTGAACAGATAATAATCAGTCAGCTCGCAGATGATACCACCCTGTTTCTAAAAAATGAAGACCAGATTCCTTTAGCCTTACAGGCGATCAACCATTTCTCCAAAGCTTCTGGCCTACAGCTGAATATTAATAAATGCGAAATTCTAGCTCTGCATGAGTGTACCCTGCAAGCAATAGATAATATACAGATTAAAAAAGAGGTTAAGTATCTGGGCATTGTAATTTGCAAGGATAAGACATCAACTGAAAATAAGAATATCTGTACCAATATAGAAAAGTGTAAGTCTATTTTAAACAGGTGGCTGCAAAGGGACATAACTCTGTTTGGGAGAATTTTGCTAACCAAAATGGACAGTCTATCCAGACTAATCTATCCAGCCTTTTCTCTGCCCATATCTCCAAAACTAATTAAATCTATAAATAATCTTAATTTTAGGTTCATATGGAGGAACAAATGTCATTATATAAAGAAAAATGATATGATTAAGAATTATGAAGAGGGTGGGGCTAATGCCATTGACTTTGATGTTATGAATGGTGTACTAAAATTGAAATGGTTAAGATCTTTCATTAGGAACAAAAATTCCTTTTGGAACATTATTCCCAGTGTGATTTTTGGCAAAATGGGTGGAATAGACTTTTTGTTACGTTGTGACTTTGATTGCAGTTCGTTACCTGTTAAACTCTCAGCTTTCCATCAGCAGGTCCTTCTCTACTGGAAATTAATCTACAAACATAACTTTACTCCTCACAATACCCCTATATGGAACAACAGGTATATCCGTTTGTGTAGGAAATCTGTGTACGTGGATGAATGGAGATCTAAAGGGATTTGGGCTGTAGCTCATTATATGGATGATAATGGGGTCTTATTAAAGCATGAGACGTTTTGTGAGAAATTTGATGTAAGATGTACTGTTAAGAGATATAAATCCCTAGTGAAAGCCATTCCAGTCCCTTTGAGATCAATGATAAAAGAAGATATTGTGCACTCTAAAATTTCTCCTGGACTGAGGCAGCTCTGCATAGCTGGAGTTGAATTTGGTGACAGCAGGTTTACAAACAAAGTGATCAGGAATATTTTGATAAACGAAATTTTCCCTAATCCGGTTAAAAGAAATTATATCCTTAAAGAATTTGAGACCATGGAGGTTAAGGCGATAAGAAAAAAGTATATTTCACTTCCTCTTTCCCCTAAAGCAAAAGAGGTTCACTTTAAAATCATTAATGAGGTTTATCCAACCAATGAATTCTTAAGACGGAAATTTAATTTAGATGTGAACGCCTGCACATTTTGTGAAAATGATATTGAAAGTCTGGATCACTTGTTTTTCAACTGTGAATCAGTGCACTCCTTCTGGACTGACATGTGGAGCTGGCTACAGTCCAGGAGAATTCAGTTACCACATTTGACGGTGACAGTAATAAAATTTGGAATACTTGCTGAGAATGCAGATTTTGACCTGTTGATTAGGACGATTTTGTTAATGGGAAAATTTTTTATTCACAAATGCAGATACTTTAAAGCTAAACCATGTATAAACAGATGGCTGAATGACTTTAGACTCTGGGCTAAATCGCTGAAACTTGTGAATAACAAGAAAGCCCATAAACTTGTTGTTTTATTTAAAGAGTTTAACCTATGTTAAAAAACAACAAAAAACTCCCTATTTTATAATCACGACTGCCCTTTTTTTGCACGTTAGTTTTTGCCTTTGGTTCGAATCCTTCAATGACTGTTCTTTATTTTTGTGCTAACTCTTTTAACTTTGTGCTTATTATTGTTGTTTTTGGGGGGGTTTTTTGTTCGTTTTGTTTGTTTGTTTGTTTTGCTATAATGCTCAACCGAGGATGTAACATAATCGGATTAATGATGGTGCCTTGTATGTTAAACTGTTGTTTGTAAATAAAGTTTAATTTAAAAAAAAAAAAAAAAGTGACAACAGTGACAGACCCGATTTGTACGGTCAGACTTTACACATGCGCAGTAAGGATCGGCGAGTCCTGATCCGTAACTTTCTTTTATTTTTCGTTTTTGTCTACATTGTACTGAAATGCTTCATTATTGCAAACATTTTAAGATATACTTGTTATTCTTAACATCTTAACAGATACTCTGACCCATAACTACGGATCGGGTAGTGACAGTGACAGTAGTGACAGGTTTTTTTTTTTTTATATATAAACTTTATTTAACAAACAATGAGTATACAACATACGAACAGATGAAGTATACAAAACAACAGAACATGAACACACAAAGCCAGGGGTAAAAGAAAAAGGTAACAATTATAAGAATACACGCAAAAATTCACATACATAAATTGTTTTGAGAGCCTTTTTGTTGGTGGAGTCGGATATTGATTGTATGTACATTTCCACATCCTTAAAATAATGACAGAAATATGGTGTTTTGTTAGTAAACTTACATTTATGGATAAAAAATTTAGCTAAAAGTATTAACAAATTTATCATAAAAAAACATTTCTCATACTTCTTGGGGAACTTAAAGAAACAGAATAAAACATTTTCCCATCGTAAAGAAAACTCCCTTAAAATATAGACAATAACAAAGCTGCTAAATTCCTTCCAGAATCTCTGTGTAAAAGAACAGTACCAAAAAAGATGTGTCACAGTTTCTGGATGATCCCCAGGGTACCTAGTGACAGTGACACTTGCTCATAGGGGGTCATATGATTGTTGGGTTTTTCTCTGTATCTATGAAGCGCCTTGAGGCGACTTACGTTGTGATTTGGCGCTATATAAATAAAATTGAATTGAATTGGTTTATTTTAGGGGCTTAAATCGACCAAATAGTTCTGGTTCATCGCATCTAATTGCTTTCAGCCGTGACGGCGACGTTTCTACGCGTGCATTAAAGAGAAGGAGTGATGGACCGCTGTCCGTCTGTTGCGATGAAAACAAAGTGGTATCCCTTTATTTTGTGGAGCGTTTTATCACTTGGCCTTCTAAGCTCTGCGGCGGACACGTATGACTCTCCGCTTACGAGAAGGAAAGTGGTTTTCAAACTGGGCGCTCCGAAAATCAAACTTCCATTAGCTGAAGACAGAGAATCCAACCAGAGGCTACCTGCCGACACACCTCCAGAGCCTCAGCTGGGTTACCGAAGGTCCTATTCCGCTTCAGCACCTGTGACACTTGGACCCATGCGACCAGGGAAACCCGAGGCAAAGATCCAGTCAGACTTTGCTTACCTCCCGGACGTCTCTGTAACCTGCTCCACATCTGACTTTGTCGTCAGGATCAAACCAGCTTTCTACGGTCTGGGCGCAGAAGCAGAGGAACTGTTGTTAGGCAGCAGTTGTAAAAGCAACGGGCTTCTTAGACCATACGGCGACCTTCTTTTCTCGTATCCACTGACCGCCTGTGATGGCGTACGTGAGGTAAGCTATGGGTGGTGCTCAATCCCTCTCTCGCTGCATCTGTCATCTTGTATTGACACTTTCTGACCTTTCCTGACAGATGCCCCCCGGTTATCTGGTTTATAAATTCGTGCTCCATTATGAGCCGTCGCCAAAACGATTTCCAAGCAGAGCGCACCGGGTGGATGTAGATATTGAATGCCGCTACCCAAGGTTAGGCATGTTGGTTTGCTTTATACAGAAGGTGTGCGAACACTTAGTGTTGAAAGCTTCCAAATCGTCTGCCCTCCACAGGAACCATCATGTGCACCAACTGGCTGTCCAACCAACCTGGGAAACAGTTGTTTTCCGTAAAAGGCTGAAAAGTCGTCACACGGACTACCAGATTACCCTGATGGATGGTATGGGTGTCTGCATTATGCAGCAGAACAGACTTTGGCAGATCCTAAACAGCTGGGTACTTGTGTTTCACATTCAACGTGTTTCACATTTGTAGATTCATGGAGTAGACCGGTCACCACTCGGGTCTACCAGCTTGGGCAAAAGGTTCATATCCAGGTTTCTGCTCCTCATCTGCCTGCTGGAGGAAAACTCTACATACGTAGCTGCTATGCAGCTCCATCTAGTGGCTCTAGATCGTCCCTGAAGTACTCCATCATAGACAACTTTGGGTATGTAGTGTGGATAGAGTGACCTGATTAAACTAAATGTGGAGAAAAAGAGTGAATCTGTGACGAATGTGAGATTTAGAAAAAGCTACATATTTAAATTTTTGGGTTTTTACTCCATATTGTTGTCATTGATGTTTGCAGCTGTATGCTGGACAGCAAGGGAGACCTGGGGACCTCTGAGTTTGTTTCCCAGACAGATAGGACTGTGAGACTTTCCGTGTTGGCTTTCCAGTTTACTGCTGATCCAAACACTGAGGTGAGAGTAGACCATCTATGATTCTCTCCGTTTACACAGCTAAGCACTGTGGCATAATCCCGTTTCTGTTTTAGGTCAGTATCTACTGCAGGTTGTTTGTCACGTCAGAGGATCCAAGTCCTGTGCACAAATCCTGCACGTACAGGGGCAACAGGTGAGGAATAATAGGATGATATACCAACAGAACTGTAGATTTCCCAGCTGTTTCCAGGGGGACTGTTAATACATATGCTATAACAGGTGGAGGGCGCTTACTGGTGATGACTCCATATGTGAATGTTGTGAGTCCCGGTGTGTGACTCCTAAGCCCCGGAGGGCTATGATGGAAGGTCTGTAACAATCTCATTATTATACCTTTTAATTTAAGATATTCAGCATTTTGCATCGACTGTTTGGGAATTGCAGACATTTTTACACATAGCTGTCAATTTTCAGAGGCTCAAAGATGACAAACGAATATAATTTGAAATATAAAGATGTTTTTCTTAATTAATTGGATACAAATCGTTTGCAGTTGGTGATTGAGAAGGCCTGGCAGGGGATTCACTTAATGTTCTGCCGCTGACACCTCTGGATTTCATTTTTTGAGTTCCAGTGAACAGCTACCAAATATAACTTCAAGCTTTAAATCCTAACTAGCTGATACAATACTTTTGTTAAATGATTAAAATTACAGCTGAAAGTGTACAATTTAAATAGTTTTTTATATATACATGTGTTTAAAACCCCACTATGATGGTGTAGCAAGGTAAAATTACAAATGTGTCATTGTCCAAATAAATGTATGGACTTAACTGTGTATTCAAAAATCGAATATACAGTCATGGAAAACTGTAAAACATCCAATTGTATACGAACATTAAATCTGTTAGTCAGTTAAAAAATTAAAATTACTTTTTGTTGTTGTTTGTAAGGTTCTGCCAGCAGTGGGTCATTACTGGTGTCGGATCAGTCGTACACAGCAAAGGACCAGTTTCTACCAGTCAGCCTCCCTCTGGACAGCATAAGAAAACAACAGAGGACCACAAATCGTTACAGTAATGAGACGCACAGCCGGGACAGGTTCTTGGGAAAAGCAGTAAAGTATAATGATGATGGTGAAGAAGAAAGTGGAATTGCATTTGAAGCGATGACGGGACTTAATTTAGATGATTTTGGTTTTGGGGAGAGGGCCTTAAAGGGCAAGTGGAATGAATCTGAGGTGAAGCGTTTAGATAAGTTGAGGGAGGAGGAGTCACCGTATGAAAAAAAGGATTCAGATGAGAGAAGTGAAAATGAAGTTTATAATGTAGAGCAAGCGAACGATCTGAATCAGAAGGAAAGTGAAAGGATTAGTCACTTGGAGCAGTTGCCACTGTCGAAGATTGATGTACAGCCACCTGATTCTAGAGATGAGGGAGGAAACGGGACACATGGAGGGAAGGAGGTGGAGGTTGAGGAGAAGGGGTTGACGTCATACGAGGTGCAGTTGAAGAATGACAGCAGGACAGCAGATGCAGAAGATGGCGGGGAGATGACATGGTATTTTTTTTGGAGGTAGTGTTTGATCAATTAATCAAGTATACTGCCTTAAGACTGGAGCTCTGCGTAGTCTGACTCATTTCAATAAAATGTGAAAATGAAATCAACTGACTCTTGTCATTCATGACTTCACACAACAAACATTGTTTCATTTAAAAACTGTTTCCATTTTAGGAACGTACACTGCACAGAAAAATGAAAGGAGCACTTCTTAATCAGAGAACAGCATCAGGTCGGTTAAAGTTCTGGGGTACTGAAGTTTAACTGAGTAGCAGAGAGGCTCAGCTGCTTTGAAATTAATAGCAGGTGCACTAGAGGGGCAACAATAGGACAATCTCCAAAATGTGGATAGTTTTACAGGTGGAGGCCACTAAAAAAATTTTTTTTTTCCCCCTCATCTTTGTCTTGTTTCACTAGGCTCTGTGTCACTAGAGGTACCACGAGGAAATACCAGGGCCCTACAGAGGCTGCACAGGATGTACAACTCCTCCAGGAGAGCACATCAATATGTGCTATTGCCAGGTTTGCTGTGTCCCAGCACAGTCTCAAGAGCACTGACATTCCATCGGTCCTTAACCTACCAGCAGGACCATTAGCTGCACCTCTACAGGCTAGGCAACAGCACCCTGACTGCCATTAGGTATCACGATGAAGTCCTTGGACCCACTGCCAGAACCTACGCTGAAACAGTGGGTCCATCTGTGATGACGTGCATACAAACTACTAAGTGTCCATTATGAGTTGCTGCAATGAAATTTTGGCAAAATGGACCAGCCTGCTGCATAATTTTCACTCTGATTTTAAGCATTTCTTTAAATTCAACCTACTGTAGTTAAATTTTCAATTCTTTTAAATGAGGCGGTATCCTTTTGTTCTTATTGCCCAGTACATATCAATGTAGATATCCAGCAGCATTTTTCCCTCAGTAAGATTTGATGTGTTTTCAAAGTGTTCCTTTACATTTTTGTGAAATGGTAAATGGCCTGTATTTATATAGCGCTTTACTAGTCCCTAAGGACCTCAAAGCGCTTTACATATCCAGTCATCCACCCATTTACACACTGGTGATGGCAAGCTACGTTGTAGCCACAGCCACCCTGGGGCGCACTGACAGAGGCGAGGCTGCCGGACACTGTCGCCACCGGGCCCTCTGACCACCACCAGTAGGCAACGGGTGAAGTGTCTCGCCCAAGGACACAACGACCGAGACTGTCCAAGCCGGGGCTCGAACCGGCAACCTTCCGATTACAAGGCAAACTCCCAACTCTTGAGCCACGATCGCCCTAAGGGTAGAATGTCTAAACAGTTGACCCTGAAGTAAAACAATGCAAGGAAAAAAAAAAAAAGATGGGCAACACAGTATTTTAGTTTATCGATGAATCTTTAATTTTTCTTTATAAATGGTGATTCTTACAGTTGTCTGAAAAACCAGTTTGAAATATATTATAGTTCAATACAGAAATATCCCACAGTTTAAGCCATAACTGGGAAGAAAGGCATTGCCTCCATTATCTGTAACTAAAAAGCAGCAGAAAATGTGCACTATAATCATTCTAGTGTGTGATGTGTCTGTGTGTGGGATCTAAAATATAAATTTGCATGCTTGTAGAGCTACGCAACAGACTGTTTTATTATGTCATTCTTTAGCAAACATGGCAAAGAAGACTTTCTGTCTGTAGAGGTCATCCTCTAAATGTGACAGAAAAAATAACTTAAGATAATTAATAGTATTTGGAACAAATACAATTAGTGTGGAAACTTTTGGAAAAGATACAGAACATAACTCTGTAGAAGAAATCCACCATTACTGGATATGTTAAATAAACATAATGCTGCTATATTTACAGATGAGTGCCCAAAAGTCCCATTGTTCCAAGTACTGACTAAAGGATTGATTCAGCAGGACATAAGTGGTACAATCACTATTTGAGACTAGAGGACGACAAAGACCCTCTGGTAAAGAAAATATACATCTCTTTATAAAATGCAAAATGAGCTCTCAAGAAAATTAGGACCCACACCATTAAATTCAAACAACTCCAAAACCTTAAAAAAAGGCAGTTTCTGAGTGAAGCATCTCATCCATCCATATCCAGTTGCAGAGGTCTCCTTCAGTCTTTATAATCATGTTTATGACGACCCTCCTTCAACAGTACCAGCTGTTCCATTTGTTTTCTCTGCAGCATCTAAAGTTGGAAATGTACACAGAGTTGGTTTGTCTACATCCAAAAGAATTGTACAGAAAAAAATATTTTAGCTATTTAGGCAAGTAGATGGCAGTGTTAGCTGTTTGGTGCAAACTGGGAAAACATCTCAAGTACTCAATGGCTGGGCATTATAATCTCAAAACATACATTTCCCCCTGAAAAACTATTATTTGTTGGTCTGTTAAATACTTTACCCACATTACCATCAACGGATCTGCTGTAGTATGTTTATTGCCCACTGCTTAGCAAATGTTAGCATAGCATGTGGCTAAGCTATAGCATAAAGTTAATATGAGAAACTGCTGGGAAACAGCATGTGAAGCGCTGATCACTAAACTGAGTAAAAAGGCTTAAAATTTGCATTGCGTTTGACCCGTTTCTTTATCTGTACTGTCTTTTTTTTGTTTTGGGGGCTTTTCACACCCACTCATGATCTTTATGTGCACGACATGCGCCACATCTGGTCACTCTCTTTCTATTTGTCATGTGTTGCATGCCTTTTTAAAAAATCGGGGCTGATATACATTACCTTTGATACTTTCCTGCTGCGCTTCCTGTCTTGCAGTTTGGTCCACATCTCCACTCGTCTCAACCTCGCTGCCCCTTGTTTTGGGTTTCTTTGCAACAGGTGGTGGCACCTTGGCTCCCTTATTCATAGACTCTGCTTCACTGATCACCTTCTGTACATCTTCCTTGGCCACCAGCATTGGCTTGGTCTCAGTCACAACATTCCTGTTGCTCTTGGAGAAGATAAAGCTTGCAGTGCTGCTGGGGGACTTGTGGAGGTCCAGTGGTGACGTTGGAGGCTGCAAGCTGAGGCG
This sequence comes from Astatotilapia calliptera, assembly GCF_964374335.1. Taxonomy (NCBI): domain Eukaryota; kingdom Metazoa; phylum Chordata; class Actinopteri; order Cichliformes; family Cichlidae; genus Astatotilapia; species Astatotilapia calliptera. Next base: position 32,269,575 of record NC_137440.1, on the reverse strand, counting down.
AGACGCTGGACTTTGTTGAGATCTGGCTGCTGTCCTCATGCGGATGGCTTCCTGTAGGTTCATGGAACGGGTAGTGTTCATGGCAGAATAAGCCTTTTTCGTAGGGGAGGTGGCTATGGACAAAGATGAAGGAGGAACCACGTCAGCTTGGGACTTGGGCACAGTTGGTTGCGAAGGGTCTGTTTCCGGTGGAGGAATGGGTGTAGAAGAGGTCATGATTAGAGATTTTCTGATGGGCTTCTGAGGAGCCTCACCATTAGCAGATGAGGATGGGAACTGATTGCTGCTTGTGACCTCAGCCTGTGGTTGCTGCTCTTCAGCTTTGGGGGGCTCAGGGCTGCTGCTGACTGACCGCAATTTGACCATCTGCAGGAGGGAAGGGGTGACAATGGGCATAGGTTCTTCTTGCACAACTGGGGTAGAAGTCTGCTCTTGGGTTTTATTCTCTGTGCTTAAAGGAATAGGCTGCTCCTTAATGCTGGCATGCCCCTGAACTGGTAAAGGTGGAGGTACAGGAATGTTTACAGGTTCAGAAGGAGCAAATACTTGAGTCTTTTCTGGTGAAGATGTTTCAGGTGGTGATGGTGGTGGTATTGATACTTCAGATGGAGGTGAAGGTGAGGCCTCCTTTGTTGTCAGAACATCAGTTTTTGGGGCTACTACCTGAGATTGTGGGAGAAGCTCTGTGGGAGGTGGAGGGGGAATATTCTGAGGGGGGATAAGAACACTGTTAGATGAAACTGTGTTAGCTTCAGGTTCAAAGGAGACCTCTTGTAGAAGCTCAATCTTCTGCTCTGATGATTCTGGCTGTGTTGGCAGGGGTGGTGCAGGTGGAATACTTTGTGGTGGAGTGAGCTTGCTGATAGATTCAGCCTCTTCAGAGATATTAGACATATTTTCTTGAGAAGGAGGAGACGTAACCTCTTCAGAGGACGGAGCAGACACCTCTTTGAGTGGCAGATGTGAGACCTCAACAACTACAGGAGGTGAGACGACTTTAGCTGGTGAAGGAGATACTAATGTTAATAAGGTAGAGGAGATGTCTTTAACAGGTGGGGGCACATCTTGAACCACGGGTGAAGGTAGCTTTTTTGGTATTACAGGACCAAACTCTACAGGTGGTGGTGGAGAAAGTGTCAGAGATGCCTTATCAGTTGCAGTAGGCAGAACCTCTGTAAGTGGTGGAGGGGGTGCTGTATATGGTGGGGGAGGAGGGATATTTAAGGGAGAAGGCGCTACCCCCTGAGATGTACTGGACTTGTGAAGTTCAGGCTCCATGATCACCTTAATGATGTCCTTTTTCACTACTGATATAACCGATGCAGTCGTGCAAGAGGAGTCACTCCTGAGGGAGGACTTTGGTGGAACCTGAACAGGTATAATGGGTGAATCATCACCAAACAGTGGAGGTGGAGGAAGAGGAAAATCTATTTCATCTGGCCCACTGGGGCTACCTGATGTTGGTGGTGGTGGAGGGGGCCAGGAAGATTCGGGGGATACAACTTTTACTGATGTAATGGAATTGATTTCTGTGGTCTGTCTGGGGAGGGGCTGGGAAACACGTTGCACCAGAGGAGGAGATAGCGCTGGGGAAATGTGAATTAATGAAATGGCAGGTGCTCTATCAGTGTTAGTCTTTACCTCTGTAGCTTGGCCGGTTGTTTTATTAGCTGCTTCTTCTTTTATTGCTGCAAGTCTTTCTTCTCGTCTCTCTACAGCCTTCATTAACATTCCATTCAACATATCACTTACTCTCCCTTTCTCATCTTTACCACGTCCATTCAAATCTACATTCTGAGCCAGTCTTTCATTGCTATCTTTGCAAATCTCTGCATTCAAAATCCCACTTTCTTGAACTTTCTTCAATTCTAGCACATGTAGGGATCCATTAACAGACTCTGTCGTCACTGATGGATTTTTGTGCTTTCTTTCTACTGCCAAGCTCTTAGCCAACTCCTCAGCAGCTGCCGGAGACTGCCTCTGTTGTCTCCGGTCCTTCGGGTTCTTCTTTGCAATAGCATAAGTCTTGCCAGGGGCTGGGGGTCCCAGGATCAGCTCACATGAACGCAAACTATGGGACCATACCTCAGGTGGAGGAGGTGGAGGTGCATGGATTTTAGGTGGTGGAGGGATATTGAAAAGTTCTATCAAGGCCTGTACAGAGGGACTGACAGTGTCTTTTGAATCAGCTTTATGTTCCTCAGTGCACTTATTATATTTAGATGACTCTGACTTAATTGAAGAGGATCCAGCAAATACTTTTTGAAGCTTTGCTAAAATGCTGTTCTTATGCTTTGGAGATGAACCGTTAGCTTGTTTAGTGAGCTGTGGGGATGTGCCATCTTGGCTGGAGTTGCCACTGACATTGTTTAGCTTATTCTCCTCAAGCAGTTCCCGCTTCTCTTGTGAAGCATCTTTCGATCTTTTGATTGCCTGCAGCTGAGTTCTAAAGGGACCGACTGACGAAGAGCCCATTGAATCATCCAGAGAACTGGTGTCAGCATTGTAGCCAGGGCTGTCCAGAGTCTTGGAGGGATGAGAGTCAGATTGGTTTTGGTCACTTTCCTCACTTGGGGCTGAATTGCTGTGGAGAGAATTTTCTCCTGGCAGGACCCTAATCTCTGCTGGATAACGGGGCTGGCGCTTCATTTTACTGTGGAGGGAATAGGAGCGGCTTGGAGGAGGAGGGGCCCTTTTTGGCTTAGTAACAGAGAGGCTACGCACAAACTGTCCGTCTTTCTTAACCTCATCTCCCCTGACGATCACCCTGCCATTGGAGCTGGAGGCCTTGCTTATAGAGGAGTGAGCATCAACTTTGTCCTCTTTAGCAGAAGCATTGCCATTTCTCTTTTGCTTTGGGGTGCTGCTGTTGGAGATGGTTGAAGAGTCAGATACCAATGTCTCGGACGAGTCAGAATTACTCCAGCACGACGTGTCAGACAGATTTGGAGGATTGTTGCGAGAGGCCGAGGTGATGGTGGACGATTTGGAGGAATAGGTTCTCACTGAAGATGCTCTAGAAGAAGCACGGGACGGAGCTGGGCTGGAGAGCATCAGGCTGCTTTTGCTGACAGTGCGGACACTGTTCCGACTACGCCCACGGCTGATCTCCACCACATCGATTGCGGGTGGCAAAATGGCATTGGGAATGATTTTGGACATGTAAGCAGCCTGGGGTGACATGGACATGACGGGGCTGGGGAGCTCCTGTTGAAGGCTGGAGGAAGTGGTCAACCAGGGTACAGCTAAAGATCGAGGCCTCTGATCGTCTTCCAAGGCGGGACGCAGGCGGTGCAGCAGGGCGAGATCATCTCTATGAGCAGCATGGGTAGCACCGAGCTGCTTGACATTTTTCTTGTTGAGAGGCTGGATGCTTATGCCTGGAACATTAATACTGGCTCCTTTTTCAGACTGTGATCCCATCTGTTGCCCATCTGTAGTTGGACTGAGATTAGTCTCGCCATTAAAAAGCTGTTCCTCATCTAACTTTGGATTCAGTGTCCAGTCAACTCTGTCCAGACCTAAAACAACAGCACAACCTTTCAGAATTAACATAGCTAGTTATGCACTAATTGTCTTTCTTTGAATCTGCAACATAAACATCTTAGATACTGTAGCAGTCTTGAATAGTTCATGTTAGGTTTTGTATTGTTGATTGTCATTTATGCTTAGAAATATTTAACCATATATGCTTAGAGGTGTATAATCAATTGTGTAGTGACAGGATGTGTGATCTTTAGCAGGCTACAAAGGCTTGGTGTGCATTCGCACACCTACATCCTGGGAGCATGGGAAGAGGTCGTACCTTGTTTTATGGTAGGATAAACGTGGCTATATCTGTTTTAGTCCAAGTGCCTTTTGTTTAGATGAACTGCTGGACTTCCAGACCAGCAGGTTTAGAGAAGTCATTTATGGGGTCACACTCTGACCACTCTCCCCACCCACCCACCCCCACCCACCCACACACAGTATTCTTTGTTCACATGTATACCTATGTAAGATGTTATATGTTAATGACCCTATGCATATTCATGTAACCACAATAAAAGGAGTGCTATGGGGAACCTGGCTGAGAGTCTGACGGAGGTCAAGTGGTGGAACGACACTTGGCTCCAGGCAGGTCTCCCTCATGCATGAGTAACAAGAAGAACTTTGCCTACTTGGTGTTCAATGCTTTTGCTGTGTTTTTTAATTGTCTCGTTCCAGCGGTGGGCCTGTGCTAGACAGACCCAACAGTTCATACAGTTCAAAAAAGTCACTGCATACCCAGCTCTCTCTGAACATGATGTGGGATACCCACAACAGTCTTCCTGTGGCGTCTTCTGGTCCTGGTCTTTTCTGACTTTTTCCCAGAGTTCAAAGGTCTGAATGTTGAACCTGTAGAGCGAATAAATGTTTATCCACATGTCGTCAATTAAATGTTTTATGCAAGCATGTCAAAGCGCATTGCATAATGACAAAGAGTGGATATAAATAGTGTTTTGGCTTGTGGTTAATTTACCTTGTCTGGTGAGTCCAGAGCGGGAGGATCTAGTGGACACTGACGATTGCACAGAGGCGACAGAAGACGTATCAGGAATCGTGCTGTCCGTCATAAACCCAGCACTTTCTCCATCTGTTTGAGCCGTCATTGTCGACTAGCAAAAACAGAAAGATTACTTATATTACATTAATAAAAGTTTTAACAAATCATTTGTGATATTAGAAAGCACAAGAATCTGTATATAATGTGTAACTTACAATTGTGCTTACGCTGTCCTGGTATTCCACTCCATTATTGGTTTCTGAAAAGACAAGAACATTTTTCGATTGATAATGAGACTTTTTAATTAAGTGTCAAAATCTAGGGAAGAACAAACATGTACTGGGTATATCAGTAGTTGGTTTTATACCTTCCTCCTGCATCATTTTCAGTCCTTGCAGAGCCTCAGTGTGAAGGTCCTCCAGGTACTTAGGCCTGCTGGACTCAATGAACACATTCTCCTGGAACAACGGGGGTGCCGGGGTCTTTTCATCGTCATCTAGCTTTAGGGCAGCTTTAAAAAAAAAAAAAGATAGGGAGAGGAGATCAGGCCAGATCAACTCAAAGCTCTGTGTTACTGTAACTGTAAATGATGGGGCCATATGGACAGGGGGTTAGCATTTAGGTGACTGTCAGGGATATTTAAGCACAGGAACAGTAAAGATGTTTGAGGGTTAACACATGAGTGTGAAATGAATAGACCGAACTCCAGTTCTTCTCATGCAGGATTAGACACAGTGATCCTCAACATGGGATTATCAGATCAAAAATCTGCCTGCAGCAACATATGCCTGGTGTTTTTTCCCAGCTTAAGCATCATTTAAAGAGACAGTACGAAGGACACTAATTAAACTGCTATGGCATCTCAAACGATGGATCCAATCCAAAGTTAAGCATTACTTTCAGTCATGTGTGAAACTCAAGAATAACAAAAACCCGAGTAACCTATTCATAAGACCGTTATATAAAATTAAAGTTAATGAGTCTTTACATTTAAAAGAGCAACATATTTTCTTCGTGAATCCAATAAGAACTAAACATAATTAAACATAACACCCATTTGACATGTCATGTAATACCTGCAGTGCTCTCATGCCTCCATGGCACAGTCTGGGATTGTTGGACTAGCAGCCTTCTACGAAAGTTTTATGTAACAGCAGTAGCTGCCCTACTTTTAGCTACCTGTCCTCCTAGCACTCTCACTGTAAGACCATGCTGGAATTAACCACGTGCTTAACAGTTAAAGCTAATTCTTACCTTCCTCTTCTGTAACAGCAGTATATATACACTGTTAAGGAAATCCTAATGTGCAAAATTGAAATTCTAGCTGTTCTTTTTTTAATATTTTTCTTATTATGAGAAGTATTTGTAACTACTGTAGGAGAAAAAAAAAATCACAGCATTTTATATATCTGCAAAGTAAATATTATAGCTCAACAGTGGTTTTTATGGTTTATAATGACCAGACTTTAATTTCTTTATTGACTGCCATAAGCAAGGCAGCTGATCGAGCCTGTGTGGTCATTTATAGTAAACACAACCTGGGTAGGACCAATTAGTTTGGATCTTCAACCAATAAGATCAAACCTATGCTGCTCTCACTCACCTCTTCTCTTGGAAACTGTAGGAAAGCAGTAAAAATTATTGGCGTTATTAGTCAGAAGCACCACCATGATCTTTCTTATGTCTTCAAAAAGTTGACTAAAAGTATGTCCAAGTTATAAAGTTAAACCACATAAAAACACCCAAAAAGACGATCCAGTCAAAAAATATATAAATCCCGGAAAGATCACGACAGCATGAATATGGTGCTTGTTATTGTCAGTTCAGGTCCTCGCCGAGCTGAGAATGTCTCTTCAACCAATGGACAATCAGAGCTCAGACACTAATCCTCAGCAGCCTAATTCCTGCCATCCCTCTTCCTCTATGTCACCCCCCTGTCAGTGCTCAGTAAGATACCATCCCACTATCGTGCCCCGTCTGCAGACTAGCTCGCCCAGGATTGGTCAGTCAAGATGCAGAAATCAAACATGTAAACATTAATGCAAAGAGTGCTGTTGTCAGGGATTTGAGGTCAAACAGGCATGTCTTCAGTAAACAACACACCACGTCTTTGTTAAAATATACAATTTCATTACAGAACTCTAATAACATGGTCAACATTTCTATACTTCCTCAGACTTCATTAGAATAGACACTATAAAGCTGCCTTATAAATTACTTTTTTATTAAATTGGCATTTTAAAAATTTATATATTCTTTTTTTTTTTTTTTTTTTAAATATACGTCCTTCCCAGCACAACTCCAAAAGGATCCGTCTGGCCTCTGGGATCAAACCGTGGATATTCTGCTTGTTAGGTGAATGCTTAATCTACTACACTAAATTGTTTATATAAAAAAATTATTATTTTGCCACAAGGGGGTGTAAGTGAATTGAAATGACTACTCCTGAAACAAGATTAAAAACATGTTTAGTACAGGCCTGCAGCTCCAGAGCACATGGTTACCCATGTGAAAAATACTCCCCATTGTTTCCAGAAAACACTACAATAATTTGTTACTATGCAGCCTGAATACAGAGAATGGCACAAGGCCTCCCTAGTTAACTTTAAGTGCTGCTATCCAGAGGGCCACCAAATACTTTTCAAGCAAGCTGTTACAGCGTCCCATTTTTGTCGACAAGACTGTTCTTTCTTCATTCCTTCCCTTCATTTTATTTTTCTAAATTTACTTTTTTTTATTTATCACTTCCCTGGTGCGCTGCACACACATGACATAGAGCACATGACAGCTGAACAAATGGAAAACGCTCCCATGGTCTGAATCCTACAGAGTGAGTGTTACAAGAAAAGAAACGAATCACATGTGGAACCAGCATATACAAACGAGTAAAAACATACCGCTGACTTACCAGAACTGGCTGCTCAATACAACGAAAAGCTGATACGCTTGTGTGTAAAGTAGTAAAGTCAACTTAGTATAATGCTTTATCTTTTTACCGTTAGAGTACAGACTTACACGGAAAAACCAGGAGTTACGGTTGAGAATAACTGCACGGTAATAATGACTTATAGTATCACCAGTTTGGCAGTCACATTTTAACAGAGTCCATATTAATCACTGGCATATTAAAGATACCATCTGTCACAGCTGGATTGAGCAGGATTGTGTACTAATGGACTGGTAGTGTTGGCGTTACATACATCCCCCACCCTAAACTGATTTTTACGTCTTAGATTTGGTTTTCTATGGTCTAGAACCATGTCAGTGAATCGATGCTGACTTTTCACTAGAATACAGGTGAAAGTCTTCAGCTTCACTTGCAGTGTCACTGAACGTTCATGGATATTTTTACTCTTCACTCTGCTTGCTACTCTTCCTCTGATCCAGTCCGAAGAGTCTTATTATGGAGTCCAATTCCTCCTTAGAAGATTGAAATTATAGGAAGATTGGAAGGTCCTTGTGGCTCTTTTGTCAAATGACACCTGTGACGGCCAGTGGGCTGGGTTTTTCTGACTTTGCAGCTTGTGCTGTTACGAGGGCTGCAGCTAAAAGGGATGCAGAGCCTGTAACTCAAGCAGAAGAGTGTCAGGTTGAACCAGATTTGATTGTTCCTGAACATTTGTCAGTTTCCCAGCAAGAGTTAATTCACGCACAGCGTGCTGATGCTTCACTGACTGAGCTGTTTCACAAAGTGCAACCTAGTGATGACGCTAGAAGTGCGGCCTCTGGTTATTTTCTGCAGAAGGATGTACTAGTCCGTAGGTGGATTCCGCAAGGGTTGGACTGTGTTGGAAGTCCAGTTGTCCAGATTGTGGTTCCAACTAAATACCGTGACGAGGTGTTGAATTGTTCTCATGACAAATCTGGGCATTTGGGAGTGAGGAAGACTTATAATTACATCTTGCGCTACTTCTTTTGGCCACGTCTTAAGCGTGATGTTTCAGCTTACATTAAGACCTGCCATACTTGCCAAATTGTAGGTAAGCCAAATCAGTCTATTAAACCTGCTCCACTTTTTCCCATCCCTGCTGTGAGTAACCCATTTGAACATTTGATCATTGACTGTGAGGGCCCTCTTCCTAGATCAAAATCTGGTTCGGAGTATCTGTTGACTGTAATGTGCCAGGTTACGCGTTATCCTGCTGCATATCCGCTGCGTACCATCACAGCCAAGTCTGTGGTGAAGGCTTTGACACAGTTTATTTCTATATTTGGCATACCGAAGATTATTCAGAGTGACCAGGGATCAAACTTTTCGTCACATCTATTTGCACAAGTTCTTAAGCTGTTGAATATTGTACATAATAAAGCCTCTCCTTATCATCCACAGAGCCAAGGTGCTTTAGAGCGCTTCCATCAAACACTGAAGTCCTTGTTACGTGCCTATTGCACCGAAATGAGGAGTGACTGGGAGGAAGGTTTACCGTGGCTTCTGCTGGCAGCGCGAGAAGTGTGCCAGGAGAGTACTGGGTTTAGCCCAAATGACTTGGTCTTTGGCCACAAAGTTCGGGGACCGTTGACAGTGCTGTGCGATAAGTGGTTGTCAGGTGAACCACCAGTGAACTTGATAGATTATGTTAATGGTTTTCGGCACAGACTGTATGTGGCAGGTCAGTTGGCCAAACAGAACCTTGAAAAGGCTCAGGTCAAGATGAAATATTTTTATGGCCGGCGTTCTGAAGAGCAGCAGTTTAGTGCGGGTGACCGGGTTTTGGCTTTACTGCCGATTGCAGGGTCACCGTTCCAGGCACGGTTTGCTGGGCCTTACACCGTGGTAACTTCTCAACAGTGGTTGCTCCTCTGACTGATTTGTTGAAGGCCAAAGTAAAGTTTATTTGGTCTGCAGCATGCCAGCAAGCTTTTTGGGATGTAAAAGCTTTACTGTGCTCTGAACCTGTGCTTTTAGCCCCTCGTCTGGATCAGCCCTTCAAGCTGTACGTGGACGCAAGCCACATTGGTGCAGGTGCCGTTCTAGTCCAAGCTGACAAGCAAGGTACTGAACATCCAGTTAGTTTCTATTCCAAGAAGTTCAACTCCCATCAGCTGAATTATTCGGTCATTGAAAAGGAAGCTTTGGCATTAGTCTTGGCCTTGCAGCATTTTAGGGTATATTTAGATTCTGCTCGGCCAATTGAGGTATTTTCTGACCATAACCCTCTCACTTCCTTGAACACATTGCAGAACCCAAATCAGAGGCTCATGCGGTGGGCTCTCTTTTTGCAGCCTTACAATTTGGATATCCAGCACATTGAGGGCAAAGATAATGTCTTGGCAGATGCTTTGTCCTGTGCCCCTTTGTAACCAGCAGCTTCACTCCTCATATGCTTTGAAGTATGTCCTCTCCAGTATGGTTTTCCTTCCTCTTAAATTGCTCCTAGGTACCAAGGTTGCTGAGGTTGGAGTTGAGCTTTGGACAGTAGATGAATGAGAGGATTGACTGAAATCAATAAGATGAGGATTTCATGCTTATCTTATGGTTGAAAGTGAAGTTAAGTTTGAGTCCAAGAATGAAAACAGGGAGCAGGAAATATTTTGATTTTGGTTTTATATTTTCAACAAACCTTATTTAGATACTCAGTTTTAGGTCATGTTATCCAAACTACTGTCCTTTTTAGCCTAGATTGGCTGCATAGCAGACATAGAGCGCCACACACATACTGACACAATCCAGCGCTGATGCAACTCTTCCTAGAACCGTTTCATGGGAATCAGACAGATGCAAATACCTACCCCACACACACACACACACACACACACACACACACACACACACACACACACACACACACACACACACACACACACACACACACACACACACACACACACACACACACACACCTCCTCCCTGCCCTAACTTGCCCCTCTCTCTTGTTTTGAACCGCCAGCTCTGAGGGTGCTGTCTGCCAGGTGCTTAAGCTTCTCTAATCAACACAAACCCGACTGACAGTGGGAAAGAGCTGAAAGTTCACCCTTTAACTCAAGGACGATACATGTAGCCTCGATCCGCTGGAAGCACATCTCAAAGCATCCCGGTCTGCCTGCATACTCTCTTTTCACGCAGGTGGTTTTTTGTGAATTAAACATAAACGTCGGAGGTGAAAGAAAAGGAAGCACGAAAGGTGCTGTGACAAGGACCGCAATGTAGGTAACAGATATACCTGCATCATGTGGCACTGAGTGCTGCACCACAATCGGTATGCAAGACAAAGACCAGATGTATCAAATAACTCAGAAAATCCATTAATGGTTTCACAACAGTAGATTGTCTTTTGGGGGTTTTTGGAGGGGGGAGTTGGCAGGTCAGTTACTTTTTAACGCCACAGTCAATGTCACCACATCCGTTTACATCCTGAACCTCCCCCACAGCACAGAAAACTCACTGTCAGCCACATAACAAAAGAAAACAAAAGGTCTTTATGAATAGATTTAGCCATAAGCAACAAATTAAAATCTCATTAAAACGTAGAATAAAATGGAAAGTATTCAGGCCTGCTAGAGCCTGTTTGATGAAAGCACAAGCTTAACTGAGATTCATATGTGAATACAAATCAATTAAAAGTGTTGAGAAAATAAAAAGCCTTAATAGTATTAGTACAACAAGTAGATGCTAGAAATAGGCAGAATATTTTGGATGTATTACAGGCAAACTTGGCACGTTTGTGATTTTCGCTTTTTCTATTTTTTTCCCCCCCACTTTTTTCAAAAATGGGCACAGGATTTTAGGATTTTATGGGTTCCAATTGTAGTCTGGTGCTGGTGGTGAATCCACCACTCTGGACAAAACAGAAATTTCCAGCAATTACGCCATGAATCATCAATAATCTGGTGGTAATAGCTTGTTGTTCCCCACAGGATAAAGTCCACAGTCTTTCTCTAGTAGACCAGAAGGTAAAGGTTTAAATGTGCTATGTCCAGTACTAAGACAGCAAATTCCGTATGAACACTGCCTGAACTTTGGAATTCTCATAAACATCAGGGATTAAAAATGTAATCAGCCTCGCACCAAATACTGCAGTCCCTCGAATGGCTTGTTAGTATTTGTGTTCCCCTTATGTGACAACCTGGTCTGGTCTGATTAGCTAGTATTTGAGCCTGCTTTGTATCTAAAAGGTACCAAAGATCAGCTGCACAGAGCTGCTATCCCAACCTCATGTTTAACATTAATAACATATCTTCAGGATAAACAAATTGACACCTCTGGGAACTGAAACAACAGTTTCTGTTGACATAAACTGGGCAGGTACCTGCGTTATACACTTATGAGAGGTGCAGTCCCTGAATTCTGAATTCATCCAGAAAGAACAGCACACTCTCATGGAAAAACCACATTATTAATAGTGCGCATGTTTGGCAAAATTTGCTGCCCCAACACAGTTATCTTTATTAAGGATGTCACAAGTGTCTGCTACCTAACGTCGCTCCAAAATGTCTCGATTTAACTACAAAAGTCACGAGTGGTGACTCACGGACCTTTCCAAGCACACAGTTATCAGTCTCTCTGTAGACCAGCCGCAGTGTGCTGGCAAACATTTTCCTTTCGTGACAATAGCAATAGCTGGTGCCATGCCACACTGACATGTCTGCATATCTTGACAATGAAACAATGCAAAGATATCAGAAATAATGTTACTGTTGGTCGCCTTGCTTTAGTTTGGTAACAATGACACCAAACATTAGAAGAGTGCAGAGAATAAACTTGATGAAATGAAACCCAAGCACGTTATTCAGACTGGAACTAGAGGGCAAACTGGCACTTATTAAAACGTTCTCAACACTTGAGCGAACTAAATATGATCACATGGGCTACCTGGGTGTGGTGACACTTCATCTGCTGAAATCAAATCCTACTAAAGCCCTGTCATTATAGATAATGGCGTGCGCAACTGTTTACACGTCGTCAAGTCCACCAACGCTGACGTTCCCACAGCGTCAGCGTCAACTTGGTTTTCACCCACATTCACAACAGATTTGGACAGTTCATTTATCAAGTCGTTTTCAGCCCAAAGACGATTTTTAGGCAATTTCCTGAAAGTATCACAGAAAATGACATCATCCCTGCTCCAATCAAAAGGCACCTTTTCACAAAGGCGCTAGAGAACGAAAGCATCTTTTAGAGATTTATATTTCCCTGAGGCAACGATGTGCAAAAAGCAGTTACTGACTTCCCACCATGAGAGGAAGAAAGAGAAACTCTATCATAAGTCAGTTTTTTCAAACCTGTTCTCCTGCCCTTCACTGTTATTGTGTCGTGCCGCAGTGCCAAAGTCTCTGTTCTTTGTTATAGAGCATTTTAAGAGCAAATATCAGCACTTGTGTCACAACGATTTAGTTCTGCTTCTCCCAAGCAGCCTCTAGAACTAAATATTAAACAAAGGAAGTCTCATTAAATGGCTCATAGGATCTGAACCTTGCATGAAAACTAAACACAAGCTCACACACAAAGGGCTCCCTATTTCTAGCTTCCTTAGAGAGATATCTTAAAGCTCAGGAATGTGAGGAATCTCTGCGGGAGTGTTCAGAGCAAACAGGTGAGCGTACCTTATTAGGGCTGTGTGACCTAATTATCCTTAAACAACCTTGTTTCCATTTAAAAAACACAGGGATTCCTTTAAAAGGCCATTTTTAAGAGAAGACAGAGCTTGATATAGTTGCGTAAGAGACGCCTGTCTGGTTTTGACACAGGACTGGGTAAACTGAGAGCATGACAGAGACATAAATCACTCACAGACATGTAAACAAAGACCCAAATTGCCATTTAAGTCATTCAACTAATCGAGGTGAATCAACTTTCAAAGACAGATATCCTCTGCCCACTGGTCTCGAGATGAATCAGGCAGAAGTTATCAGAAAAGACAATGAACAATTGATGAGTTTATAAGAGTGTAAGGCCTCAGAGACTAGACTTTATCAACTCAGCAAATCAGAAAGTAAACCAATGCAAACTTTGGACCAGGAATCTAGATCAACCTGTGATCAAGTGAAACTGAAAAGTAAACTGATTATCCAACCAGCAGGTTAGTTGGTTTGGATTCTTAGCAAGCTTAAGACATGCAGTATCACTTCAATACAAAAACATATTAATAAGGCTTGGTATTGCTCAATGTTTTTCGTATTATGCAATCAGTATACAATTCTGATTTACCCTGAACAGAATTTTGTGCTTGAATTTTAATAACAATAGCTTAAAACTCTTTTGACTAGTTTTGACAGTTTTCAAAATATCAAAATTATAAAACCATGTGAGGTGATTAATACAGTTTATGTGGCTGATAAACAACTACTACGCTGAAAGAGCTCCTCTACATCGGAGCAACAACTAAATACCCCAGTCTTGAAGATTCCTAGTTTTCTGTGATTATTATCAGGAATAAGATATAGATATTGTACCAAATCCATTGGCTTAGTTATGGGTGGGGTAATTTGTGAGTATGTGGAGTAGATCCTATGTTTATACAGAAAGAACTTGGCTGACCTCAACTTGGCGATAACACTGTAGCTTGTCCTTTCGATCATTTATGTCTATCCTGTTTTCAACTCCTCTCTCCATTTGTTCCATTCCCTTCCTTTTCCCCACCTCCTATTTTTCCCCTCACATTAATTTGAGGATTTATTATTTCCTCATTTTATAACCAACAGGCACATTGATAAAGAATTTCCCGTCCATTTCAAATCATTAGTGTACCGCAAAACAGCGTGTAAGCTACTGCTAAAATGGCCCTAACGACGCCCTACATTGATCATTTCAAACACATGCTGGAATAAAGGCATTTTATCATTTGAACAGTCCCTATAGTGTGTCTGGGCTTAAAATAGCCTTGTGGTTGTTTGCGTCTGATAACCAATCTAGATTTGACTATACTTGATATAAAGTTTATGTTACCTTTACCTTTCAACCACTAAATTCTAATCAGGTCGTTCTTGAGTCCAAGTCTACCAGTAGTTCAAAAGATATGTTAATGAGAATAGAAGCGAACACCATGAGACCGGACAGTGTGCGCACCGCGGATGACGTCAGTGCGCACACTGTGTCTGAGGAGGATGTGCGGAAGTTCTTCAGGAAGGTGAACGCACGCAAAGCTACTGGTCCAGACGGGATTCCCGGCCGCGTCCTCAAGTCATGCGCGGCTCAGCTGGCTGGAGTGTTCACGCACATCTTCAACCTTTCCCTCTCTCTGTCTGTAGTCCCAGCCTGCTTCAAAATTCACAAGAATTTCACTCACATGTGCTGTACCAATGTACCTGCACATGTGATGTGACAATAAAAGTGATTTGATTTGATTTGAGAATGGGACGGGCATACAGTTTACACATATGGACAGACAACTCAACAATATTGTGTACCCCAACACAGCTGTTGTCAGGACTGGGAGAATGAACTGGCATTCATCACATCACTAGAAGTAAATGTCCTCACATTTTCACACAGCACCTTTTTGTTACACAACACTCAAAATGCTTTGGACTACAAGTTACATTTTTACCATCCATTCATGCAGACTCCATACAGAAAGACCCAAGCAGGACATTCAAACACGGAACCGCCTTCTTTTAAGGTGATAGCGCTAACTAATGCATTATCATGGCTACTACTACATCTGACCATTGTTCCAGACCTCTGAAGGTATCCTGTGGTATCAGTCACTAGAGATGAGCAGAAGAGCTTTTAAGGTCTTTAAGCTGTGAGGTTGACGGTCAACAGGTACTTCCCACACTGATAATGGTTTGGCACATAAAATGTCTAAATGTTGCAGGAAAAGACCATCAACTTCTTTCTAAAACTTAAAGTTACAGTATGTAAAATGTTTCACCACACATGAAACATACTAAGATGACTGTTGAGGATTTACTGAATTGTCAGTAGCACTACTTTGTTTGCCACTGTTCGCTACTATTAGCATCTATTAGTTACCATTTGCTGCATGGCCGAATAAGCTGGAAGTTGAAATTTCCAAGTTCCCAGTCAAAATGTAAGTCTCGGAAGCCTTCTCAACTCAGATTTCCCACTTGGAAGGTCGGAGCAGCCCCACCAAACCTGAATTAGCAATCAAAGATTACAGCACTGAACACAAACAGTACTTTTTATCTGTACGGCCACTGTTGTGTATTTATGAATCACCAAATAAGCTATACACAGAGCACTGATCATATTCTATACATGAACATGATGCAATTGTTTTAAATGCAAAAAAAAAAAAATTGCTAGTGATACATGAATCACAAAACAAATCCTGCTTTTCCTCACTTTTTCTGAAAAATGCTCCAACATCCAAGTTGCAGTATCTGGGACACAGCATAAAGTCTTGAGAATGTAATTAAACTGTTTATCATTGGGGAAGTGGGACACTCGAGACTAATATTAGCTGGTATAATGTTAGATTATAACCAGCTGTTGTTTTTTAGCCGGCTCTTTTCTGATCTGCTGACATTAAATAACTGCAACAATATTGGGTAAAATAAGCATGTTTGTGCACGTTTGTGCGTTAGAGGCCTAACTCCAGTTCAGAAGACAAGGCTTGAGTTGAGGAGAAAGAGGATTTTTAGGATGCCAGTGGTGTTGTCTTTTGCCTTCTTGCATTTTCACTTCTTTGGTTAAGGTAACCTATGCTCTGGCAATAAAACATAGGTATAGCCCTTGATGCCCTGAGTCAGAAGGTGCAGGCACATTTTTAAACTTCCCATGACGGCACACAAACACTTACAACTACAGCATGTATGTGGCTGGTCTCTAGCCACATACGTAAAACACCTCTAGTCTAAAAGGAGAGGTCCTTCTCAAACACTGTATTCAAATATGAAGAAGGAACATCGTGACTTCCTTACACCACAAACCAACTCCTATTTATTTTTAAAAGACAAATTATAAGTTTATTAGAATGCCTTAGTTTGTTGCGAGATGTAATTACACCCTATTCTGTTTATATTTATGAATACAGGTATCCTTCTTTTCTATTAAATAACCTCAAAACATTACTGACTGTACCTTTAAGGTGACAATATCTAATTTAAAAAAATGCACTGGCACTCAAGCTACATTGTGCCTGTCGCCAACGCCAAAAATTGTCACATTCTCTTTTATTAACAGAAGGTATTGTGCTCTGATAGGCATCCCTACACTCTTGTCTCATATCCTCTGACCTGTATGTGTACAGTGTTTCAGTGCAGAAAGAAACAGTATTCATGGAGAGATCAGAAAAAGCAGAACACCTTGTTCCTCCCTCACTGTAACAGTCCTGGCATGGCTTTTAATTAACTGGCACAATGCCTGCCATACCAGGCATTTATTGGGCAGGAGGCCCCTCTGGCATCAACACAGATCATCATCAGGGGCTCAGCTGGTGGTATTAAATTTTCTGGGCAAATGTGTTACATTGCACCACATCTTGCTTCCGTAATAAACCTCCTCTGGATGCGTTTTGGGAACGCTGAGCTCCTTCTCTAATCTGAGGAAGCGTCTGCTGAGAAGCTTGCAGCGGTTGTTGCCAGCACCAACAATCGGCACGGCATACACACGCCATGTTCATTGCTAAGGGCTCAATAGCAGCATACATCTATACCTGGCACATGAATCACAGTTAACAGTTAAGAACCCTGGCTTTCCAAAGATAAATTTATGCAACCTTTAGGCTAAATTTATACCATTAAAAACATTTTCTGAGATTGCTTTCACAATAATGTCCGTCCAACTTTCTTCTTTTTTAAAAAAAAAATCCAAAAAGTAGTGGTTTTATGCATCTCTAGTCGAGTGTGTGTATTCAGAAGTGTAGTGGAGACATTCTTGACCCATGCCCAGTGTGGGAGTCAGCCTCTATGCCAACCTTGGCAGAGCAGAAATGCCTTATCTCACTTTAGAATTTACTTTTTAAACAAAAACTGCTGGGACCTAACACGAGTGGCTCAACAAAGTGCAAAGATTGTGTGACGCAGTAACAAAATGTACTGACGTCTTTATGCATGCATTCATTTATGATCTCCCGAATCCACAGATGTGACTGAAGACAAGTCTATACATATTCGTCTAATGTTTTGGGTATAGTTAGACGATGTCAGACTGAAGGGGTCTGGATCTTATGGAAATCCCCGATCCCTCTCACCATTGCACCGAGATTACAGGTCCAACTACAAGAAACAAGAGGAACCTCCTCTGTCGTAAACTAATTAGGCAAGACTGCATAAGCACTGCCAGACAAAGACACGTTAAACAGCCCTGAGCAAATGAAACACCATTTGTACTTTCATGGTTTTAGCATAAGCAGTCTCACTAAAACAAGGTTCCGCTTGTTTGTGGAATGTTTTCGCGTTTCAGGTCTGACTGCATATAGGTGTGATTAATCAGGGTATAAAACTAACGTTAGCACCCACTGTTCCCACCAGACTATGCTGAAGACAATAGTGTTCACAGAGAAAAAAACAGGACTGGTATATTGCTGCACCTCTGCAAGCTGCAACAAGATCTGCAGAGTACAGCTCAGCTTAAAGGAGACCTAGTGTGCTCATTCCCAGCTCCATACTTTTAGTCATGGATTCTACTAGAACAAATGGCACGAGAATGAAGCCATTTCAGCACTTTCCCCCCATAAAGACGACGTCTGACGATCTCCTTTGTAGCTTTAATGACGAGTTTTGACACCTGGTTTGATGACATGATTTCTCCAAGGGTAGCTTTAGTAAGGCAGAGATCAACCTCACTAATTTCTGACACACACCCAGGCATTTTGTTTGGGAAGGCCTAAAATATGAAAGAAGCCACTCAGTTCAAAAAAGAGAAACAAGTGTTACCCCTAGCAGTCATCCAAGGGGGAGGCTATCTTCTGACTGGCTGCCTCTCACAAACTGAATGCCTTGACAGCAGATAGGCGGGGTTGTTGTTTAGCTTTTGTTTACTAGGATCACTTGCACATGTCCTCATTATTTCAGGCTTGGGCTCTGTTTAATATGCGCATTCACCATTTTAACAGTGCATACTACAAAGATGATAGAAAATTAAAGAAAAGCAAAAAAGGTCCCCTTTAAGAGATCTTATGTACTGCCTTTACTGAAGCTGGTGACTGTGAGATTAAACCCCACTATCCGCTTAGAGTCTGTCCTGTTTGAAAGTGTGCCACAGTGCTCCCATGTAACCTGAAGACAAGGTAAGCAAGCAATGGAGTCACAGAACAGGATGGACAGATTTCTTCACAGCAAACAAAGTGTGCTGAAGGTCAGAAGGCGAGGAGTAAGTCAGTCTGTTTAAGCATCCCTTCAGAAAGCAAGCAAACATACCTGGGAACCGATACGCAGGATATCAAGCTGGTTCCCAGGACTTTGTCTTTATCCATCACAGATGACACATTAAAAGAACATAATGCTCTAAACTGGTGCAACAACAAATCACTTCACCTTGTCGTAATGTACTTAGTCTGGGTGACTTTACATTTTAAGAGTCATTCCTTCCTGACAGGTACATGTTTGGCTGATTCATGTCAGTACAAAATGTAGATCAACTGGCACGGCCTCAATGGAGACGGGGAATTTATCAGCACAACAATAAGCATGATTTATGTTTTGGATTTGCATGTCTGTCAAAGGTACCTTATGTTATAATTTGCAGTGCAAGAATAGACTTTATGAAGGATGGTTAGATGTCCAAAATTGTGACTAACCTGCTTAAATTAAGATGCAGTAGAAGAGAAACTACAGACTGTCTTACTGAAAACTGAGCTATACGTAATTTATATGTTTATGGACAAGAAAAAACTCTGAGTTCTAAGGTGAAATAATATGAAATAAAAAGTATAAAACACAATGGGAAACTTAAAATTAAACAATGTTTAGACTGATAATTAAAATAGTTCATAAAATGAGACCATGTGGGATTTTACCATGGCTGTTGCCCTGCAGATGAGCCTGCCTTCCAGACTTCTGTCCTCCCTTGTGTCCACCCTGATTCCCAGCAGAGTGCCCATCCAAAGCCAGGTCCAGAGCAGGACCCAGCCCGGGGTTCTTCTCATTCAGGCTGAGATTCTTCCTCCTCTTACCCTTCAGCCAGCCCAAAGCGCGACCCAGGGAACGAGTGCGCTTCTTCCGCCCCTTTTTGCTGTGCTTCTCGTGAGCAAAAATGTTGACCACGTCCTGGGGAAGAAGGTCCCCAAACCCCAGTGAGTCACGGTTTGACATCCCACCTCACACTGGAGCACCCTGAGAAACAGGAAAGATATTACATTTTAGTTCTCATCCAAGCAACACATGCACCAGCACTCAAGAAGAGAGAATAAATGAAAGACCTGAAAACTCTCTCCCACTGTTTTTCCCCAATCACAGTAACAATCAGCTTGCAGAGAGTAATAATAATAATGGATTGGATTTATATAGCACTTTTCAAGGCACCCAAAGTGCTTTACAATTCCACTATTCATTCACTCTCACATTCACACACTGGTGGAGGCAGCTACGGTTGTAGCTACAGCTGCCCTGGGGCAGACTGACAGAAGCGAGGCTGCCATATCGCGCCCCTCTGGCCCACACCAGTAGGCGGCAGGGTAAAGTGTCTTGCCCAAGGACACAATGACCAGGGCAGAGAGCCCGGGGATCGAACCGGCGACCTTCCGGTTACAGATACGCTTCCCAACCCCCTGAGCCACGGTCGCCCCTACACCTTAAGTAGGCCTCACCTTAAGTAGAGGCCTACTTAAGGTGATAAATCAGTCACAGTGAGTTTTGAATGAAAAGTTGACAAAATGTTACCTTTACTACTTGTCAGAGCTGCCCTGTCATTAAGAAAACTCAACTTACTGCATAACAGAAAGTTGGGTTCAGCAGAAACCCTTTAACTCAAGAAATTCCAAAATTCAGTGTTCTTACAATAAGTGTACTTTCTTAGTTTGATTTCCTGAAAAATCAAAAGATAAATATCCCTTATTGTCATATACTTCCACATGTGTGTTGTTTAAATTTCAAGTTAAAGCTTGCGGTAATGCTTTCGGAAAAGCTTGACACTACAAATCTAGAATTAACGCCTTTGCCTGCACCGACCAGACAAGCTACAGTTTGAATCCATTTCTATCCAGGTTCATGCAACACAAGCAGGCAAGACTTTGAAGGAAGGAATTAGGTGCATCTAAACTTGGTCAGCACAAAGTTGCAACCATGACATCAGAACATTTATACTGTAACCACAGCTTCAAGATGAGCACTGGCCCCTCTGTTATGGCACTAGCTAATGATGAGCTATCATTTCATAACGTAGCTGACCTTTCACCTTTGACCTCAGAGATAAATAATGTCATCAATTCATCAAGTTAAAATCATGTTTGTGGCAAACGTTGGAATGAAAATGATGTTATGTGAGGCCTTTAGTGTCCTTGACCTTTGCCACAAATTTCTACTTAGTGGTCAGTGGTCAAAGTTAAATAGGGTCCCTCGGTGCACTTGTAAAAATATGACATTCATGATAATAGGATGGATGGACTTTTAGCCTTGCATTTATTTGCATCATTGGTTCAGCTGCTTAATTATGTATTTACAATAGCTTGATTTTATGATGTAATGATTACCAGGGAGAACAATTGCTACGTTGTTGGTGGCTAACGTAGATCCAAAGCAACAAACAACCACACAGACAACAGAAAATTTTAAACTCTTCATAAGCACAGAGGCACAACTCTGGGCAGCAAAACCTAAAAACGACTACAAATATATCCAACATGTATCCCTGGTAGCAAAGTCTATTTTACTCAGACCACTCCTCCTGTGTTTGTGTTTGTGTGTCTCCGTGGTCACTGCTCATTCGGCCAGCACACTCTATCCTACACAGACCCCCTCCAGCCTCTAAACCAAACTTCAGCTCTACAAAGAAAGAACTGGCACCGCTCCCTTCATTCCATAACGTGGAGTCATAATTCACAAAGCCACACCCGTAAGCTCACGCACTGCATACATACAGGCACAGCAGCACGCTAAGAAGAGCAAAAAGACACAAAATTAACAGCAACCAGTGAGTGTGTCCATTCACGCACTTTATTGTCATCCCTCATTGTTTTCCTTTACTATTGTTTTATTCATCACCCGCTGAATGAGCTCATCGCTTTGCTTCCTTCCTCCGCCCGTCACCTTGTTAAACTTCGCTACTCTGAGGCAGATTTCCCAGCCCTGCTCCTGGGGATCTGTAAGCTTACACTGGACTTTTTCCAGCTGCGGTTTTATTAGATGCTTATGTCCAAATCATAGTCTGAAAATAGGGACAAACTCTTAAGATGACAGGAGCTTGTAAGCAGACAAAGAATTAGGGAAGGTGGGAGTTGAGTCTGAGCGAGTAAATTATGAATCCCCCGGTGCAGTCGACAAAGTTCAGGCATAAGTTGTTTCTTTGGCTGCTGTGCTGCTTTTTCCAAAAAGATTTAAGTAACGTGTGAGTAACACAGCCAAACATGTTTCTAGAAAGACTTTGAACCTTAAGTTGGTGAGACATGAAACTAAACCACACAAACCCAAAGTCGTGTTCTCTGAGGATTTACAAATGGGACTTTTTCCAAAACAGCCTCTCATTATCAAAACTGCAACAGGGAAGTGAGACGACTCTGGTCTGGGTGCATCATGTGGAAGATATTTAAGCAGATGTGCACTTTTAAAACCAGATGTTTGACATTCTGTTTATTAAGTAACATTTTCTTTAGTCTTGGGTCAAATCTTGACAAAGTAGGATTCTCATGAGTAAAGAAAATGACACAAGGAATATATAACATCATTTTACACCTGACTCAAACTAATATAATCTTAAGGTTGGTGCCAGTTTGGAGTGTTAAACACCAACTGGGAAGTAATCCCAGAAGTTAAAAAAAACATCTAACATGTGGATCAAGGTCTTAAGGTCTGCATCCCAATCCCTTTTGACCATCCCATGGTCATTACTTTTATATTACAAAAAAAAAAAAAAAAAAAAAAGGGGGGGGGGGGGGGGCGTCATGCTGCTCCTGCTGTAGTTGCACTAAGACTGAAATTAGCTCCAATGTGACTTCAGACTTGCATCAACTGTGGCTGCTTTTGAATCTAAGTAGAAGATGCACTGCTGGAATTGCAGCTTCTAGAGCACAGATTAGAACCCAATCGTGGCATTTCCCACTTAGAAAAAAAATTATTTCCCTTGGATCTGCCACAAACTAAAGCGATATGCATGTCTCTTTTATGAGGCTGTGGGACAGTAACCTTTAATGTTTAAATATATTAGGTTTTCCGTTTCGTAGTTCTAATGTGCAGCTGTCACATTAGAAATAAACAACATTATAAATAGCAAATATACCGGCCATCATAGTGGTGCAGTGGTTAGCATACCAGCCCTGGGTTTAGATGTAGTCTGGGGCCTTTCTGTGTGCAGTTTGGATGTTCTCTCCGTGTCTGCCTGAGTCCTCTCCAGGAATTCCGGCTTCCTCCCACACTCCAAAGACATGCATGTGGTTAGGTTAATTGGCGATTCCAAATTGGCTGCGTGAATAGTTTTCTCTCTATGTGTGTGTGCCCTGTGATAGATTAGCGACCTGTCCAGGGCGTACCCTGCCTCTCACTCTATGACAGCTTGGACAGATACCTGCCTCACACAACCCCAGACTGGATAAACAGAACAATATGGATGGTTAAAAATATAACTTATTTTGGCAGTCTGTGCCTCGGTACATTATAACCCAAAATTAGTGTTTTCCTGTAGCATTGACGTCATGCATTCATTGCAACAGTGTGGAATTTTGCGGTTGTGGTTTTCTATCTATGTTTTTTCACCCATTTATATCACCACTTTATCCTTATCTAACTTTAACTGTGAGTATGTGACACTCATAGGGATTATTTAATGTGGAAGAAGAGTCATGTGACGTGTGTAACACACCTTTCTATGTGACCGTGCACGGAGCCTGAGAAGCGGAAAGCCAGTCTAAACAGAAAAGGTTGATAACCGCTGTCATGATATCTGTTGCCTCCGATTAGGACTTTAGGTTTTGTCAAACCAGCTAATGGAAAGAAAGCCTGGCCATGTTTGAACACCCCTCAGGGTGTTTTGTAAGTATTTCCATGAACAGTTTAAATTCTGACCTGGTGATATTTTTCAAGTCCACTGATTTATCCTGAAGGACACAAAAATGTCACTGGAGCTCAGAAATTCCGAGTTCCCATCCGGAAATGTTTTGTAGAACGCCCACTGAACTCAAACACTCAGAAAGTTGGAGCAGACCAACCAACCCCAAGCTGGCAATCGAAGATGGAAGCACTGAATGTAAACAGTATTTTTGATTTTTTTTAGTTTGTTTCTTTGCTTGTTTTTTAAATCTTGAATTAAAAGATGATGTGTCTTTTTATGCAGATCACTGATCAGGTTCTGTCCATGAAAATATTATGCTGTATTTCTAGTACTACCTGAATGACTTTACCTCGCTAAGAACCCAAACAAATCCTGTTTTTCCTAGCTTTTTCTGGAACGTGCTAACTCAAGAGTGACGTCACTTCCAACTTGCAGTATCTGGATGGCAGCACTCATCCTTGATGAAGCCAGTCCTTGCAGAGATATTTGAGTCCAAACAATGCTGCTTATATGGAAGAAAGAACAGAATTAATTTAGTTTCTGGCCTCACCAGAAAGAAGTTTGCACCCGAACTCATGCCTGAAGTATGCAGTTCAGTCTGAGAGGCTTAAGATGAATACTTGAAGAGCTTCAAAGCTTTTCTAAACATTATACATAATGTGGGTGTTTTTGAAGGAGTTTATCTTAATCTGGACAAGCTGAACTTGTTATCCACTGCCGCACATCTGAAATGACAAAGTGCCAGTGTGTGTGTGTGTGTAGCCGGTGCCCCATGAGGAGTGAGCTGCAGTGAAAGGCTAGTAAAAAAGAAAGGGTATCCATCCTTTTCAGAGAAAAGTACAAGGCCTCTCCCCGCACTAAGCCCTGTGTTTCTCCTGCTCCAAATTACAGTCATTAGGGCATGACTAACATCCATGCATCTGCATTGCCTTCAGCCGCCAATAATCAAGACGCCTCTCATGGGAGAAGAAGTGAGTGCAACAACTTCTCGTGTTACTTCCACCTCAGAGGGAGCAGAGCAATACTAAGAAGTCTAGGATGTAGACGAGACCACCCAGCTGATCACTGTCTGTGCAGTCTGGTCACAAAGAGTTGACTCATGCCACAATTGCAACCTGCAATTTTTCATTTTACAAACAAATCTAATTTGGTGACGTACACAGTGGAGTTTCCTTTAAAAAAAAAAAAAAAGTAACCGTTTCTTTCTTTCTTTCATCAGGAAATTTACTAAATGGTTATTTAGACTTTAAAAATTCCTATCACAATTCTTTCTCTAGCAAATAAGTTTTAAACACACCATTACTTTTCAAAATAAAGCATCAAAATGCTAATTACAGAGCTGCTTTATTGCCCCAGCAATTACTAAACACCAAACCTTTGTTACAGTTGACACACAAACTCAGGGCTCAAAAGAATCTAAAATCGGAGCATTTGGGAGGATTTGTAGTGACACAGCACATGTGTGTGTATAATATATTCAGAAAAGATCACAATCAAGACATAAGCTGATTTACAAACAAAAACAGCTGTGTGCCCTTTCTACACGTCTCGCTCTCTCTCTGACACACACACATAAACGAGCGCGTGCGCACGCAAAACCTGCTGTGGTTTTTAAACCCAACCCCAGCCTGCCAGAGCAGGCATGTGTTCCAACACGCTGTTTACTTATCCTTTACAAAAGACGTCAAGCTTTGCGTTGGACAGGAGATACTTCTCTAACGCAGCAAACCTCAACGTGGTGTGTCAATACCTACAGAGCGACTGACATTGACAGCAGTGTGTACACACCAGCATGAAGTAAACAGGAGCTGATAATAGTTTACACACTCTTGACAAATAGACTGAGCATATCTGGAAAGACGATTTATTGATTATGGACTACCGACCGCTACAGTATACGCCATTTGGCCGCAATGTTAAAACCAGTGGCGGCTGAAGTACATACATAACTAATATACAATTTAACGCACCAAATAGTATATGAGAAATTATTCAAAAGGACATAAGTTTGTTTAAATTAGCTTTTGTTTATCTTTGGTTAAAATTTACTTTCCCATGTAATTTGTTGATTTTTTTTTAACTATTTTGTAATGTTGTTGTTAAAGCTGACCTCATGACAAACTTTGAATATCATTCTTCATTTGCATAATGAAGCAGAAATATAAAAGAAAAAAAAACATTATTCATGTCCAAGTACATACAAAGTTACATTTATAAATAGACAATTAAATAGAAAAAGTAGATACACAAGTGTCTACATATGTTCAAAGGTAAATAAATACGCAGTCATTTTACAGATCAAACTAATTAAAGACTACTTTTATTCCTAACAGTATATTGTTTTTGCTGCATTTTATGGAATTTCTTTGTTTATTTTGTAGTTTTTGACCACTTTGGTGCTACACAGTCCCACCCATCCAAACATTACTGCAGATCAAGTACACAACTCCATGGCAATGGCACTCCCCAGTGTCAGCAGAACTCCCAGCATGGCAATGTTTCCCACTGTAATAGCTCATCTGGTTGATTTGAAAAGAAAATCTTGCTGCAGCCTGTCCAGTCCTCCTCACTGTCTCCTTACTGTCTACTGCCTCATCACGACAAGGAAAAGACAAGAGGGTGTATCATTGATATAAACAGCCACCTCTGAAATCTGTACCCCTCACTGTCCTAGCTAAAGAAAAACCTGCCTAACAACACAGTACAAGGTACTGACCCCGACTTCCATGCTCTTCCTTCTCTGTGTCTGTTCGGGATATGCTGCAACAAGCCTGATCCACAAAGGCCCCACCCCACAAGGACCAAAGTTGTCCATGTCCCCTAGAATAAAGAGCTGTAGTGTGGGCATGAGGGAGACCTAAATGATATCAGGAAGGTGGGTTTCAATGTTGTGGTTAAACAGTCAAAGCCAGCTCAGGAAATTGAATTCCAGAACAAATCCAGGTCTCGTGTCCACATTTAAACAGGCAGGTCAGCTAAGTTACAGCAACATAAAGCAATGACACCAGCCTTGCCTGAGGCAACTGTGGTTACAAATTAAGGATAATACCCCACAGAGCTTTCAAACATCTTCCCTTGACAAACCAGCGTGGAGAGAAAAAAGACGGAAAGCTAGCTGTGGCAGGAATAAAAAACAAAACACTAAAGTTAAGCGCACACACCCTCAGCAGATCAGAGCCAAAGTGGAGTATCACAAATACAACTATCACTGTTGTCTTTTTTGACTTCAACAGCCATCTGTGCATTACAGCGACTTCGCACAACACTCCCTTTAAACTGGAGTCTTATCACGTAAATATGAGCAATAGGAATTTCACAAGTAGTTGCAAGGGGGATGAGGGGAGGAGGGGGCTAGGGGAAGTGTAACTTTTGACTCCAGTGAGTCATACAGGGAAGCTGATGGAGCAGACTCTGCTGCCTCACAGGGATAAGGCAAAGCCAAGAGGGTGTGGCAATGATACAGACAGCCACCTTTGTTTGAACTAGGACTGGCTCAGTTTAACCAGAAGGCCATTCACATCTAATGCCTGACCTGTTGGTTTCACATGGCACGATCTTAACCTTGCTGGCAGCAAGCAAGGTTAAGATCGGGCTGCAAATGGTTTAGTCACCATAGGAAGAGGAAACATAATAGACCAACAAGCTCATTCTCCTTTAGAGAGAGGAGGAGCGCTTTGGATCTGTTCCAGTCTTCTTTCAAAGACCAGAAAGTTGTTTACAGTAACAGCCAGTTTAGAAAATATCAGTTTTCACACTTAGAGCCATTCTGTAGCTAAATAGCAAGTGTTTAGCAGTGAGAAAACTGGTGTTACTGTTCAGCACCTGCAGGCATCTGTCAGGGCGTTGGCTGTCTTCTTTGGGCATTATCAAACAAAGAAGAGTGCTGCTAAGACTTAAGCTGCCTTGCCTGAACTAGAACTCAGCATATTCATGCAAACACTTGATGTGCAAGTAACGCTGCTGCTGTGATGGATGATGTGGCCACTATAAGAGACAAACTGGAAATACTTAATTCCTACATCTCAAGGCGGTTTTCACAACTGAAACCAGGGACAGCCGGTGAAATGAGACACGTTTTATGGGCCGAGGGAATCTCGAGGAAACCATTCACCATACACCCACCATAAAGGAAGCGACCTCCTCTTTCGGTTTAGACTCAATAGAAACATTTTTGAATACATAATGGCTCCAAATGTCTAGCAGAACTTTCAATCCAGGACCTGGAGCATGAAGACACATGTCATAGATGCAATCTTTTGAGCTGAAAGGTGACATCTTTGTGGTTCTTCTGTTTGCTCCAAAAAGGGGACGGTTTCAGGAAACTGTCATACAAATAAACACAATAACGCCGCAAGGCAATAATGACACAAATGAACCAAAATGCTATGAGGTTAAAGGCGGTTACAGATGGTCCGTGCACGTATGCGTGCATGTGTGTGCGAGAAAGAGAGACAGATCTGTGGAAGGAAATGCAACTTGGCATGCTGCAAGGGCGCTGTAGCCATGCAGCAGCTTGTCTGGTAAGAACAGCAGCTGCATTCCTGAGAGATTTATAATTACCGACAGAGGAACTCTTCTTTCCAATCCTGCTTTCACCCCCCCCCCCAGCATCAAACACACACACCTCCTCACCCCCTCCATCTATTCCCCTTTTTTTCACCCCATGCAGTGGCCTTCTAGGAGACAGCGCCATGAAAGACAAATGGATAATGGCTGGCGCATGGAAGTCATTTTGAGATAACATTATAATGTGTGGTTGTGTGCGCTGGCCCAGATTGTTGTTCCCTGTGTTTATGCAATATTTTAACTTCTATGGAAACAGGGCAGATTGCAAATGGAGGTACTGTAGGTGGGCAACAGCAAAGTGATATCTATTAAATGATAATCTTAACTAGAGGTAAGGTGTGAATGCCAGTGCTTACCTTTTTCAATGCAAAAGCTGGATTTAAAGAGAAAACAAAAAGTCTGGAAAGTTGGCGAGTTGCGACAAAGTCTCGTTTGCTTTGCCTCCAGGGGTTGCTGGGGGTCTAAGTCTGGACTGCAGTCTCTGCAGAGTTTAAAGACCTCTGGACTGACAGGTCAGACGCAGATAAAAAGAAACTGCTGTGCAGCAGCAGTGACCAGCTCACAGAAAAGGCAAACACAGCTGGAGAGCGAGGTTTAAAAATACATCCTGGCATCTTTGTGTCTCCGCTCAGCCCAAGTCAAAACAATATCCTTTCAGTTTAAAGCTCACTCCGTCTGACAGTTGCTTGGCACTGGCAAGTGTGGGAATAAAAACACTTGAAAGAGCTTAGAGCACAACTTATGTGAAGCCTCAGAAAGACACTAAAGTAAACAGCCTCAGTCCCAAATTGAGTAAATCATGATGACTTGGATGGCCGGCTAACAGCCACTGATTGGATTTTTCATCTCTTGATAAGAGCTCATTGATTAACTTAATCATCAGTTAATCTCTCTGATTAATGGCCTGCTTTCTTCCACTCATCAGTCAGGCGTTTCCGTTCTCTGCAGGCCTGCATGACACACAGAAATCAGTCACTCGGTGATCACACACACTCGTGCGCATTTTGTCTCTTGCAACATTCGATTGCTCCTCTTGTTGCCGTTCTTGACCGCCAGCTCTCCCCTTTCCTCCACTGATCTCAGTCAGCACACAGCACACAGCTGAACAGCTGCACCTGCCTGTCTGCTTACCCAAGATCCGAGTGCACTTACACCCCTTAGCTCCCAGTGTAATCTTCATCCCGGCCATCTCCTCACATCCTTGCCTTTTGTCATCTCATCTCTGCCTTAACATCTGCTCCCCTCCCCAAATCACGGGTTTCTACCGGGTTCCGCCATGCATCCAAAAGTGCTTACACAACGCACCTGTAATGGGTACAAGCCCAAGCATGGCAGGCTGGCCAAGAAGGAGCACCAGTATGTGACACACCCTTTTTAAACAAATGGCTCAGTCTCAGCCTCACCTATTAGAAAGGTATAACAGCTAAACCTGCAGCTAAAAAAAAACAACCCAAACAACTGAAAGTGCTGATTGGTTTTTCAGAGAAGTTTTGATTATTGGAAGCTCATTCCAGACCAAAGTCCAGCAGATGCTGCTGCAGCAGACAGCCAAAAGGGGGAAAGGGAGAGGGAGTCCTAAGGTGGTCGTGTTATCTCCCTCGGGTTAATCAGCAAGCAGTGGGTTATCAAGTGCGTGTTAACTGCCATTTATTAAAAGAAGTGTCAGGGGACTATGCCGTAAAAAGTGTGCTACTGGATCAGTGACTGGACCCAACACAATACCCTTCATTGTCACGAGCTCCATAGCTAAGAGAAGCACTACAGGTCTTAGATTACCTCTGTATAGGATCCCTTAGCTGAGAAGCAACTCTCCCACACCTTGTTTTTCCATACATGTCTATACTCAACATCTAGCCATGGAGTTGCAATTTGAACCAAACTTTATTTTAACAGACTTGAGATCCCTGGTTCTGACATGTATGGACTATTTTTCTTTACTTCTGGGCTAAAATTACCGTACTTATGTTGCCCATAATTAAAAACCTGCATTAGGAAGAAGAAGAAAAATCGTGCTGATATAACAGCTTCACTTCTAAACCTACTTTCTTCACGCCTTCAAAAGCCAGTCAATCATATTGATCCTTATCTGTTTGTTTTTTCCCTACGCAGGAATATTAAACCCTTTCTCCTAAAATTCACGCCACAGCTCAGTTTCGAGGGACTTTCCCAGCAGGAATTCCAACAAAAAATAAATAAATAAATAAAAATAATGCCAACACAATAAGGTAGCCATTAATCTGACGCTTAAGTTGGACAGATAAAAAAGAAGTGTCAGACGTACCGTAACGAAACTTTAAAGACTGATTTAGCCGCTCTCCATTTGAAGCGTCGCCCTGCTTCGCCCTCGTTCTCCAACTCCAAACTTTCAGCGCCCGAAGGAAAACTCCAGGTGAAGCATTTCCGTGAAAAGTTCAACTTCAGGAAACAACTGCAGCCTGGATGTGTTTGCACGCCCGGCTTCAGCCCTCGCGTTTAAGGTGCCAGGAGAGCGTGTCCTCTGCTGTCAGCGTCGTTTGTCTGCGGACGCTTCACTGAAGCAAAATGTGGGACTACCGAGAAAAGTCGCGCCGCAGTCGACCCGAGGTCCCACCTGACGGAGGCTGGGCACACTCAGGTGAGCGCGCGGGTCTGCGGCCGTTGATTTGGCGACATCTAGCGGTGGAACGAGGAATAACGAGCAGACTGGGGAGAAACTGGAACTTAATTTTCCCACGGTTAGTTTACGTTTCAGGTATTTACGTCTGCATTTTTTTATTCATGAAGACTACTTAAAGAAACTGTAGATAAAAGCTTGCGTGGTGAATAGAGGTGGTCACACCAAATGTTGACTTTCAAGCTCGTTAGAGCTGTACACACGCATGTATGTTTGCACACGTTCCCAGCAAAACATAAAGAAACGACGGGTGTCTCAAGACTTTTGCACTGTAATACTGTAATAATACAAAAAGAAAATGTTCTTTGTCCTTCTTTAACCTTTTGGATAGCCTTGAAAATATCCAAAGTTACTAGCATGAAATGTTGTATTTTAATAATATTATATAATAAAAAATATACCTTATTACTTAAAGATGTTCACATCTTTCCGATCACCTCCTTCATTAAATCCATATTCACATGTCTGAGTGTGTGTTTGTTTCCACTTGTCTGCGAGGAGTGTGATAGGCAGTATGCAAAACACCTCAAACAAATACTGTTACATAAACCATGCAAACTTGGTCAGCTGAGCTGAGTCCTGGAGGAAGATATTAATTGAAAAGCATGCATGGTCCTGCTAATGTCGACACCTTTGCCTGTAAGGTAGTCTGGGGTACACTTGTGGAAAGTTATTGCTCAGCTCAGCTTTCCACCATGATGTCACTACCTTCTTAAACACACATTGAAACAGGTTGTGAAGAAGGGTAAATATAGCTCTCTGTGGCACCCGGGCTGGTCCGGACATGCGCTAACTGCCACATCCAGAGCACACTGAGTCTGCTTCCAGCACTGACACAGTTTGTGAGCCCATGAGGGAGTCTTAGATAGAGTTTCTCCCAGGCCTTCAGTGTTATTAATAAACACAAAGTGTGCCTCCGTTTTCCTGGAGACAGACACTGCAGACCTCTTTCTAACAGAAAACCGTGCTAACACAGTAACTGCCTGAACATTTAGTCGGACTGCCAGTTAACGTAAGTACACATCTATGTTAATAAAAGCTGTTTCTTTAATTATTTGACAGGTTGAAAGGTTCTGTAGTGTGAAGCTTTAGGACAGGCCTCTCAACTTTAACAGCTATCAGAATGATTGATGTGTTTGCCTTTACAGTTCATTCCTCTTAACAATCTGTAAAGGAATAAGTGTTTTGAAAACCACAGTCTTACCAGGTGTTGTTTTTAATGGCTCTCGCCTTGTTTTCTTAGATTCTCTCATGGATGATCAAAGCTCAGTACAGGATGGGAACTTCATGTTATCTACTGATGACTCACATGTGCAACTGAGATTTTCTGAAGATATCTCACCGAGCAACCGCACAGACTCTGAAACACTAGGTAGATTTGCTCAAGAACAGGTGGACATGGAGAGCTTGGGTGAACTCTTTGAGTACTGCATACAGCGAGTATCCCATCTAGAGAGGCAAAGAGATGTGCTGATACAGGAGCTTCTGGTTCTGCAGGAACCTATGCTGCAAGTTGTGGGGCACCTGAGAGCGAAGCTGGAGGGAACACGCAAGCTTCTCGCTCTGGCTCAGCTGGATTATGTTACGGTTTGTGAGGATGTGCAACAGGTAAAGAGGAAACTGTTCACCACAACCAGAGACTGCATCCAGAGCCAGGTGAAGCTAGCCGAGCAGGAATACGAGGTGGCTCAGTCTGCTGTTACTCAGGTAGAAACCACAGGCTTTACATTTAATGATGATTTACTTCTGTAGTGTAGGTTTGCTTAGTATAGCAACATCATATAAAACTTGGGGTCATCATGGCTGCAGCTTGTTTATGGTTTGATTTTCAGTTATTTGAGTATCATGAGTATGAGTTCTTGTTGTTTTAGTTCTAGCTACTGTTTGCACCCTATAGAGAAATTAGCAATCAGATAAATTCATGTACCCAACTAAGCTACTGGGTAGTTTCCATTTCCACTCTCTTGCTATATGGGATCCTTTTATTTGTTGAATGTTTTTACCCACAGATAAAAATAGCCTCCATTATCAAATGTAATACTTTTCATTCTTATTTTACATCTCTTCATAGGAAGAACTCAAGGCTCAAATTCAAAGTCTGACCCAGGAGTTGGTGCAGCTGGAAAACGCCCACCAGAACCAGCTCAATTCCCTCCGTGATCAGGCCACTAAGCCTTGCAGGCCCAGGGCCATGAGTGACATCAGCCAGTGTCGCCAGGCCTCCATCAGACTGCAGCGAAGGCTCAGTGGCAGTGTGAAGATGTTGGAAGGCTGGTACGAGCCTCGCCTCATGGTTCTGCTGAAGAGAAGGCAGGTTGGGGAGGAAGCTTTGAGAAAAACCAGGGAGCAGGCAGTGGACCTGAGAGCCGGGCTGAAGCCTCTGAGAGAGGAGATACAGAGGCTGGAGGTGCAGAGATCATGTCTGGAACAGAGGATCACTCTTTTGGAGACAGAGCGGCAGGAGAGCACTGCACAACATAAGGTACAAGAGAGGTTGGATAGAACAGATGTTCAGTAAAACTAGATGACAGTATGTTTTTATTTTATGCAGAAGACTGTGGAGAAACTAAGAAAGACTCTGAGAGAACTAGAAGTGGAGTTTGAGGTTCAGAGAAAATCGAAGAAAGGCTTGGAAGATCTTAAAGATGGCCTTTTAGCAGAGCTGACATTTCTGAGGTGGGTTTATCCCAATCATTTCTGCTTTAACTTAGTAAAAGTCAAGATAATAAATGAATAATAAACTTATTTTCTTATAGGGGCTGTGAACTCAGTGACATTACAGAGGAAGAGTCATAAGTTTCAATTTCCCGAGACATAAGACATGAGACCAAATCACAACGCTGACATTATGGTAAATGGACTGGTTCTTTTATAGCGCTTTTCTACTCATCTGAGCACTCAAAGCACTTTACCCAACTTGTGCATTCACCCATTCACACCCATTTGCACAAGCACATCTTTCTAAGTGCTTCATATAGCTAACATTCACACACATTCATACTCCGATGGATCGGAGAGCAATTTGGGGTTAGTATCTTGCCCAAGGATATTTGGCATGTAGGCTAGGGGAAGCCAGGAATCGAACCACCAACCTTCCGATCAGTGGATGACCTGCTCATGTAATGGGTGAGCTACAGCCACCCCATTACATGTTTGAAAATGCGGTCTACTTAATGCAAGCGTCTTGTTACTCGCTCACATCCAACTTAACATCTAAAATGTTGTGCCAAGAAAACAAAGCAAACAGCTTTACTGTAAATAATTTTATATGAATATACTTAAGTACACAAAAGATCAGATGCAGAGAAAATGCAGAGAGAAAAACAAAACACATACAAGTGACAACACAATTTGGGGGAATTTCATACTACAAATACCAGGCAAATTAAAAGGATCAACCTACAGTATGTACAATAACATTTAAAAATGGATCTTCCACAGAAATGTTTCTGCTCAACTAACCAAGATGGAAGAAATAAAACCAACAAAATGCACACTTAGGTGATCATAAACATGTCTGTGGTTTCATCACGAGTCAGATTTCAGTTCGAAAAACTAAAAAGATCTAAAAACCTGATCATTAGAGACCTTTTCTTAAACATGTCACGTGATGACATGGCAGCATTTTATTCTTTTATTTTCTACAAAACACTGCTGCTCAAAATGTATTTTAAAAAGACTGCTTTTTCACCCAGTGCTGGTAAACGGATCCATTTTTAATGAGCAGGTCAAAAGAAGAAGACACGTGGAGACCGGACTCATGCCTGGACTTCTGAATCTGCGGCACCTTCTGGGTCCTCGTCATTGTAGATATTTTCAGCCTGCAGATATAATTGCCAAAAAAATAAAAGATTTTTAATGTAACTGCTCTTCTATGTTATAATAATAAATGCACTTTACTATTCAAATCCTCGCTGTGTTGTAACTGATCGAGTTTTCTTTACAAAGCCTTTACCATCTGCCACACTTGCATGATGTTGTCCTCTGATACTGAACAGATGACCCACGGCTCGTTGGGGTTCCAAGAGAAGTCTGAGATCTTAGCTGTGTGTCCTCCGTGGATGAACTGAAACGAAATGAAGCAGAAAGATTTAGCACAATGATCGAGATTTAGCTTAAAAAATAAAACAAAGCCAATGTTTGAAAGCAA
Source organism: Astatotilapia calliptera (assembly GCF_964374335.1). Classification (NCBI taxonomy): domain Eukaryota; kingdom Metazoa; phylum Chordata; class Actinopteri; order Cichliformes; family Cichlidae; genus Astatotilapia; species Astatotilapia calliptera. The sequence continues at coordinate 32,234,639 of NC_137440.1, read as the reverse complement.
GATTACAGTATTTCCTACACAAAGACTTAGGCATGCTCTTCCAGTGTGGTGGTACCTTACTAACAGACCAACCAAGTCACTGTTAAGGCAGTGACCACTGCCTCTCTAGAAAAATCATGTAGCTTGCTGGACTCCAACTCTATTGTCATGGATTGCATTTGGTGACAGTAGTCCTTGTACTGCTCTACAGAGCCGCTGCAAGCTGCAGGGTCACTACACTAACTACAAACTGCAGCAGGTGGAGAAGTTCGTGTGCCAGTAGACATTTCTCAGGCTGCTGAGCAGAACAATGATTATCATCACCAGCTGCAGTCCATGCATTGGTGGAGCTATAATCCATCTGCTGGACAAGACTCTTACTGGAGAGTGTGGGTGCATAGAGCCTCTGACGTCACCACAAATATGCTCATTTTGTTGAGAAAAACTGCATCATCACCACCGCTCATTGTCACAACTCACCAGCAGCTCAGGAGGGCCATCCTCAGCATCCTCTGGTGACTGCTCCTCTCCAATCTTACTGAGGTCCCAGACGTTGAGCCGCCTGTCAGTGCCGCTGGAGGCCAGGATGGTTTCGTTATGAGGAGACCACTGAACCTGTTGGAAAAAGATGTGGATATGAAACCTCTGCAATTAAGTCCCCCCTTGCAGTACTTTGGTGAATATAATTGTAAATATTATATCTATACAAAGAATTAAATATTCAACCCTAAATTCCAAGGGTACAAGCAAGTGTACAACCAAAAGCTTTAAACAATTCACCATCACATATTTTCACAAGTTACTACAAAGTCCTACAATCCTTTTTCTCAAAAATGTTTTTCCCAAAGTTGAAAAATTTTAACTCCTGCATCAGACAACACTGTTTTCCACCAGTTCACCTCATTGTATTGACTTTGTATGCAACTGTAACAGCAAACAACTTCCTGACAGTTTATCTTTTTGTTAACTTAATTATACCATAAATAGCAATTGCATTTCATCTTTTGTAGCCAAAAGCTAGTTATTCACCAGAGACATATTTCAGCCTAAATAGCCTCACTCCACAATGCAGTTAGTGAGCTGAAACATTCAAGCCGAAGTTTGCACAACAACAACTACAGATTTATTGCGAGGAAGTTCACTTCTTACCTGGAAGATCTCGTCCTTGTGGGATTCAAACGAGTGAAGCTTCAGCTTCAGGTTCCTCAAGTCCCAAAGAGCCACAGTCTGCAAGTAAAAGGAGGCCAATTCAGTACAGCATCAAGATGCTATTTCACTGTAACTGTCTGAAAGAAAGACACCTCACCTTATCTGCAGAGCCAGTGGCAAGAATGAACTCGCTGTAAGGATTGAAAGACAGGCAGTTGACCTCAGCAGTGTGGGCGTCCACTGCATGGCTGGGCTTGGAGGTGTTGTTGGACCGCGTGTCCCAACTGTTCCAAAAACAGACAAAAGCACCAGTGTCAGGAAGAAATGTGAAACTGAACAACAACTTTGTTTTTAATGAGTCATCGCTGAGGCTGCTTACATCATGAGTTTCTGGTCATCTGCCACAGATCCAAAGAGCGATTCGTGGAGAAGGTGCCATGAGACGTCCTCCACCACAGCAGTGTGGCCTGTGAAGATAGTCTTGGCATCCACAATCTTCCCCTCTTTGGGAACTGTGCTGATATCCCACAGGCATATAGTCTGCAGAGAGCACAGACGAATGTTAAAAAAGAAAGAAAAAAAAGAAGTAACAAATGATTTGTAATGTGATAGAAGACAAAAAATCATTTTAACAAGAATAAGGCAGGCATGTCAAGACAGGTTTCTTACGTGGTCATCAGAAGCACTAAGGAGACAGCCACTAAGGTTTGGGTTCCATGAGAGGCCATAGCCCTCCTTCTGGTGGCCCCTCAGACGGAGATCTGGGGTGCATTCTCCAGAAGGGTCTTTAACAGAAATAATGTCAGTGTTAAAAAGCCTGTAGAGCTTCAAATGTAGCGACACATGATATGCAGTTATGCAAGAAAAAGTGTTCTTTCTGCAAACCTACCCGGCTTGGAGGGGTGCTTTGTGTAATCAAAGACTAGCACATCACTGGTGGGGGTCTTGGTGGCAATGATGCAAGGATTCTGAGGCATGTATCGGGCTCTGTTCACTTCTCCTTCATGGTTGATCTTGATCTCAATCTCTATTTTCCCACTAACAGATCCAAAACCTCCAAACTCTGAAATAAAAAGACAACAGATACATGAAGCTCTTCCATTCCATGAAGCAGGTTTTAGGGTGACCTATGCACCAGGGATTTTTATGTATTTTTTTAGACAAAAAATGCAACCCTTAAGTTACGTAGTGTGTCATTTATGCCCAATGTTCCTGTTAACCAGTTTTGCTCTTAATAAAATGTTTAATAAACATATTACAGAACTTTAAAAAAGCGATTTAAAAAGTACGTAACCTACTATTCTACTTGTTCAGCTGACATTCACTATTGCCCTTGCTTCGTTGAATGAGGTTAAATTTGATTCATGCTGTTACATACGTTATTTCCTTTTCCTTCCTCTTGTGAGCAGAGTTGCCCATAGCCAACAATGTTGTTCTTTCTGCACCATCACACAATTATCAATAAGCTATATAGGAGTTGGATAGCGCTACATTAACAATGTGCAGAATTAAAAGACTACTGAAATGTCCTCCAAACCCTCTGCATTCACCAGGTCTAACAACATTTTCTGGTGGAAGTGTACTAGTATTACTGTGCTAAAGTTGGATTAGATCGATTAAATCAATATCATCCAAAACCAGCTTAGGCATGTGAATTAGTCTATTTATAAGTGTTATTTCCATGTTTTGCATGTAAAGATCCCTTGAGAACACTAGGAAACTATAAGTTATTCTATGACCTCTTACTGGTGGTGCTCTTGTAACATAGGTTCTCAGTGGACTTTTTATGCTCTCACCTCCTTTCTCGCTGTCATAGTGTGAAGCATCAAACTGCGCATCATCATTCGGCAGTTGAACGCTGGCAATTACGAGGTGATTCTGCTCATCAGAAGTATGGGTCCCCAGAACCAGCCTGTGCACACTGTAGTCCTTTCCCTCTGGTCTGTGGACATATCGCATGATATTTACATATCTGCTACAGTATCTTGTTGTGACTTGGAGCCTGAAAAGGTGTTGCACAACTCCCATTTACCTGGTGACATCTGGGAGCCATTGAGCAGTGAGGCTTGGCCACTCCAGAGCATGGGTCATGACCAGATCATAGAGGAAAGGGGTGTTCTTCTTCCAAATCTTATACTCCTCGTTGATCACCCTTTCCTCCACAGCGTCATCAAAAGCCGCTGCAACAGTAACATTTAACACAAAGCTACGTTATAGTCAAATTTACAAACATATGCAGCAGCTACTTGAGGAAATCTTTTCCTTCCTAGCGTTTTAGCTGATTTTATCAATAAAGTAACAGTAGCACACAATGCTAGAGCAGCTGTCGCCCATATAAATAAATAATACAGTCTTTCTGAAGATTATTATAGTGGGGCAGTATATCTGACTGCACTGGTTTAAAACCCTTTTCACCGGCGCGTTAGCAGCTAATGCTAACATCAGCTAACAGCTAGCTGAGTGCTTTCTAACAATGAAAGGTGATGCTGGCTGGCGCGCCAACCACCACCGCTACATCCTGATTCGCATTTTCTGTCACTCTCGACAGCACACACACATAAATAACGTTCTCGTTAAAAAACGTAGACGTCCTTACCGTCTTTATCAGCCATTGCGTGGTTATAATACCGTTACTAATGACAAAATAAGTAATTTTTAGGGAGAGCGCTCAGAAGACAGCACGACGACTCGCAATGGCGCCAACTCCATAGAACGCGCCTAGCCAATCATAGTCGACGACAAAACCGACAGGAAGTCGTTACACGACACATCCGGTGCTGTGCCAAAAAAAGTAACTTCCGGTATTTGCAAACGATAACGATACTACTAATAATAGGTAGTATTTAGGCCGTTTTGAATAAGTTGGCCATTTTTCATGACAGCTGAATGCCCTGTTTTGCAAGGACTAGCTCTATAACATATACATACGCGTATATGCTCTATAAACTCTCTAGAGGTTCCTATTGCTAGTAATTTTTACAATTTATTATTTGTTTAAGTATTTCTGTTAATATATCCATTGTGTAACAATGAAAAAAGAGAGCGAAGAAAAAAAATAAGTGTTCTTCGTCTTTCACGGAAGTAGTACGGTGAGTCAAGCCTGCCCGGAAATTCAAGAAGAACACACGGACATGGTCTAGATAAACGTCTGCCTTTTTCAACAAGCTTCGATCTACAATGGACGATCGTGTGTTAGACTTGACAGAAGCACAGGAAGCTGTCAAATCCAAATACCCGCCGATCAACAAGAAATATGAATGTAAGTGCGAAGTTATGATACTTAAAGTCGGAGCACCAACCACGATGCTGGTTTCAATGGAAGTCTAAATTTCCGAGTTGTCAATATTTTAAGCTGGACCGCCCCCTCATGTCACCACCAACAATCACCCCGACTATAACTGGGCTCTGTTCATAAACGTGTGGGAGCGGTGCTTTTGAACGAAAAATAAACAAACAAACTGTGTTCTCAAGGCGAAAAACAAATCCTGATTTTTCTTCCCGATCGTACTTTGAGTTCCAGTTGAAAATTCCACGTGGGAAATGAAAACTCCGACTTCCAATGCCAATAGTTCCTTTACCATTACTTGATTTATCAAAACAACGTCACAGAAAGTCTAGTTTAATTTTGATTTCAGTGAGCTAAAAGGATTGTTCGTGTTAAATTTTGTCTCAAAATTCAAATTCAAAAAAGATCTTTAATATGTCCAGTTTTTTTTACATTTGTGTGAAAGAGATTTTATTTTTCACGAAACTATACAGTCCTGTGAAAACTGTAGTACAACCTTACTCTTTCAGGTAAGCAGGAGGTAGGTGCTGTTAATCAAATGCACCTGATTAACTGATCACCAACAAATGTGGCCAATTATAAACAAAAAAGCAGGTTTGCCAACTTCCTATTTATGTCTCCTGGGCCCTATTTCAGGAAGCCGGTTTAGAAAACTCAGAGTTAAAAATGATACTCAGGGTTGAGTAACCCTGAACTGTCCAACTCGGAATATTCGGTTTCAGAAAGGCTGATAACAATTAGTTCAGTCAACGCGGAGTTGCTTTAACCCCAAGTTAAGCGCGCGCACGAGGATACATAAAGCCCTGATTACAGCAAATCCAGCATGTCCAAATTAACACTGTCGGATTTGATTTCAACACTATTAAAGTGTCTATATGGGTCCACACCAGAGAGTGTTAATTTAACTCTTTTTGGAGAGTTGGTACGTTAACTCTGATTTGGTGTTAAACACCAAATCTGTCTGGAGTTGATAATTTAACACTTGGTGTTAAGAGTTTATATATTAACTCTCAAAGAGTATTTTAGTTTAACTACGTAAGAGTTATCTTCTAATTCATTCTAAAAAGCGGGAATTTTACTGTTCTGAACTTCTAGAAGTTTATTTTGGAAATAAACATTTACTAAAAAGATGCAATGGTTTTTGAAAAACATTTATTCTGAACTGTGCACCACAATTTCAAAACATTTTCTGAAAGATGTAACAGTATACATGTTCTCACTTTCATTAGAATTTTGTTTATCAAAAGGTCTGACATGGTAAATGCAAATAACAGCATTCTCATCATTTATTTCTTCAATACAATATGCATGTCCTTCATTCATCCCTCTGTGGAACTTCAACGCACTTCTGCTCTCCCCCATATTCCATCTTCACAAGCATATCCTGTGCGGAGATTGAATAAAAATTAGTTGACACTAATTATTGGCACAAATAATCCAGTAAACAATTGCAGCACAGTAAAAAAAAAAAAAAAAAAAAAGGAATCCTTTTTGAGCCATTACTTGTGTAAAGTATTTTCCCAAAAGCCAAGGACACAGGCAACAGGTAATACTGAACTAAATGTAAAACCGCAACCTTTTTCATTTTTACCTAAACCGTGTGCACAAAACTCTGGAGGGATCTAAATGCTAACGTAGAATCCAGTCAGGACGCCTGCTACTGCTGTTTGCTCGGTTTTTTTTTTTTTTAATGGGCGATCGTTTTCAGGCTTCAAGTAGCACCATTATACCAACATTTCACATTCTACACATTGTTTTAGGTGTATTTGACCAAAAGTTTGACTGAAAATTCACATGCAAGCTTTTTTTCAAGGCTGTGGTATTTGCCCGCAAACAATACCTTTCAGCTAGCTAAAACAGAATATTATGCTATCAGCGAGCAACATGGCTAATGCCTTTCACACAGCTTTGTCTCAACTCCAAAGAGCCACAGAAGTAAAAGATAATAATAATAATTGAAACAATCTTTGAAAAAATGACTTACCAAGCAGGGCAAACAATTCAAATATGTAGAGCAAAATGTTCTGAAACGGCTTCGCTTCAGCTTCGATTGGAGCCGTGCTGGGGGCGGAGTCTGTGAATTTACTCTGTTGGTGTCATAGCCCCTGTAGGAGTTCAGAGTTAAGAGGTCAGGAGTTAATGTTTCCATTGTAACACCTCCAGATTTGACAGAGAAACACTCATTTTTAACACTCGATTTTAACTACTATCATTTTACACCTCAGAGTTACATTAAAAGAATGTGACTCTGCTTAGAGTAAAATTAACTCTACTTTTGCAAGAAGACTATTAACACCAAAACATTTAACACTGTTGAATTTGCTGTGTGGAGCACAGATTAAGCGAGTCACCATGGAGACGGAGGGAAAGAAGGCGCGGTCAATGTATTTTACAGCGCTTGAGGCCGAAATTCTGATGTGCTGCCATCAGAATTTCGGCCTCAAGCGCTGTAAAATACTTACAGCGCTTGATACTTACATCAGTCAGGAATGTTACAGTTGCACTGAAACGTCTCCTGCACTCGTTTGTGGTGTTCCCCGGTCATAGACCCACAAGATTCATCAAAGAGGGATGCCACAAAATTGCAGGTATCAGGATGAACGAAACTTAATTCATGATGTGGTGATACTTGAACTACTACTTAAATTTTACATTTATTTTCACGGTTCCCAGGCGTGATTGGCTGTATAGATGGCACTCACATTCCAATCATTGCTCCTTCAGTAAATGAAGGAGACTATGTGAACAGGAAGTCTTTCCACAGCATTAATGTACAGGTACATAGTTCCCTGTAGCATTTCAAACTAACAAATTATTTCATTATAGTAATGGATGCTAATTTGTGTTCTCTGCACTGTGAAGATCATATGCGATGCTGCCAACATTATCACAAATGTGGAAGCCAACTGCTCAGCCTCTGTGAGTGGTGGTGGTGGAGGACCCCCACCTGTTTTTCGGGCCTCCGCTTTTTTTCTGTTGGCTATAACGGGTCACATTTGAGCATACAGAGTAAGCAAATATGTACTTGTAATGTGCTCAGATAATTTCAATAAGTGCTTACAGAAAGAAAATTAATGTAGCCTCTAACTGCAATTGATTTACATCGGACAAACAGACCAAGCACTATGGCTCATAATACAATTACACCTTACCTGTTTGGACTATATTTTTATATTTCATTTTTACTTGCTGCCAGGAACGTTGGGGGCCTGTTGGGTTGCACCTGCGCTCACATCACATCACAAAATCAAATGTATAAAATAAAAAATAAAATAAAATATAATAAAATAACGTGTTAAATGGGTGGAAATCCCTAGATCAATGTTTAAATTAACACTCACGCATTGACTCTGTCGGCTATGTTTTGCCATGCATGCTCTCTTTCTTTTGCAGCTGAGGCTGTGTTACTTTTTTTCCGCGGAATTTGCATGTTATCGGCATATGCTGCCATCAGCATTTCGGCCTCAAGCGCTGTAAGATACATTGACCGCGCCTTCTTTCCCTCCGTCTCCATGGTGACTCGCTTAATCTGTGCTCTACTAATCAGGGCTTCATGTATCCTCGTGCGCGCGCTTAACTTGGGGTTAAAGCAACTCCGCGTTGACTGAACTAATTGTTATCAGCCTTTCTGAAACCGAATATTCCGAGTTGGACAGTTCGGGGTTACTCAACCCTGAGTATCGTTTTTTCACTCTGAGTTTTCTAAACCGGCTTCCTGAAATAGGGCCCTGAGAACTAATGTGCACAATAGTGAGCCACCCAGTTCTTCTATGTCAGAGTTGTATGGAGGTTGCCAGTCTACTTTAAAGATGCAATTATGCGTTCTTCATGTCATGTCAAGAAAACTAATCTTGAGGCTACAAACCCATCAAGTTTTACACCAATCTCTTGTTTTTCTTTTGTTGTCTCTTTTTACAACTGTTGTTGTTATACTAGTTCAAAATAAAGGTACATACAAATACAAACTTGCGGTGTACCTCAAGGCTCCATCATGGGTCTAATTCTGTAGTTTTAAAGAGCTACCTAAAAAAAAAAAAAAGTTAATTAAGTTCTTCAAAATAAATGCTCAAATAAGTACCTAGAGACATTTCAGGATTGCTGCCACTGGCAAGACTTTCTTAGGACTTTAATTCAGTCAACTCATGATATCGCCTCTTTGTTTTGTTTTTTTTAATCGTTTCAGACCTGGATCACACAGCAGATGTACAGTGAGTACCTTTTTGGTATAGTAAAACCATGTTCCTCTGTTTTTTTCTTAGTTTTTAACAAAAAAAACCCCTTCTTTTTTCTTTTCCAAGAATTCACTCTTGGGGAGACTCTTTGGAGGAAGCCTTTGAGCAGTGTGCCATGGGCATGTTCGGCTACATGACGGACACAGAGACGGTGGAACCGATAGATACAGTTGAAGTGGAGTCGGAGGGTGAGAGTCTGTCACCAAGATTTCAACCGACTCCAGTTGTACCTACTTTCTACCTGTCTCAGTCTGGCTGTTTGCAGAGCAGATCAGCTAAAGTCTGTGTGTATGTTTTTGTTCCTAAAAGGTGAAGACATGGAGTCGCTTCTCTTCCACTTCCTAGATGATTGGTTATACAAGTTTAGTGCAGATCTTTTCTTTATTCCCAGGGTGAGTATCTTGGTCACTTGTGTATTACTTAACATGTACTTTAAACTTATTTACATTGATTGCATATCTGTTTTTGTTTGCAAAAGCATTTGAGACCTGAGCCTTTATAAAATAGATCGGTTTTGATATAAATTATGACTTAAATGGGTAAGTATAAAATCTTTCCTTGACACGGAAAAATAATATAGACTTCATACATTTCTATGAAAGCAGGACAGAAAGCAACATGTATTGCTATCTTAACCATCTCCAAATTCTATGTCAAGCCACATTTTTATAGGCCCAATGAAACAGATCCATAAGCATTTTGACCCTGTTTTTGTCATTTTGCCTCTATACACTCCCCGAAGCAACTTTAGTTTTAATTCAAGGGTTTAGCAGAAATACGGCATCACTATTCAAGAATTATATACACAGTCGCTTATTTTCAGATTCTCCAAAGTAATTGGACAATTGACTTCCAAGCTGTTTCGTGGTCTGTTGAGGCCTTCTTCCTGATTACTTCAAGACAAAATGACTACAATGGTCTGGATTTGATTATATAAGTTTATTTTTGCATTTTATAGCTTTTTACTGGAGCTCTCAATGTGAGGTCCAAAGAGTGGTCGACGCATGTGAAGGAAGCCATCTTAGTCTGGAAAAAAAAAAAAAACAACCTAAAAAGGAAATGGAAAAAAACTTTAAGTGGTCAAATCAACAATGTGGTCATTCTGTAAAATAATGAATGAATCATCTGGCCAGCTCAGCAACATCAAAAGCCTTGAAAGACCACAGAAGACAACTAAAGTTGATGATTGAAGAAATCTTTCTTGGATTAAGTAAAACCACTTCACAACACATAGAGAAGAACACTGTCGAGGAGGTAGGCGTGCCATTGTCAAGGTCTGCAATCAAAAGACAACTTCATGAATGGAAACAGAGGATTTACAGCAAGGTGGAAACCACTGGTTACACTCAGCAACAAGGACATCAGATCAGAACATAAAAGAAAACAAAGAGCCTGCTCACAAAAGTAAGGAGACAGACTGAAACAGCTCATGATCACACAGATGCCACATCATCTGTCAAACATAGTTGAGGCGATGTTATGGCATGAGCATGTAGGACTGCCAGTTCAACTGGGCCTCTAGTTAGTACTGGTGGTGTGGCTGCTGATAGAAACAGCTGGATGAATTTTTAGTGTACAGGGCCGTACACCTTGCTCAGACTCTGCGTTTCACAGTGCAAATTGAGTTTCTTAAGGAAACAGAAATGGGATATTCTTCAATGGCCACGTCAGTAACCAGCTGAGCATGCTTTTCAGTTACTGAATATAAAATTGAAGGCAGAGAGACCCACAAACAAGCAGCAATTTTATTTTATTTTAGTTTATCCAATTACATTTGAGCCTCTGATAATGGAAGACTGTGGATAAAAATGTCTGTAATTCCTAATGTTGTACTTTGGTTAAACTCCTTAATATTAAAGCTGAAACTCTGCACTTAAATCAGATCATGATTGTTTAGTTTTAAATGTGGTGATGAACTTACCCAAAACAACTGGTAATATTATCTTTTTTTCCCTTCTTTTTTTAATATAATCACCATCTCTAAATATAATAGGCTGCAAGTAATTTTGCTACTGTTCCTTATTTACATTACAGTTATGAAGTTGCTACATTTATGAAGTGCTAACAATTTTGTCATATCTGTTCATCAGGAGGTCAAAGTTTTACATATTGACAGAATGCGTTTCAAGATTCGCTCCATTGGGTAAGTTTGGGGTCCTCCTCAATAACACTGAAGTTATCTTGATATTTATTTTTAAAAAGTATTACGTACAATTCAAACCCGAGCTAATGTGGAACAACTTTGTAATTTGTTTTTAAGGCAAAGGTCAAACTTGATCAGGACATGCAAAAAAGTTTTAATTTACTTTCTTTGCTTTATTTTTCTTTGGTTTATGAAAGGTGGGGCGAAGAATTTTCTCTGGAAAAGCACCCACAGGTAAGCCAGACAAAGAAGTAAAATGACACTCATTAGAAGAAATACATAAAATGAATAACTAATGCTACAAAACTACAATGCAACTACAGTAACTTATGTCATTTGTTGTCCTTCTAGGGAACTGAGGTGAAAGCCATCACATATTCAGCAATGCAAATCCACGATAAAGAAAAACCAGAAATATTTGCCATCATTGATATCTGATACAACTGCGAGAAGAAGCTCACACTCAATGGTTCAGTAAAAGTGGGAAGTCTACATGACCAGTTTAAGTGGCCTTTTAATTCAGCGCACTGATTTTTGATTAGTACTGTCTTTTTTGGGGCATGTAAGCTCAACTCTTTATTTAAATTTATTAAAAAAGAATTGTAAAATTAGCCTTACATTTAAATGAGACTTGTGAGGGATATCAATTATTTGGAGGGAATACACTGAATTTGAACTGTGCACCTGAAGTCACAATTACCAAATTTAAGCTCAAATTTTCATTTTAGGAGATTATTACTCTTATGTGTGATGGTTTTGAAGGTGTGTTGATGCATTATATCTCATTGTAAATAAATAAATAAGCAAATGTTTACCTTTGACATACAATTGAGTCACCTGTTTTTCAACTTAAAATCTCAGTTTTAAGTATTTTATAGAAGTGTTGCGATTAAATAGGACAGAAGTGCAAAAAGGTCATCATTTATCACCATATTTTAGCAAAGAATATCAAATTGGAAAAAATATGCACAACTTACTGAGTTCAACACAGCAAAATATTCCAAATGTACACTGCGTCTACTTTTTGAACTGTTTAAACCTGTTCATACATCAAATGTAAGATGAGCGTATTCTACAAAACACTTCCCTGCATTAGACATCAGGATATTCATGCCTGGGCTTGTCTTGTTTCCAGAGAGTAACTGAACAAAGCTTTTCTAAGACACGTCCAAAGCTTGTTTTCAATAGATATCTCAGACAAAGCGGTATAATACCAGGAATCTGCCTGTATGAATAACGGAAAGTACAGGCAGCAGTATCCTATGTATAAGAGAACTGTTTTGGTCATTGACTAAATACAAATACCAGGCAAAACAGAATAGAGTGTTAAAACGGGATGTTGTATATCCTGTAGTGCTTCAGATAACTGAGAAAGAACATTATCTGCATTGATATTATAGCTTCTTCTTGCTGCAGTGCCCACCAAGCACCTCCGAAAATTCAACCTGAACTGACTCATTCATGTGTGATGTGTGAGCTGATAGTTGAGAGCTTAAATCATTACAAATTATATTATTATTTGTTTGTAAACGGAGCTGGCCTTTGAAAACCCGTGTGGTCTGTTTTGATGATGTTCTGGACTGATGCACTGGACAGTTTGTATGTATTGAATTTCAAAACTTTGGTTTGACATTTTACAATAACTTATATCATAATCCAGACTATTGTAGATGTGGGTAAATGGTGTGTAGTGGTGTTTGCTGTATGCTTGTGAGAACTGTCTGAACTAATTTATTTTCAAGTTTCTTTATTTTTGTCATCTGAATACTAATTTTAAAACTCAGATTAAAGAACCCAAAGATCATTTGTGTTTTGTGCTGGTTGATTTTGTCAGACTACAATTTCCTGCTTCTTGAAGGACATTCAAAGCTCTTCTTTGGTTGATGGATGCTTTTTTTTTTGTTCTGTTCTCTGATCAGATCATCAGTAAAACATGCTACCACTGTGCAGGTCTCATGTAATTTGGCATGCCTCAGCCCTTTTCTCCATGTTTCCCTTCCTTGAGAATGGTTTCTTATGGCCACTCTACCACTGAGACCAGGCTTTGAGGCTTCTGCGAACTAAAATGCATCTCTCAGGTCCTGTGTCAGGTCTATGCTGGATTCCCCTCGCTGTTTCTTAAGGACATTGCTTTCATATACCATTCATCTGCTGTAGATGGCTGTTTAGCCTTAAATACTACCCTTTTTTTTGTCCTCGATTTTCCTCAAAGTTTTTTCAGAGCACACTCCACACCGTGCTGGGAAGTATCAAGTTTGCGATAAAAGCTCCTTGTTTTATCCCTGTCAACCGTGGTTTCTTTGGAATTTTCCATAAAATCAAGTAAAGAAATAGGCACAACGTTTGGGTAAAGTACCTTAAAAGAAATCCCCTCAAATAAATGAAAAAACAGACAATAAAACAAGGTTTGCTCTGACTTTGGCACAGTGCTGTAACAGCAGGTAATCAGGGCTCTGGAGCTTCTTGCAGTGACGTCACGGTCGCCTTCCGGGTTCCCTCCTCCCCCTCACTGAAATGCAGCTGCGCCATCCACCCTCCTTTGTCTGCTGAGGAAGAGTGCGACGACTTGCAGCGGAGAAGACGCCGGTGGGCCCTTTACTAACTACACCGTTTTCCTTGTTGCATTTTCGTTTTAAAGGGGAGAAGCTTGACGAACTGAGCCGAGCTTCGTTCGTGCGTTATGAGTCAAGCGAATGCTAATAAGAGCAACATAGAGCCCGCCGTAGAGTCAAGCCCAGCAGAGAATAAGATCAAAATGGAAGACACTAAGTACCTCCCGGAGCTCCTGGCGGAAAAGGATAGCCTGGATTCATCGTTCACGCATGCAATGAAACTCATATCTGCAGGTAATGTCGCTATTTGCTTTAACATAAAGGCTAACCCGGGCTAGTTAGCTCGAGTCGGGGCCTGTTTTTTTTGTCCCTTCTTAGCCGAGTCGAGAGGCCTGAACAATGGCGCATTAAGCACGTGGTTGTTAGCGATGTGGGTCAGGTCGTTGTCCAGTGTGTATTTGAAGCTGTGTAATTAAATCACTTGCTCTCAACGGTTCTGATGGGATTTTAATCGTGTTTACTCATCAGCACCGATACTTAACGACGAACAGCTGCGATTTCGAGGCGACTATTTGCCAACTATAACCCAAATGCATGCAAAGCTTTACCTGCCGTTTCATCTTCGGATGACGCAGGGAATCGTAACCCATATCATCTGAAAAAAATAGCTTTCGTCTATTATTTGAAATGCATTTGTTCATGAATGTCAGCTTTTTAATCGTGTTTAATTCCTGCAGAGATTGAGAGGATCCAGAAAGGTGAAACCAAGAAAGAGCCTGAGAAGGAAACATACCTGGACCTGTTTGCGACCAAGAATCTGAAGCTCAAGGAGCGTGTCCTCATTCCCACCAAGCAGTACCCTAGGGTAGGTCTTTTCCCATTTACATAGCGCCCTAACCACCTAGGCGATTCAATCAGCTGATCTAACAGATTATTAATTGTACTGATTTCTCACACTCTACTTAATTAGTTTTTTTTTTTCCCCTTTTGGGGAAGAGGGGTGTCTCTGAGGTGCTGACGTGAATTATGAATTTGTTGCAGGTCAACTTTGTGGGAAAGCTTTTGGGACCTCAGGGTAGCACAATCAAGAGGCTGCAAGAGGACACCGGAGCAAAGATTTCAGTTCTGGGTAAAGGTTCCATGAGGGACAAGAACAAGGTTTGTCTAACGGTTTCCTTTGCTTCTGTCTTATTGCCCTGCATCACTCCTCTGGCTATATTAGTTTTGTGCGCTCATTGTTTTTAGGAGGAAGAATTTAGAAAGGGGGGTGAGGCTAAATATGCTCACCTCGCCATGGAACTGCATGTGTTCATCGAGGTGACGGCACCCATACCAGAAGCGTACCTGCGCATGGCTCACGCCATGGAGGAGGTGAAGAAGTTCCTTATCCCGGTATGTGTGCGGAGAGACATCTTGATGCAAGAATCAAACTTTCTAACAGATCCACTGATTCCTCACTGCTCTGCAGTAATGGTATGCATGTTTGTCTGTTGCCACATGAACAGGAACCTGGTGAGCACGATCCATACATGGATCCACTGTTCCTGAATGGATCCCAGGATGGTTCGAGGGGGCGAGGTGGTCCTCTAGGAAGGGGCAGAGGTGGACCACCTGGTGCTGGAGGACCAAGGTATGCGCTGGAATCTGTGACATAGTGTACTACAATACATGTTGTCTGGTAACACACTTACCTGAAAAGAATGCCTTAACGGGTTGAATATGTGCTTGTTGCAGATGTAAGATTCACACAAACTTAAAATTACAAATGTTTCTCAGTAAACTAAAATGTATCTGCAGAACACTAACGTGGAGTCCGTTTTTTGCATCTGGTTTGGCTAAGTAGGTTAATGGTTCTGATTTAACAGGGGCCGAGGAATGCCACGTGGGGCTCCTCGGGGAGCGATGCGCGGTGGGGCTCCACGCGGAGCACCGGGGCGAGGTGGTGCACCAAGAGGTGCTCCGTCTGGTCGGGGTGGACCTCCTTCTGCTCCTACTAGAGGAGGCTCTGCTCCTCGCTCCAGACCGCCTGCAGCAGGGGCTCCCAGGATGCTCCCCTCGGCAGCCTTGTCTCACCAGCAACACCAGGTTCCACCTTCAGCAACAGGGTCAAAGCCTGATGCTTATGAGGATTATGTAAGTGCTGAATCCTATTTGACAGCATTTTTGGCATGAATGGGAGTGGCGCAGATTCATGATGTTGCCTCTTTTCTTTCTGTCTAGCCTGCATATGATGACTCTTATGCAGAGCCGGCATATGAGGGATATGATAATTATTATAGCCAGCCTTCTGCCCCTGCGTAAGTCAAGTTTAATTTATGTAACATGTCTCTTTAATGTGTGTTTTTGTTGTTTTAAATAAAATTTTTAATTTAGGTATAATTTAAGTATACCTTCTTAACCCTTGTTGGTGATGTGCCCCCAGGGATACAGAGTATTATGATTATGGACACGGTGAAGCCCAGGATCCATCATATGAGGCCGGTTATGGTAAGTCTTTAAATCACACGTATCTTTATTTTTGCTTTATTGCTTTCAGACTTAGCTGATATTTGCATCCTTTTTTTGGTTTCCTCTGCTTTTCTGTGACTTCTTGTAGCTCAAGATGATTGGGACAACTCGTGGTCCGGTGCCGGGGCTGGAGGCAAGGCCCCTCCATCTAGGCAGGCGAAGGGATCGTACAGAGAGCATCCTTACCCAAGATACTGAACAACTACTGGTAGAGAGTTGCAGTGGCAACTGTCTCCGATTGTAACTCACACTTGACTTTACAAAAGTAATTTCCCTCTCGTTTCCCTTGTTAATGGTTTTATTTAAAACATTCTTTTCTCTTTTTATTTTTAAAACCTAGGACATTTTGTTGGATGTATCCTAGTGCCAGAGGAGCAACATTTTTCTCCCTATTGTTTGTTTCAGTTGCGTAGTTAAGGTCTTAGTGACATAAACAGAACTAACAAAATGACTTTTTTAGTTTCGTTTTTTTGTTAGATATTTGATGGTAAATATTTTTGTTCCTGCACAAACTGTGATTGTGGCGATTAAAATTTTCTCACATAGGCTGCATTTGTTTTGTAAAAAAAAGTCCTTCATGACTGGACAGAAATTATTCATAATGACTCCATTTGTAAATTTATAATAACTTAAACAGATTTAGTTGCAAACTCAAATAGAACCATTTTGATTAAAACGGTCTTATTTGTTTATATTGGATTACAAATCTAGTTATGTGACTTTACTCCCAAAGAGCAAATAAACAAAATATAACTGTAGAAATCCATTTGACAAAGAATAAAGGCCTTTATTTTCTGCCACCCTTTTACAATTGGTATTTTATGAAAAGTCGCTCTATTACTTGCAAAATCATCGCTGATCGACTAATTCTTGTAAAGCTTGAAGGATTAATAACTTACTGTGTACGTAAGACTACAGCCAACTCGGTCTTTTTGTATATAACCTTAGGAAAACTGTGTATGCTTAAGTCGTGCCGTCTCCAAAATGCTTAATGCTTGTGTACCTTTTGACTAAATAGGTAACTAAACACATCCCCAAAAAAACAATGTCTTTCTGCAGTGCGTGTTTCAATAAAGTTTCTAGTTTCTTTTTAATCAACCTAAACATGGTATTTTTGCCTTTGTTGTACCAAAGGATTATCTCCAGTTTGTGAAAATGGTCCTCAGTGGTTTTCAACAATGCTGAATAAGCTGTATGTATACACGTCAACTTTGATTTTTAAAATTCCAAAGCAGTGTTTGGTTTTTTGTTTTGGGTTTGGTTTTTTCTACAAGAAGTCTATCCTCTTCGCCTGTCTTCAAAATTTTATCTAAATGCCACTTGTAATGACACCTTAAAAAAAGGGGGGGGAACTGAAATTAAATAAAGCTCATCGTTCCTTGAGGTAATGTGCTGCCAAATACATGTTTGACTTGAAAGTGATATTAGTGCTTGAACATGTATTGTCATTTAACCTTTAGTTAGTGCATCTCTTCAAGCTCTCAAGAGAGCCGTGCATCTTCAGCCGCTTGAAATAACCGAATTTCAACAGTATTTCAAATCAAGCTTGCAGGGATCTTACTTGACTTTGATGCAAAGTCATGCTGGCTGGTTTTTATAAAAGAAAAAAATCGCAGAGGGAGAGGATTCTAAAAGCCTAAAGATCGCCACAAGAAGGTAAAACTAACCCCAACACTCATTTTAGAATTTTTTTTTTTTCTGTGCAAAACATCCAAGTAATGCAAGTCATCCAAAACATCCAAAACATATTTTTAATTACAAAATTATGCTATTAGTAGTCCATTCCAGGCCAAATAAGCCGCATAAAACAATATGGTGTTGATGCAACTCTTGCTCAAATGTTAAAAAGAAACAAAACGAGAATTGCCCATTCATTTCACCTAATACTTATTACCATCTTGATAATTCTATAGATTGTAGATTAAATGAAAATTACTAGTAGCACTCTCAAAGCCGTAAAACTCATTGGTGGAGACGAAAGGGAAAAAAAATGCTTGAGTTGCATGATACTTTTAATATAAAATTAGTTTGCATGGTTTTTACCTGCTGTGTTTGAGTGTTGGCACTTCTGAGTTCCAGATCTCATTTAGTTTTCTCCTCTTAGGTTGTCTGAGAACTGCGTAGGTGCAGTTGATATATTGAACTCCGGCGTTGGCAGACCTTTTAAGGTCAGTTGAATGGAAATTGCCACATAAGTGTTGGCTTTGTTGTTACGTCTGATTAAGTTCTCCTTTCTGTCGTTAGCAGGTCCATTGACGTTCCTGGAAAGGGCAGAGGCCTTGCAGTGTCTCTGAGACTGAGGCGTCTCTCAGGGAGTGAGAGAGAGCTTGACTTTTGTGTAAGATTGCTTTAGCATTGATGGGTGTACGGGCATTAAATGAATGCTCGTTCTTGAATCTGTACAGATTTTACTCTTTTTAACTGCATTTTTATTTAACAATAAAAGAACAAAAAATGACAGATTTCTATTGATGGTGCCTTATTATTCTTTGATGTTAATGAGCTGACAGGATGTTTGTCATTATCTCATGAAGTAAATCAATAAAACTATTTTTAAAGTGAAAGCCATTCATTTTTGTCCCTTTTTTAATTATGAGAATTTAATCTTTGGATATTGGACACACTTTTCTAAACATGTATGTGCAAGACTGAGATTTTTCTTGCAAGATCTAATTTAACATCCATCTACACATGAGTTGTAATGAGGTTTTTGTTTGGCAGGGCACCAGTAACTGTGGAAAAGTAGTCTGTTAATTTAGATTTTTGGCCAAGCAAGCTATAAAATTATACAGAGATGCATTACAGTTATTGCAGACTGATCTGTACAAAGGTTACTTTTATTATCCTGTGCAGAAACAGGGAAGTTAAAGATATGGCTCGCAGGCTAGAAATGGCCAACTAAGTGGTCCAGTGTAGCCCGCTGGATGGCTTAGCGTAGCTCTGCAAAAAACTGCGCAGAAGGGAGTACATTTCTGGTGTTTTCCCATACTTTGCATCAGCAACCTTTGCCCTACAACTACTGAAGAAGGAACCGCACACTGTGAGTGTGAGTTTTACGGCAACGCTGGGTTTCTTTTCTTTTATAGAAAGGATCAAATCACTTTTATTGTCACATCACATGTGCAGGTACATTGGTACAGCACATGTGAGTGAAATTCTTGTGTGCGAGCTTCACAAGCAACAGAGTTGTGCAAAATACAATAATGTAAACAAGCAAAATACAAGAATGGCTACATCTGAAACTAATAAATATATGTACAATATATAATAGTATATGCATTTCTGGATGTGTATACTAAATATTTTTCTACGTGTGTGTGTGTGTGTGTACACATATTTTACAAATTAAATAGAGTAAACAATAAATAAAATATATAAAAATATACAGAGTTGAGACATGTGCAAAGCAGTGGCATTACTGTACAGTACGGAGTGCATAATGTTGAAGTTCCAGTAGTGAAGCTGAGGTGTCTATGACGTGTTCAGGTTATTAATATAATTAGAGGGCTCTTTAAAATTAAGAAAAGTAAGAAAAGTACACTAAACCATAAATGGTACAAGTACATCAATAAAGGTAAAATTAACATTTAATTTTTTTCACAATGGACTGTGATGTAAATTATTAGTCAAGAAAAACATACAAAGAAGAGAAACTGTTCACTGGAAAGTATTCATCTTGTGGCCAGCTACTAAGAAATTTCAAAACTGTAAAATGTTAATAAATAATTGAATAAATAAAAAACATACAGCAAATTGTGCAAATATACAGTGATAAACCACACTGCATCTCATACAACACCTCCTTGATTACGGATCAGAACCAGAGCACCAAAGACTCCAGTCCAGCCAACTGAATGACACAGAGAAATGTGAAAACTGTAACATCAAGGCATAAAATCTGATGTATTTTCATTGGTTTTACAGCCTTCTTACTGACAGAGTCATTGTCTACAGCATGGCATCCTACACCAAAGTAAATAAGTAGTTTTGTACTACATCAAAACACGAAAAACTTGCCATTTCTTAATTGTGTAATATACAAATTCACTTAAAAATGTTTTTAAGGTAGGTGACAGTAGAAAATAGGAAATATTCTGTGCCTTAACATTTTTTTATGATTAAAGGTTAGAGTATTAATTACAGTAATAATTGTATTTTTAATACAATTTATCTAAAGTTGTTATACTCTATATACATATCTATATTATAGTTTGTGCGTACTATATATATTGTATAAGAATTGTATTATTTATTAATTCATTTTATAATTTATTTATATATAATAATACGTAGGGAAATGTTAGATAATATTTACATAGTTAATACGTAAAAATTATATAGAGAAACCTGTGATCGTACACTACCAAGTATAAGGAAACATTAGAGAGGCTTTTCAAAAGGTGCAAAACAGCTCAGAAAATGTTCAGTGGAAAAATCAAGATAGAATTACTGAAATATGTAAAAGAAAAAAAAAACAAACAAACAAAAAAAGATTTATCGTACATTAAAAGAAAATGTCTTTACAGTAAAGGAGCAACAATTATATATGGAGGATGTTTTTCAGAGTAGACTATTAGAACATTTTAGACTCCGTGTATCTGAAACATGAACTGAAATGAGTCTTATACCCCTGTGTTAAATCGTCATTTTAATCGATAAAAACGCCTTTCTTTTCTTTCTTGGTTAAATATGAGTGGAATATCCCTTTAAATGACTCTCCTCCCACAGCTCGCTAACATATCCGCTCCGCCGTCTGTCTACGGCTAGTTTCACATCAACAATGAGTGTTTCTGCTGCTGTCAGTGACATACACGCCATTATTTCAATAAATATTCTAAAAATTTATTGTGTTTAGTTCATTATCTCTGCTACAGAGCAGCATCTGACTCAGACATCAGACACTGGTAAGCGTACATTTCCTTGTCTAGCCTGTTTGGTGGGTTAGAAGCTACCTAGCTAGTCAAAGCTACTGCTAGCCTAGGCCTCAGTCTTGATATTTAGGCATGCATGCTCTTGGCGGACAGACTGAGGTCCGTGCCTCATTGTGTAGCTCCACGTTGTGTTCGCCTTGCAGCCCTGTATCTCTAACACACACGGTTTTCTAAACAAATTTCACCCGCGAGTGAAGCAAATGGTGTAGCTATTTAGCTTAGCTTTTAATATCAGCTTCCGCAAAAACTTGCACTTTAGAGCGAGGGATGCTTTTGCAGCTGGTGAAAACTCCTTTGTCATGCATATTTATGATTCACTGGATGTCAGATCTTCATGTTGCAGAGGGGTCTCCTTGCTGTTTGTTTGGGCTCTGTGCACGCCTCGTTTTATTATTTAAGCCATTCACAATGTCAACTTAACTCGTTTTAAGGCAGTACAGTGTGTCTTTCATGATAGATAGATACTACAGACTGGTTTAAGTCACAATAAATATTTAGTATTGGCCAGATATTCTATATGAATCCTCTCGCCTGCTGCATTTGTACGAACAGGTACAAAAACACGGAGAGGACATATCACCAAAACAATTGAAAGAGGTGTGCCGTGGGTGTGTCCACAATGGCTGGTGGAAGGAGAGGAGCGAATCGTACCACGTACTGCAGACCTCCGTTAAGCAGCGATTCAGGCTCAGTTGGCAATGGAAATCACACAACCAGCTCCCCGGTCACAGGGGTGAGATCTCGCACTAGGTAGGTCAAACTCTGACACACTGCGCCCGATCTGTCTGTGTGTGCCTCCTCCGTGGCCTCTTCAGGAACTTCTGTGCCATCTGATCTGTCAGCAGGAACAGCCCAGGGACGTGCATGTCCAGTCCTCCTCTCGCGGCCCAGACTGTGGTTCCTCTGAAACACTGCAAGATCCCAGAGTTGTCCATGGATCAAAATGTGCTGTTCGAGCTCCATCTTTTCTTCTGCCACCTCATTGCGCTCTTTGTGCACTATGTCAACATCTACAAGACTGTGTGGTGGTACCCTGCATCTCACCCTCCCTCACACACATCACTGGTGAGCACTTGGGTGTTCAGTGTTTTGACAAAGAATGTTTCAGCAATTGCTTTGTTGATCAACCTCTGTGTAGGCCAGTAGGCACAGTTTATACAGAATATGTGGAAAATCTCATGGGAGCAAAAATCTATGTTTTTACAGAACTTCCATCTTATTGATTATAACATGCTGGTGTTCACCATCATCATACTAGCAAGGAGGTTAATCGCAGCCATTGTTAAAGAGGTAAGAATTCAGTTATTGGCTTTTGTGTCACTTTACTTTTTATTAATCCAAGGCTCTCAAAAACACCTCATGCAGAAAGACTGTACCCCGTTCTTTTTTTTTTTCATACTTATAAGGAAATTTCCAGCTGAAAAGGCCAGATGAAACAGAGACGTAAGAAAGAAATCAGTCTGCACGCAGCTCCACTTCAGTTTAATGATTTTCCCTTTTAAAGATTCTTCTTGTAGTAAAACAGTATCTTCAGATACATGCCTGAAGCACACTTTTAAAAATTTAAGAATTTTAATGGATTCAATTTTTCTGTGCTTGGTTTCTCAGACATCTTTGATCATGTCCTGCTGTGAAAGATTTGACTGTTCTCTTCTCCTCTGCCTCAGGCGTCACAGAGTGGGAAACTCTCTTTCCCTCACTCGATCTTTTTAGTGATGGCGCGGTTCGCAGTGCTAACGCTGACAGGTTGGAGCCTGTGCCGCTCTCTCATTTACCTCTTCAGAACCTATTCTGTCCTCAGCCTGCTCTTCCTCTGCTACCCGTAAGTATAGTATATCAAGGCTTCCTTATTTTACTGAATCCTTGTTGTCTTTCTCACACTGATTGAACAGTTGTTATGTTTTAATGTGGCTTCATTTGTTTTCTTTGTGCTGTGATCAGCTGACCTACATGGCTGTTGGCTCTGAAGGTTACTGCTCTTAGTAGATTCAGCCATCTGCTTTTTAACCACTGTTCCCGCCCACATTAACCCCTGATTAACAGGCCACAAACGCCAGAAGGAATTTTCAGTGCAAATAACTTGTTTTGAGCTATGTTTGCTCCTTCTAACGTTTCACATGTCGTTAACTTATAGATATGAAGCATTTGGACTAAAACTAGCTTTTGTAGTATACACAACTTTTGCCCTCTCTTAAAAGTTGTGTGAACCACATTATGCCAGTGAACATTCACATCTTGTTTCCATGCTCTGTTTGGTGCCCTACTTAAAACACAGCTTTGGTTTGCTGCACATTAATATTTAAATAAAGAAATCCAGTTACAGTGAAGTAGCTCCTATTCTCTTTCATATTTGATAGCGTGGCTTGTTTGCATGTCATTTCAAGAGGCAGATCAAGTTCTGTTTGGTGAACCTCAGAGTGCTTGATTACAGAGCCTTTGGTATACTATGGGTCAAATCTTGATTCATGACTGTGGGTTTTTATTTTTATTTATTTATTTTTTTTGAAAGGAATCATCTAAATCGCAGGTGTCGAACTTCAGGCCTCGAGGGCCGGTGTCCTGCAGGTTTTAGATGTGTCCTTGATCCACCACAGCTGATTTAAATGGCTAAATGACCTCCTCAACATGTCTTGAAGTTCTCCAGAGGCCTGGTAATGAACTAATCAGTTGATTCAGGTGTGTTGACTCAGGGTGAGATCTAAAACCTGCAGGACACCGGCCCTCAATGCCTGGAGTTTGACACCCCTGATCTAAGGAATCATTATGAGCATACTATGCAGGTCCTGCGTTTAAATATGTTGACATGTCCTGTGGAAATATTTTTCCATTGGTGGCTCTAGGAAAATGAGCTAGCAAGAATATGTGCAGATGGTGTGTCATATGCAATATTAAACCATATGTGGTATCATTGGACTCTGAACTAATATGACAAAGATCTGTGACTCTCAGTTTATGCTCTTTACTCTTCTACTACAACCCCAGCTGTAGTCTTGCTATGATCTGTAGAAATTAACTGTAGCCCCTCCCACCCCCACAGATTTGGGATGTATATTCCCTTGTTCCGACTGAGCTGTGACTTCCGACGAGCAGTTCCGCTCTCACCCATCACCAGCATTGGCTCCAAAGAGGTTGGCGGCGTTGGCCGGGGCAGGGATTATCTGACTGTGCTCAAGGAGACATGGAAGCAGCACACCAGCCAGCTGTATGGTGTCCAGGCCATGCCCACTCACGCCTGCTGTCTATCCCCTGACCTAATCCGCAAGGAGGTGGAGTACCTGAAGATGGATTTTAACTGGAGGATGAAGGAGGTGTTGGTCAGCTCAATGCTCAGTGCTTACTATGTGGCATTTGTACCCGTGTGGTTTGTCAAGGTAGGAAACTGTTGGACTTCACTGCAACTTTAATTCAATATGATTTATGAGCTTTTCTCAAAGTTTCTGCATATTTGCCTTCAGAGTACCCAGTATGTGGATAAGCGATGGTCTTGTGAGCTCTTCATCTTGGTGTCAGTCAGTACCTCAGTCATCCTCATGAGGCATTTGCTGCCCCCTCGATATTGTGACCTGCTTCACAAAGCTGCAGCCCACCTCGGGTGCTGGCAAAAAGTAGATCCCTCACTCTGCTCCAACGTCCTCCAACACATGTATGCACTGCTTTTAGTTTATTGCATTTTATGTTCAGTCAGACTAATTTTAGTCAGATTTAAAGCTAACTTTTACCTGGTTTTTTTTGTACACAGATGGACCGAAGAGTACATGTGGCCACAGGGAGTCCTGGTAAAACATAATAAGAATGTATATAAGGCCATGGGCCACTATAATGTTGCAGTCCCATCAGATGTTTCCCATTATCGCTTCTATGTGAGTATACTTAAATGAAGAGGTCTTGTAGAACCAGAACTGGTATCAGATCCTTTACAGAGCTGTGCTCATACTGATCCTCTTTCTTACTCTAGTTCTTCTTCAACAAGCCTTTACGAATATTGAACATACTCATCATCCTCGAAGGTGCCATGATATTCTACCAGCTCTACTCGTTGATATGCTCAGAAAAGTGGCATCAGACGATATCGCTGGCCCTGATTCTCTTCAGCAACTACTACGCCTTCTTCAAGCTCCTCAGAGACAGAATAGTTCTTGGAAAGGCATACTCGTACTCAAACAACTCATCAGACCACAAAGTTAGTTAGACTTAAGTTATTGTTCGTCTCACTCACGTTTGGAACAAGATAAACAAGCCTAAGATCTCTGTATTTTTTCTACAAACGGCATTTTTGTGTCACATTTTTGTTCTGACCTGCCATAATAAAAATAAATATTTTTGTATTACTTTAAACCTTGTTGGATTCTGTTTTATTCTCAGTCCACGCTGCTTACAAAATTTCTTTACAAGTAATAATGATGAATAGCCGTCCCTGTGGATTCCTTCATAATGGGAACTCCATGCAGGAGTGGAATCATCCTACATGCTTTTTCTTTTGGGATTGATTTAAAAATGAAGGATTCATTTGCCGTTTGATGCCTTGGTGTTCGCCAGACTCCAAGCATTAATTTTAGAATTTAAAAACTACAGTTTCTTCTCTTTTTAGAAAATAGAAACACTGATTCACAGGTCCATAAGACCTGTTTCCACTGATTTTCAGTCCAGTTCTTGTTTAATTTTGCAGTTTTCCTTCCTTAACAATGGCCTTTTCTAAGTAGCTTAGAAACCAAAACACCATTCCTTTGAAAATAGTAAGACACAAGAACTGGATTGAAAATGAGTGAAGAAGCAGCTAATGTCCAAAGAAAAGCTTTTAAAGACTTCCAAAAAAACTGGAGAATTATTGCTCAATACCACTTTTAAATTTTTTTTGGGGAAAGTGTGAATCCTTGGGAGCAAAATAAAAAGAAATGATGGTGGCTTGAGCTTTTTGCATAGTACTGTTTGGCCTGTATGTTCCAGCTGGTTGAGCTCAGGCTGAGATGTCCCAATGCCATCGTGCTTCTTCTGTTGCAAGATCCCACATTTCCCTATTTTGTGGCATTGTCAGTTTAATTTACTGAGCAGTAAGAGAAACATTGCATTGCATTCATACAACAACCGAATCTTTTTGTTAACAAACAGACGCATACCACATCCTGCATCCTTTCCTCTGGTTCTGCACACACAGGCAGCTTGGAGTGACAACAAGAAAAAAGGTCCAGCATAAGGACATTACTTCTGCCTGAAATTCAGGTCAACTTATAAGCTTTTTTTTTTCTCAGTCATGTTGCTAGTTTGCATCTAAAATGAAAGTGAGGTGTGTGGACAAGCTATCTTCACAAATTCTTGTTGTGTTTAACATCCGTTGGGAAAGAAATAATAATACTTTTCATACAAAGGCTAAAAATTCTCATCTGTAAACTGAGGAGAAAAAAAAAGCACAAAATCCCCCCTCCCCCAACGGATCAAACTCCCATCCCATCCATCAAAACCCCACGCCCATGGCCACAGGGAAAGTCAAAAAAGCGTGGAAATTCCTTGCTTACATCCTGCATATACTGACACTGCAACACGTCAGTGGTGTTAGCAAAAGATGAACACTGGCGTCCCCGTGTGGCCTTGTTCTGTAGCACCCTCGGAGCCTTAATGGAGCAGTAAGTAGGATGTTTACAAAGAGCCATCCTCAGGCGGTGCACAGCAGCATCCTGCCAGTCAGTAACCTGCGTGAACAGTCGCTCCTCCCCCCGTGGCGCACGGCCGGGTGGACTGGCCCTTTAAGAAGGAATAAAAACGACAGCTGAGCTCCGCACGAGCCAAGCGCGGCATCGACGCTCTTTACCTTTCATCGGTAAAAACACCGGGGCTGTACGGATCGTTCCACTGTATTACATTTCTTTTTAACATCAGGATTCATATGAAGTGGACTTTTAAATCCTAGGAGGAGAAATGCGAGCCGGCGCCCTGTCGGCGTTGCTCTCTGGTGCGTAATTGATTCGGTAAGTCTTATTTGTGTCATCAGCAGATGATGCGTTCCCTTTACGCGTATCCTTTCACGGAACTGAACCCGGTGGCGCAGCGACCCGCAGTCCGCTTAATTGTTCTTTACTCGGGAGAATAATTCTCCCGCTAAAAGCAGAATTTCAGCGCAGAAAGTTGCCATTGTGTATTACCGTAGTGGCCATCTTTGGCTCCTACTTTGAACAGAGGCTGGCGCAGTGTTCACCAGATAACTGCTGTCACAACAGAGATTGCATTCATTGTAATGAGAGAGCGCGATAAATCCAAGGCAAGACCACCATAAAATGTAACTAAGCAACGACAAACACGGACACTGCTGTAACAGTTTCACGACGCTGAAAACCGACACGAGCTCGTGTCTTTTAATGCTAATGCGCCTCTGTAAAAATCATAATTCATAAAATATTTAGACTGAATGCATGTATTGACTGACGCATTAAATTCTAATGGCCTTTAATGTCTTTATCGCACAGTGTTAGTCCATAACGCGCCACAAGAATGGAGAACACAGACTTTCATTGAGCCTTTTGTATAAAAGTTATGTTTATTTCGGATGATAGCGTATTGTTTTATAGGCTCTTGGTGCAATAGAGTACATTTCCTTGTTAAAGTGCGTTCCTTGATTTCTTCATCACTCACGCAGGCTTAGTTTAGTTAGTTAGGTTTAGTTAAAAAATGTACGCCATCCAGTTTAGTTCACACATATTTTCCTAACCTTATTCCACTTTCAATATCTTCAAAG
Organism: Astatotilapia calliptera; assembly: GCF_964374335.1. NCBI lineage: Eukaryota > Metazoa > Chordata > Actinopteri > Cichliformes > Cichlidae > Astatotilapia > Astatotilapia calliptera. Next base: position 32,207,135 of record NC_137440.1, on the reverse strand, counting down.
TCTCCAGTTTCACCTTTTTTTTTTTTTTAAACACCAAGGAAGCAAAACCATTAATTATCTATCGAATAAATCCTATACAGGAAATATGTGCCTATATATTTCTTATCAAATTATAAATAGTGGAGGAACTGTTTGTTTTGGATTTTACTGTAATCACCTGGGGATGCTGTTAAAGCTTCCCTAAACATGCAGAGGGGAGCATTCTGGGCTGCAGCACTAATTTTGGCACAATGACAATCCTCCACAGGCTGCTGCTTTTCAAACTTCCTACCGTTGTCGTTTCAGGACTTCCTGCACACCAGCCAGGCTGCACCTCAGGGAGCTTCTCCTAATAGAACTAAGTAAATAACAATGGAAGACAAGCGCAAGAAGCGAAGCCCAAAAGTGTCCCTCCCCCAACCGCCTCCACCGCCCATCAACCCCCGCAAGCTCTCCGTCCTGCCTGCCAGCAAAAGTGCCACCTTCTCCCTCGGCCTGCCGCAGCCTCCCTCCCCCAAGAACAGGGGCAAGTATAAAAGGTCCATAGGCGCACCGGGACAGCCCAAAGACGTGTTCGCAGCGGTCGTTGCTCCACCAAAGATCACCAGGTTTGTGTCTTAATGACCTACCAGGACTGCACCGCTTTGTGGGGCAGACAGCATGTGTATGTTCAGGGATAATGGTGTTTCACAGTCAAAATAAGAAAGAAATGGTTTAATGCATCAGGTTTTCCTCCAAGACCAGCAATAAAATAACTCACTAAGACAACGCTGTGTTTCACCTGCATTTGATGATACAGCAGGATACAGATTTGGTTCGTCCGGGTGTTGTTTTTGTTTTGCTTGTTTTTTAAATGTTGTCATATGTTAACAAAAATAAATAGTTGCAATGTTATCTTGTTGTTTTTCCTGTCAGACCCCACAGGGAGAAGCCCAGGGCCCCCCAGCCAGCAGGGCCCAGTAAAGTAATCCAGTCGTCCCCCCTGCAGCACTCCTTCCTCACAGATGTCTCAGATGTGAGAGAGATGGAGGGAGGCCTACTCAACCTCCTCAATGACTTCCACTCAGGCAAACTGCAAGCTTTTGGTAAGGTAACCTGATAAGATGCCCCCCCCAGGAGAGTATTCTGTTACTGGCTGAAAATAAAGGCGAGTGAAAAGTGGCTGTGTTACATGAATCAGGCTGAAATCAAATACACGCTGTGCTATTTTTTTACGCCTCTGCTGCCATGGAAATACTTTTGACTTTGATGTAATCACAAGACAAGACACACTGCGCCATCAGATTCAGGTCTGGTTTAACCTGTCTGATTTCCAGGTAAAGTATGCTCCTTTGAGCAGCTCGAACACGTGCGGGAGATGCAGGAAAAGCTGGCACGACTGCACTTCAGCCTTGACAGCCATGTGGAGGAGCTTTCCGAGGACCAGAGGAAATGTGCCTCCGACCACAACCTGGAACACCTGCTCTGCAACGTAAGCATGAATCCCAGTGGCAGCAGCTTTTTAAAGTGGACATGAAACACCACATGTACAGGTATTAAGGCTAGTTTACATCACGGAGCTCTACTCTGAAAAACCGCTATAGATTTAACACCATCTGTAGAGCTGGATTTAAGAAATAAGTGTTTAAAGGTTTTAGAGCACATGTAGCACCATCTTGTGCCTGTACAGAATGTGATCTCACTGGGTTGGCTAGTTGGCCAGAGCCGTTAATTCGGGGTCATGCCAGGTTTCAGAATTCACTGGATCATAAAACCCTTCAAGCAGTTTCATTGTGTGCTGATAACATACAGACTACTTTTTTACCTTCTTACCCTTTAAAAAAAACCCAAAACAAGGTCCACTGGAGTGAATGGAGATTACACAAGTCTTCCACGCAACAGCTGTGGTTCCTGCTAATAGACTTGCATTAATCTGTGTTACCTAACTAGTCTAACATTGTCCCGTTTGATTTTTCCTCATCGGGTCAGGTGTACAGACCAATCAGCTGGCAGAGCCGACGCCCACAGGATGTGAATGGCACTATTTTATGTTATCCTGAAGTGTGATTTAACTCCCAGTATTCACAGAGTTAAGTTTGTCTTTTCCCAGGCACACCTGGGAAGATACTTTCTTACTCCTTCATTTACATTTATTTACATATTTCCTCAGAGGCTCCTGTTTTCATTGGTTAGTATCTATTTTTCCTGTGGACATGCTGATGGATGTTAGGATTTCCAATTGTGCTTTGGTAAGAAACTTAGTTATGTGTATGTTGATAACTGTTTGGCTGTGCTTGGGAACAGAAAGACTTAACCTGATGATAATAACTGGGTTTCAAATCTCACCATAAAGCTCCATAAAATGGTGTCAAGGGGTTAGGGTACTCCTTAGTTGAGCTGTAATGTTAGGTGGCTGTACATTTTATAGTGTGTTTTTCTTTTTTTTTGAGCGATATGATTTCTGGAGGGAGACATTCAGATGCTTTTTGTTTGTTTGTTTTTTTCCCCCACATGAGAAGGCTGTGACGAAAGGGAAGGTTTGTAGAGCTAATATCTCCACAATTGGGCATCTCAAACAAACAAAAACCTTTTGATAAACGGTACTATAGACTGAAGGAAAATGTGAATTTTTTTTATTTGGACAAACCAATGAATTTAAATCCTGTTACTATAATTTTCCACATGAAATTCAGTTTTGCTGAACTGTTGGCTCGTTTAAAAAGGGAAAAAAAAAAGCTCTCGTACAGTGATGTGCCATCTAAGGATGTCTTGACAGTTTCTATTGTTAGTTTGTTGTGTGGCTCCTACTGTAGTTACCCACGCTATGCTCACTGCGGGAAGCTGCAGTGCTCTGTGACTGAGGTGAGAAAAACCCTTCAACTCATTTACAGACACTGCTGCCAGGAATACTCTCCAGAGTGGATAATTGGGCCTCAGAGCAGATGGGCTATGAAGCAACTTTACTTTGTATCGAAGCTTAACGTTTGCTTCTGGAAACACTGCAGTCGATGATGAGAGCGTAACTCAAATATTGATCTGAAATGCACAGGCTGTTATGTAACATGATCCCACAGTGAGATTACTGCCAGGTACTAGCGCTTCACTTTCTATTTTTGGCTTTGTTTTCAATAACCCTCTCTCCTGTTTGCTCCTTTGTTTCTGCAGCTTGAAGAGCTCAGCACCTCAATGTATCCTTTTCTTAGCTCAAATGCATATTTGTTTATGGGAATTGCCCCGACAGTCCAGGAGCGGATGCTGGATTTGAATGTGTTTTCAGTCCTTCTGTGGTGAATCCTTAATGTGTGCACGTTCAGACAAAAGCTCCACTTGGCTGAGAATCAGGACCTGCCCAAGACATCTGGTCCCTGACAGAATGAGGTGTTCGGGATGGCAACCACACACTCGTCTAACGTGGAATCGATCCAGCTGCCTTAGTAACAGGATGGAAAGATCAACGGGAGGAGGGGCTCGTTTTTTCCATTTGGTCAGTGAAGCTGAGGGAACAAAGCAAGGACTCGAGAGCAGCAGAGCATTAACTGAACACTGTCAAAATCATGAACCGCTCTCATTCATAACACAAAAGGAACTTGATGGTTAACTGATCAGGAATCTGTGAGAATATCCTGTATGTTAACTTTCCCTTGGCTTTAGTTTTTAGTTACATAATTTTAAGAAAGAAGTCAATCCAGGTGAGTGAACTCATTGGCTCTGTTTTTTTTTCATGCCAAAAAGCACATTTAACGAGACTTCGAAATATTTATACTGTTTCTTTTGTTGTATGTATATGCCTAATCTGTGACATATTCCATCTAACTGTATGCATCCATAAGCAAAGGTAAGGAATCTGCACATTCAAGTAGCAAACGCATTCGGCCCTTTTGACAGCACCACTGTGGCTAGCTCTGAAGTTTAAAGGGAGTTTTGCTCTTATTCTGAAAGCACTCCCTCATTTTTATATCTTTGCTAAAGGTTTGCTATTGGAAAACACTGGACGTGGAAAACTAAATGTTTATTTTCTGTGTATATTGCTGATATCAAGTTTGAATTGTGTGCAGTTTAGTTGCTGTATTGGACAGGATTACCTTTAGGTTTTCTTTTTTCTTTAAAAAAAATAAAATTAAAACAACAGTAGCAGCATCCCTCCAAGCACAAGCTAGTTCACCCTGCTGCTGAAATGCTAGAAAATCACGTACCATTAAATGAAGGTCAAACAGTAGCTTGTTCAGTCTTACAAGGACCGCACATGCGTAGTGTTTTGCAGCTAGCATACATTTCTAAACAGTGCTATTTCAAAATGGCAGCTACTTTGATATAAAGGTTCGGTGATTATGATTTGTGTTTTATTAAATTACAAACCCAAGAGTGTACTTTGGATGTCATGTTTAATCATGACCATAGAATTACAGAGATATTAGTGTTCACTGTTAAACATGAGAGCATTTTTGAAGCAACGCTCCCCCCTTTTTTGTTTTTTTCCCCCCAAAATCGTGTGCTAAGCCTACCTCTTTTCAAGCCTTTGATCAGTCCTCTTTCAAGGATTCTTCACAGCCAGACATTTGTTTTGTTTTTTACAAATGAAGTGTAGTCATCAGAAGGCTAGTTATGGTTAGCTTTTACTAAGAATGTCATGAATGAAGCATAAGGAATTAAAAAAGAACACCTGAAGCTTGTGTTTCCAGTAACTCCGCCTATTAATAAAGCTATATTAGATTACCTAAGATTAATAATGTGTGTTTAATGGACAGAAGTCATCTTTCAATTTTTAAAATGATCCATGTTTGTGATTAGCGAGTTAATCCTTCCACCCCATTTTCAGTCTTTGAATGATGCACGCTGAAGTTGGTTTTACAGAAATAAAACAGTTTATTCATATATCTTCTTGCTCTTGTTCACAAACAAGTTCAGTTATAATTTAACAATAGATGAGTTAAAAGGCTACTTGAAGACTGGCACTATACTGAGACAATATCAGACCTGGGCTGTGACTATTTCTCAGGCAAATGAAGAGGTAAAATTTTTCCCTTCTCAGAGTTCGAGACCAACCTTCCTCTACAAGTCCACGTACACATAAATCAACAGTTTTGATCTGCCAGTAAATTTTGGTCATGCAAAAAGAGACATAGTACCAACTCAGCACATTATATATGACTTTTAAACCATTACACAAGAGATAAATTATAACTGTACCGTCATACAGCAAACATATAGAATAAGCTAATACTGTGCAAATACACATTTGAGCTGTACAAAAGTATTTTTGTACTATGCTTGTTAATCTCAGTTCAAAAATCTCCAACTACATAAAGATATTTTAAAAATATCACATCACATCTGATGAAACAGCAAAAATATACAACTTTCAGGTCCCTGTGTTCTTCCTCTTCTTTTTGTGCATTTTAATTTTACATTCTGCAATAGTGTCTCTGATTTGTCTACAGCAGCGGTCCCCAACCCCCGGGCCTCGGACCGGTAGCGGTCCGTGAGTCGTTTGGTACCGGGCCGCGAGAGTTGAGGCTCAGGTGTGAAATGTTTGGTTTTCAGGGTTTTTATCGGTTTTCAGCGTTATTTTGTTATCGTTTTTATCGTTAACTCGGTTTTCCTGGGTCTTTTCACGTGTGTTATGAATAAATTCTCTTTTTTTCGGTACCGGTACTAGTTTTATTTTGTTGTATTTATCCGCGACACCTTAAAGGCCGGTCCGTGAAAATATTGTCGGGCATAAACCGGTCTGTGGCGCAAAACAGGTTGGAGACCGCTGGTCTACAGTACATGTAGAGTTTATGGAAAAACAAAAACAAAACAACGACAATGAGCTACTTTCAAAGTGCAAAGAGAGCAGGTTGGACATGTGAAAGACCTGATGCCATTATGTTACAGCCATCCATGCTTCTGTACCAGACGGAATCTCACTGAGATAAGAATAAGAGCTCCAACTTCTTAAGGACTTTCTCTATGTTTATATAAAAGTGCAGGCACTATAAGAAATGATAATGCAACATCTTCAAGTAAGATCAGTTTTAATGCTGTCCCTCTTTCGACATTTGGTTCTGTTTGGAGCCTGCTTTACCTTACGATAAGGTCCTCAGGATATCATTTAGACTTTTATGGACATTGGCAGGCTGGGAGGCGGCACACTCGCTCAGGCTTGGCCCCATCTGGGCATAAAGGGCTTGGCACAGGTTGGCGGTAGCACCCCTTACGCTGCCGCCCCGGCCATGAATGGTGCCGCTGTGGGTAGAGGTGCCCAAGAGGTGCCAGAGCAAGGGCAGCACTTTCTGCTCGACCATCTGGGGCTTACGAGGGTAGAGCTCTGTCACAAGATCTAAATATAGAAGATGAGACGCAATACACTGCATTTAGATACATCAAAGCAGAAGCTGATTACAGTGCCGAACTAGGACACCAGACATACCTGCGACCTTTTCGATAAGGTTCACCTTTGCCTTCCCGCTTAAAAACTGAGCCTTGGCGCAAAAAGGCTGAAGGAGAAGTATGTTGTCTGTAGCAGGCAAAAAAATGGAAGTCAAATTAAAGCAATTTTTTTAACCAAAACTTTCTCCTCTATTTTAATGCTCAAAGTAAGTACCTATATTTAAGATGAGTGCATTAATAGCTCCAACAGCAGCAGAGCAGATGGCACTGCTCTTTGAGTTGAGGTGATTGTCCACGATTGCTGGGACCAGGATGTTGACCACTTGGGACAGCTTGTCCTTTAACAAGTGGATGATTTTCTGTAAAGACTCCAGGGCATACAAGTTGACCTTGCTGTTGGACTCCTGCAGCCTGGCTCTGAAGGCATCAAACACCTAGAATTAGGGAGATCAGAAAGTGAAGGATAAACACTTTGTCATTATAATGAAAAGACCACAATGTACATAAAGACATGCTAAATTGATTTGGAGAAAAAAATAAATAAATTACTAACAGGGAATATACTGTTGATAACCATGTTTGGGTTGTTTTGGCAGTCAGCCACTAGCTGGTCGATGCCTTTGATCCTCTCTCTGAAGTCCTTTGAAGCCAGCAGATCCGAGATCTGCTTGATGTACTCAGTCTTGTCTGCAAAACTCTGTGTCTGAGATCTACAGCTGTAATGGCTGTGAGACTCCCTGTATATAAAATGCATCACAATTCACGTGTTTTCCATATGTATTACACATTTGTGAAAAATAAATTTTCCTTAATGGGCTACTCTGGTGCATTGGTTGATATCTACACCCACCTGTTGGTCTGGTTGAGTGGCTCTCTGTTGAGCGATGAGGCTCTGACTGTACCGCTGCCCGGGAGGGAACGTCTGCCTCGGGCTGACTGAGTATCTTGAGGCATCTCACCAAGACCCTAACCCCCCCCAACAATCTCAGAGTTAGATGCCTATATTTAACTTCCAGCCAAAATACCAATTTTCCTGTAAACATAAACAGAAAGAAACAGTACCTTTGTCTTTAGAGTGAAGATGGTGTCTCTGACAGTCTGCAGGTCTTTCGTAGGGATGTATTTCTCCAGGATCTTTTCAAATTCTGGGTGGGAAGACAGGGACAGCAGCATTCGACGGCCAAAGTACCTTTGAGGGGAGAAGGTGTAATATTATCTCATTTGTTAAAGTGGCACTTTGGATTTGCAGTCCAAAAGCAACAGAAAAGCATTTCTAAACATATTTTAATGAAATGCAAGGTAATTACAGTACAGTGACACCAAAAGAAATAGTGTCAACAATAACAAATCAATTCCAGCAAAACCAAAAGTAGATTTGGATTGTACTATATCCTTTTGATGGTCTAAAGACTTTTAAAATGTCTCAAATTTGACATTTTCTGACTGTTATCTGTTATTGCTGAATGCTTTTCATTGGCAATACATAAAAATATAATCTCACCGTTCAAGCAAATATGAACAAGTTGTAAAGAAGTTAAAACACAAAAATTAAATGAATTAATATGAAAGTTTTTTTTTTTTTTTTTTTTTTAACATACCTAACTTCTTGTGAGGAGTCTTGTGCGAGTTTGACCACGGCAGGTAAAATTCTGTCAGTGAGATCTTTAGCCCCAGAAAGGAGACGTGCAGCACCAACCTTCTCAACCAAATTAGCCAGATGTTGAGCCATACATTTCCTCACTACTGCATTAAGGTGACTATCAGCAGAGGAGGAAATCAATTCAGCAATCAAAGCTTAAATTATGTAGTGATCCAAACAGAGAAGAAGCAAACAAACAACAAAGAGCTGTCCTGTGTGTAATCTAACCTGAGTCCTCCAGTAAGTAAAGCATTGATGCTTCGAGTAGGGGTGCAGTGCTGCACCATGCAATCCAGTGCTGCATCTACATCCTGCCTAATGAAGGCATTACTCTCCCCAGCCTTCTGTAGTAAAGCTTTAACTGTCCCCTCTAGCTCCTGGTCCATCGCTCGCTGAAGGTGTGTGTACAGGTCACCCAGGGTACACACGGCAACCCTGGACACACCCGACCGCAGGTTCTTCACCTAAATAAGATTAACAATATTAGTGCTTAAGGTATAAGAAGAGTAAATGAGCACTGATTACATATTCAAGATATCTATTTGACCAAAAAAAAAAAAATCTACAATGGGAATTTAGCAAAATGCCAAGCAATTATAGCTGAGACTATATATAATTATGAAGCAAAACTATTAAGACACAGAGAAATTAAATAGAATTGCAAAACTGGAACAGCAGAGTCAAACACCGCCATGCATAGATTCCGAAAATTAAGTGGGATTGTTATTAAAAAATGATATTACCTCTTGAATGAGAGATAGGCAAACATCATGAAGCCGAGCCTGAAGTGTATCTGAGTGATAGTGTGCAAGAGAGCGCAGGAATGTCAGTCCTTCAATCTTCTTCTCCCTACATTCGAAAATAACAACGCACAAAGGGTAATAATTTTACTCTGTGGTCCACATTGAAAGAGATGCTTAAGGATGATGGATTGATTATTTCTCACCAGTCTTCAGAGTTCAGCAGATTGAAGCTTTGCACCAGCGCCAGCTCGGGTTTGGAAAACGGACACAGCTCTGCAGGATCTGAGAGATTTTTCCTGTGCCCCAAACTGCCAGGGGACAGCTCATCTAAATGGCCCATTAAACACCACACAACACACAGATTCAGTCTCATGTTACATCTCAATCAGGCTGAAAACAAGCGCTCTGTGTGTGTGTGTGTGTGTGTGTGTGTGTGTGTGTGTGTGTGTGTGTGTGTGTGTCGGTGCATTAACAGCAGGCTGTCAAAACAAAGTATTGAAGCACATTACCCAGAGCAAACATCTTATTCACCCATTCTCTGATGGTCCCAGAGGTTTAATTAATTAATGTTCCAACATTTTCTATAAACAAAGGCCTGTTATAGCAATGGTTTGTATCATTATAATGTTACTGAGTGTCGTTAAACAGGGACAATAACTTTCTGTGTGCAACAAAGATTATGCAGCATGTAGTAAAAGGTTTTTAAGATCAACTCACCTGAACTGTGGGACAGTGAAGGACGGGTTCTGCTCAGGCTAGGTGCCCTCCTAAGACGGGACACATTTTTAGGGTTGGGTGGAACTGTAGGGGGGCTGGGCTGGTGGGGTGGAGTGAAGCACTTAATTGGGCTTTGGGGTCCTTGGGGAGTGTCAGGACTGGTGACAAGAGACTCATCAGAGACAGGGTCTGCTTTAGATGTCACTGTGCTGCCGTTCATATGCAGATCTGCAACAGAGAAGAATAACATTTGAATCACCAGACACAAAAATTTGAACTTTTTACACATGCAAAATATAACATAACAAATCTGTTAAAGTGACAGGCTTCTGTAATTCAGGCACACAGGAAACTTACCACCTACATTAGTGGTTGAAAGCAGCACTGCTGAGCAAAAGGCTTTTTTTCTTCTTTATTATTAAAAACATCTAAACTAGTTAAGCGTGTCCCTCGTGTGAGAGAACAAGTAGTACCCCTCGTACACTAGCTTTGAGAGAGCGCTCTCTTCTGGACTGAGAATAAAATGAATCCTGGGAAAACTTCTTAATGTCATTTAAAAAACAACAACAACAACAACAACAACAACAGCACTAGTGAGTTAAAAGTGCTACATGCATGTTATTGTTTTTAGTTCTTTTCCCAATTTGTGCATTAAAGTAATAATATCATTATTGTGATTCATACTGTGACAGGTCTATAGATAACTCACACTTTCAACAAAACACTTTGTTGTGCACATGCCTGGGCTTCTACATGCTATGAAATTTGTGTGTGTGCGCGCGCAAGCGTGTGTGGCCTCCACAATGATCCGTCATCATCCAATGTGAGAAAACAGAAGATGCTGGTTTAAATTAGAGCTAACTGTGAGTGGGCACTTGAAGACACTCATTTATCATCATCATAATTTTTCCCCACCAGGAGTTTTTGATGGAGAAACTCTGCTGTGTGTGGGCAGGAAACAATGAAGAGTGGAAGAGAGGCAAGTGAGACATTTTGCACTTGTAAAAACAGACTGCACGAGTCTGTACTGCAGGTCTAAGGTAAAACAGTACAGCTGGCAAACTTTATGAGTCAACGATGTTTTAGCTCTTTAACTGACATCCGTCCACTTTAATTATGTTGTTTTATGTCAATGTTTAAAGATCTCTTTATGTTGGTAATAAGAAATTCCCGGCATGCTCCACTGAGCTTTGTGTGGTTGAGCCACACATTTTGCATTACATTGGGTGGATACCTCCACCCTAACAGCTGCACATTAACCTTCTCTGCTCCCCTTGCCCTGTTGGGGATGCGCCATCAGTCATCTGAAATCCCACAGGGGGATGTGATGGGATGATCGGACTGTGGAGCAAATCAACATTAACACATGCTGTTTACTCCTTAGGCCATTGTGCAAAACAGTTATGTTGTTTTGTGAGTTCAGTATGCCCAAGGGTGCAGCGGACACAAAGCTGACGTGTATAGATTAATAAAGAAAAGTGCTATATGAGATAGTTATAAAATACTTAAAGCTATCTGCAAAGATGGATTTTTTTAACCATAACATTTATTTATTTTAAAGAAATTAAAGGTTAAAATTAAATCTATCTTCTGTCACAAAAATGCATCACATTTGTTAAATACAAAATAAAAGGCATTTATGATGAGGGATAAATGTTAAGCCAAAAAAAATAAAAAATAAAAAAAAGGTCTTATTGTGAGAAATGTGCTTTTTATTTTTTTTTTAAATAAAAAAGCAGAGATTTATAAGTTTCAAAAACTTTCTCTTGCCTTTAATGACTAATGCTCCATTTTCCTCTGTTGGTGAATCAGACAGCATCTTCCTGACACGGTAGCGAATCTGATCTGTTGAATACTGCCCTTGACTTATCGGGCCATCTTGTTGATCCAGCCTGTTCTTATCCCGGCCAAATCTTGCATTTTTTATCCTCTCCTGCGCAACCAGAAAACAAAACAAAAGAACACACAGGGTCAGATTCTGCTAACCGGAAGCTTGAGATTATGAACTACGGAGCTGTGTCAATACCAAGTTTTCACTACATATGGTTGATTCTGATATTATCATTTTTTTTTTTTTATATACACAATATAGATATATAGTTTTTGTTTAATTTGAAATTAACATTTTAACTTAAAATGTGTTTTGTCTCTCTTCTGACAATTAATTAGGGGTGTATTAAGCAGAGAGTCAAAACACACACGCACAAAAAACATTGACATTATCAGAATAAGAATACTTTATTAATCCCAAAGTAAATGATGCCATATGTTATATCGTATATTCAACATAAACATGGCATCAGTATTTACTATTTAAACATCACAGTAATATATAGCAACACTCTTCATCCACCGCTGAACAGAGTGTGACTAACCTTAACCTCTTCTGGACGTGGGATGATATCACTGTCTTGGTGACTGCCAGACACAGCGTTGCTGTGGATGCCCACTGAGGGATCAGTGGGGGGTTTGAACGATAAGTGCTCAAGTGGCAGGAGAACTCCTGGATGGCTGGAGGACACTGCAGTGCCAAGCATGCCTAATAAGCATGAGGGAATAAGATGACTAATCTTTTAGCGGTTTAACTGTGATCATGCAGGAACAAGCAAGTTTATATTTATAAGCTTTATTTAAAAATACATCCAGAAAGCAGCTGTAATTTATAGCTAGTTGAAAACGTGTAGTTTAAAAAAAAACGGATGGGAGAAATAAAAGATATGTTGTTGAGTCCTTTATTTAAAAAAACAAAAAAACAAGAGCAGCACTGAGCTACATCAGCTTAGTAACACAGCAAAAGCCTGGACAATCAAATGATAACTTGTATCCTTTACAGATCTGAAACTTACCTCTGCCAAGTCAAAGGAGCTTGCAAAGAAAAGCGTCTGGACTTCTTTAAGTTGCTTGAAGACATTTCACCTCTCATCCGAGAAGCTTCTTCAGTTCTAATGTCAAATGGTGGAGAGTCCCAGATATAACCTAGTGGGAGTTTCCCCCCACAGAGGGACAAAAGGACCCCCTGATGATCCTCTAATCGCCTGAGCCAAGGTGTAAAACTGGGTGTGGGTCCCAATCAGCCAGAGTTTCGGGTGAGTTCATTGTGAAACCTGGCCCCACCTTATCATGCGAATTCCTGAGATCAGATGGCCCAGGATGTGAGTGGGCGTTAAACTCACCCGATACTCTGGCTGATTGGGACCCACACCCAGTTTTACACCTTGGCTCAGGCGATTAGAGGATCATCAGGGGTCCTTTTGTCCCTCTGTGGGGGGAAACTCCCACTAGGTTATATCTGGGACTCTCCACCATTTGACCTTAGAACTGAAGAAGCTTCTTGGATGAGAGGTGAAACGTCTTCAAGCAACTTAAAGAAGTCCAGACGCCTTTTTTTGCAAGCTCCTTTGACTACGATGACCTGGATGACTGAGAACCTTCACAGACATACTTACCTCTGCCAACTACTCCTTCAGACATGTCTGTGCCTGGTGATTTCCTACTGCTGCTGTGACTATGGGATCCTGAACATCAAAAGAGATAAATAATGAGATTTAATTATTTAAGCACACAAAATGCTATTAGAAGGTATATCCAATATAGCACTCTGTTCTCATCGATGCTAGCTGACCTTTGGGATGCTTCTGAGCTTTTAAAGATTCGTGAAAAGCTGGTCTGACCAATGGAGGGGATGGTACCGTTTTCTCTTCGGCAGTTTTGATTATGCCATTGGAGTACGTAACTCTCTGTCCAACCACACCCACCTTAGATGAGAATTCATCTCCCTGGGACAACACTTGGGAAAAAACAGAAAACAAAAATGTAAATAAATAAAATAATATAAAAAAGACACACGGCAATGCATCAACTGGGAAAAACCTTTCTCTCCTTTACTACCTTGAAGGCTGCTGAAGTCCGAGGACACAGAAGACCTCAGTTTTGCAGAAGGCACTCTTGCAATGCGAGGTTTCATTCCTGCAGAGGCAGAGTTTCCAGGGCTGGTGACAGTTGTGACAAGTGAGAAGTGATCATGAGAAACTGCCTACCATTCAACACATCATCAGAGAACACCTAAAGACTACAAAGTCAGAGCTTCTTAAAACTGTCAACATGATTAAACACAACAGGCAACATATCCCATATCCCAACACAAGGTCATCTTTATTAATAAACAAACATCTCCCTGTTACATTTAATATAAAAGATCACTTCACATCTTACCGGTTACTTTTTTGTCTCTGGATTTCACTCTATAACTAATGGCTTTTTTGTTGTATTTGCTCTATTTTCCGTTGTAAATTTTAAAAATGAAGTAAAATACATTTTTTAATTAATTCTGCTCCCTTGTTGGTATTTTGATTATAGTAGAAGGGTTCACCAAGAATAAGTATGTGGCTAACAGTTAAAACCGATGCTTCAAATATACTTCCCACTTTATACCCCTGTCCCACTGTCTTTTTTTTTTAAATTATGTATGTATTTGCAGTATATGGAGGTGACTTTTATCTTGTGTATTAACATAATTTCAGACCAACACAGTCAAACTACATGAAAATGTGAGGCAACATCATAAGCAATACATGCCAAATGCAGAAAATCTGGATATTTTACCTTTTCATGCCATTAAAGCTGGAGTTTGCAACTGAGCTCAGACTAGAAAGTCCACTTTCACTAGTCGAGCTGGTAAGCACTGGAGAAGTGTTTGACAGCGAGTCTAGACCCAAGTCCACCTTCACAGCTGAGTCAGGACTGTCTGGATCTGGACTACTAAGGCTCGCTTTGGCCCGCTTCTTGGCAGCGCTGTTGCGTAGTGAGCGCAGGGAGTTGAGCATCTGTGGACAAGTTACAAAGCTAATAGGAACTCATAGAGGCTTGATTTTTCATTTTACTTCAACTGCCTGTTCATGCAGGGCCCTTCTTGATGGCTGATTATAAACAACATCCAGTATATAAAATAGAGAATTGTGCTGACCTCCTGCATGTCCAGAGGATCATCTTCTTGAAGATCATCCACACCACTGAGGCCACCAGGGTCCACATTAAGGGTCTTTTCTAACTGCTGATTCAGAGGGCTTCCTGAGGCATTGGATCTCTGGCCATTAATGGAATGGATGTGCTCTGTTGGAGGGATTACTGGTGAGACGGAGAAGGTACCTCTGGGACTGCTCAGTGCCCGTCTGAATGATGACGTGGAAGAATTCATGAGGGAGGCACAAAGAGGTCTGGGAGAGCGTCTGCTAGAGAAGTCATCTGGGACAGGATAGTAACCCGAAAACCCCCCCACAAAGGTAAAAAATAAATAAAAAAATTTTCAGCATCACAAACAAACACATATGAAATGAAGTCTCTTTTTTCCAACTAGATTACCTTTTGCAGCACTCGCTGTCTCTCTCCAGGGGCTGGTTTCTCGCTGTTGGGGGCTGTTGTCCTTCTTGTTAGGCCAGGTGTTGGACATAGAGAGGGAGGAGTCTGCATGACGGCGGGATGGGGTTGGGGTAAGCATGCCCCCTGGGAGCGTAGCCAGTGGGTATGAGGGAAGAAGAAAGGAGCTGGATGTAGTAGGGTTTGAGGGGAGGGAAAATGTTCGCTCAACGCTGGGGTTCCTTGAGAGCAGACGTCCTTTGGGTGCCACTGTCAGACATTACATTCACTCATCAGACCCATGAAAAACTGTATAAGGACACTAAATGGTTAATGCCACTTTAAGTGTACTTTCAAGATTTTACTCAAATTTTATTCAAAATAAATCAATAAAAAGAACTTTAAATGTAAAAATATTTTTGAAATAACTCCATACCAACATCTGGGTCAGAGAAGTTTGTGGTTTTAAAGATATCAGGTTCTAAGTTGAGGCTTCCACTTCTCCTGAGATGCGCAGGAGACTCCCTCCTTCGGGAGGCCTGGGGTTTTCGGGGCTCCGTTGAACCTAGACACAAAGTATATTTCCACATTTTCACTAAAAACAGAAACGCTAAAAAGTAGTTACTAAAATGACAGCAATAAAAAACCCTAATAATGCCTATTATGAAAAGGTTTATCAACAAAGTCCTATAAAGTTTTTTTTAAAATTTGAGAATTCGATCCTTTAGCTAAGATGTTTTAGTTTCTGAACAGCTCAGAAAACAAACAAACATGAAAAGCAAGTTAAAAAAAGGGAATGGAAAAAAAAAATCACTGATAAATGTGTTTTCCATTCAGCTGGTAAACTCTGGACTGGAGAGTTGCGGCTTGATTCCACTCTCACCTGTGAGCAAAGGTAAGCCGCACCAGCTGCCATAGAAACTGCACATTTACACAGTGACGTTACGCAAGAGTGGGAAGTTTTAGCTAAACACACTATTGACTTGTATTGGGTGTTAAAGAGGTCACTACATTTCAATATTTCAGGCACATGTCCAAACTTGTTACCTTTTTTTAGGATTGCCACTAGCATGTCCCTACCTTACAAAAACATGGTGCAGCAGTATTGGAAATGAGTCTAATCTCTTTAATCAACAATAAAGCAAGCCACAATAACTTTGATGCTGCTATTTTTACTGCCCGCGTCCATCCTGAAAATTATCATGCTACCTTTAACCCGCTGAAGTAAGTTTGATACGTTCCAACCAAGCTTCAGCTCAAAATACAGCACAGGTCCTTCATTCTCTTTCAGTGTCAGTAACTGCTTTTAAACTAAATGAACAGCTGCTGTCGATGCCCTTTTCTGTGGGACTGCTGTACCAACCAATAGCCGTACTAACCAACAGTGAATTAGCATGACATTTTGTTCCAGTCTCTGTTGGGATCTGGCAGAAGTGTTGGTCATGTCGACACGCTTTCATTTTATACAGGGAGTGCAGAATTATTAGGCAAATGAGTATTTTGTCCACATCATCCTCTTCATGCATGTTGTCTTACTCCAAGCTGTATAGGCTGGAAAGCCTACTACCAATTAAGCATATTCGGTGATGTGCATCTCTGTAATGAGAAGGGGTGTGGTCTAATGACATCAACACCCTATATCAGGTGTGCATAATTATTAGGCAACGTCCTTTCCTTTGGCAAAATGGGTCAAAAGAAGGACTTGACAGGCTCAGAAAAGTCAAAAATAGTAAGATATCTTGCAGAGGGATGCAGCAGTCTCAACATTGCAAAGCTTCTGAAGCGTGATCATCGAACAATCGAGCGTTTCATTCAAAATAGTCAACAGGGTCGCAAGAAGCGTGTGGAAAAACCAAGGCGCCAAATAACTGCCCATGAACTGAGAAAAGTCAAGCGTGCAGCTGCCAAGATGCCACTTGCCACCAGTTTGGCCATATTTCAGAGCTGCAACATCACTGGAGTGCCCAAAAGCACAAGGTGTGCAATACTCGGAGACATGGCCAAGGTAAGAAAGGCTGAAAGACGACCACCACTGAACAAGACACACAAGCTGAAACGTCAAGACTGGGCCAAGAAATATCTCAAGACTGGTTTTTCTAAGGTTTTATGGACTGATGAAATGAGAGTGAGTCTTGATGGGCCAGATGGATGGGCCCGTGGCTGGATTGGTAAAGGGCAGAGAGCTCCAGTCCCACTCTGACGCCAGCAAGGTGGAGGTGGAGTACTGGTTTGGGCTGGTATCATCAAAGATGAGCTTGTGGGGCCTTTTCGGGTTGAGGATGGAGTCAAGCTCAACTCCCAGTCCTACTGCCAGTTTCTGGAAGACACCTTCTTCAAGCAGTGGTACAGGAAGAAGTCTGCATCCTTCAAGAAAAACACGATTTTCATGCAGGACAATGCTCCATCACACGCGTCCAAGTACTCCACAGCGTGGCTGGCAAGAAAGGGTATAAAAGAAGAAAAACTAATGACATGGCCTCCTTGTTCACCTGATCTGAACCCCATTGAGAACCTGTGGTCCAACATCAAATGTGAGATTTACAAGGAGGGAAAACAGTACACCTCTCTGAACAGTGTCTGGGAGGCTGTGGTTGCTGCTGCACGCAATGTTGATGGTGAACAGATCAAAACACTGACAGAATCCATGGATGGCAGGCTTTTGAGTGTCCTTGCAAAGAAAGGTGGCTATATTGGTCGCTGATTTGTTTTTGTTTTGTTTTTGAATGTCAGAAATGTATATTTGTGAATGTGGAGATGTTATATTGGTTTCACTGGTAAAAATAAATCATTGAAATGGGTATATATGTTTTTTGTTAAGTTGCCTAATAATTATGCACAGTAATAGTCACCTGCACACACAGATATCCCCCTAAAATAGCTAAAACTAAAAACAAACTAAAAACTACTTCCAAAAACATTCAGCTTTGATATTAATGAGTTTTTTGGGTTCATTGAGAACATGGTTGTTGTTCAATAATAACATTATTCCTCAAAAATACAACTTGCCTAATAATTCTGCACTCCCTGTATAATCTGACTGGTATGCAGTCAGATTATATAAAGAGAAGAAAGTTTTGGTACTTACTAAAACTGGGTATGTAGGTTTCTGGCTTCCTGGACAAAGAAAGAGTGTCCCCATTTGACCCCTGTGAAAGAATGTACAATTATTTCTTTAAATGGTAAACATTAAGTATAAAAGGTAAAACAAGTGTCATAAAAACAAGTGCTGCTGTCTGATAATCATCTCTGGGGTTTCAACAGGGAAGCATTCACAGTTCAGCACATCTTTTTTCAGCCACAGTTGACAGTTCTAGCAATTCTAGGCCAATTATGAGACTCGCACATACTCTGCCACTTCACATTGTGCTTTTCCTTGTGTGAAATTGAAAAATAACTCCATCAAAAACACAGACACACACTAGATCACTAAATGCTTTCCTCCTGCAGAGAAGAGCATTTAGTGATGTCCATAGGTTCCAAGCTTTGAGCAGACACTGACATGCTAAACCTTTTATAACTATAGTCTGTCCAGTTATTTCTGATCCTGCTAAAATGACTGTGGAAAAAAATGTTTGTAATTCCTAAAGGATGAAGTCTACACTGCCAACTTGATTGCTTCATTTCAAATACACTGTGGTGGGTTGGAGAGGGAAAAAAATTACAAAAATGATGAACCTTGTCCAAAGGCTAACTATAACGGGGACCTCAATGTAATGTCATTCACTCAACAAAGGGACGCAGGAGATATTTAGTCAGCTGGAAACATCCTGCTTACGGTCTTTCTGCTACTCTAAAGTTTAATTTGGTGTATGATGTCCACTGTTCACATTTAAGTTTTAAGGTCACAACGCAACCTTAGAAAGATGAATAAAGACTGCTTTGTTTTTTGTGTGTTTTTTTTGTATTTCAACCACTCAGATAAAACAGTGAGGCTGAAATGAGTTCCGCTGCCTATAATCTGATCAGCACTCATAGCAGAGCACTTGGCATGATTGCAATCAACAGTGGAGCAGGCAATAGGCCATGTTTTGCAAGCATAACTCTGTGTTATTACCAATTATGTTTCACGATCACTTCAGTAACTGCGCTATCTGGTAATGGGGTTGCTGGGAAACAGACACTGCTGTAAACGCAAGGTTTCTCGAATACAGGCTCTGAGCTGGATATTAGTTCCCAGAACAAAACACAGTCAATTGATAACTAATTTTAGAAAAAGCCAGGGGATTATTAAAATAAAGCTGGTAATGGCTTAATAAGTTCTTGTAGTTTGTTAGGTTACAAATGACATGTTCTCCTTTCCTTCCTTCAAACAGGTTGAGAGCTACTGTCGCAAGACTTGTACTTGAAACTGGGCGCTCATCCTTGCAGCAATGGTGTCACTATACAGGAAAAATGAGTCATCTACTGTATTTCCTACAGGAATAGTACCAGTGAGAGTCTATCCATTTATCCGTGGTTATAAAGAACTAAGAGTAGGGCTGGGTATCGTCACTGATTTCTAGAATCGATTCAATTCCGATTCACAAGGTCCCAAATAGATTCGATCCACGATTCGATTTAATTCGATTCGATTCGATTTAAATCTGGGAAATTTTGACAGTCAGAAGTATAATTCAGATCAGAACATTTACATATTTTTGTATCTATAAAAAGGAAGCTGACACTCGCAAGACTTTATCCAAGGTGTGAGCATCACAGCAGAGGCCTTTGTGTCAAAGTAGCTGAGGATAAAACACAGAAAAACATGAAGGTTTTCCTGGCCTGGGATTTTATAAAAATATTCTGCAGTACATCAAAAACGAAAGAAAACCATTAATTAATGAACATTACCTCTGACGTTACAGCGGTTTTATTAGACACACGGCTAAGCATTTTGCATTTTGAATAATATTAAAAAGTTTAAATTTGTTCAGTATTGAACAGCAGAAATGAGGTTTTATTTTCGGAAGAATGTAAAAGGGAAAAAAACAGCGGCCGACAGCCTGTAAACAACAGTAGACTTGTGCGTAACAAGCAAGCGAATAATGAAGAAAGCGAAACTGTTCGAGAGAGGGGCGGGGGGGGGGGGGGGGGGGGGGAGGGAGAGAGCTGCGCATCGCAATGGAAGCAAAACAGTAAAAGAGTGAATTCATGACGATGTTTATGTGAAGCGTTTGGATCTTCTTTTGCTGCTGGTTCGGTCAATATTGTTTGGAGAGAGATCAAACTAACAGCTTTAGAATCAGCGCATAAAGGGCGTGCACACAAAGCGCCGACCCGGATCAGCGAGCTGTCGGCTTTCAGCCCCGACTGTGAGAAAGGCGACATCTAACTGATTCTGATCCGCGGGTCGCGCTGTGTGTTTAAGTCTATGTGCAGAATCCCTGTACCTGCTCTCATTTACTGTTTGGTGGTTCTTGAAATTTTGTGAGATGTCACCAGAGATTCTGGCATTTCGGACAAAATAAATTTATATTAAAAAATCGATTCAGGATTTTAATGAATCGATTTTACGTTATCCAAGCCAGAATCGATTTTAATCGATGAATCGATTATAAAAACCCGCCCCTAACTAAGAGCCAAATTAATTCACCGATCTTAGTCTATTTTCATACTCCAAGTCTTGGAAAACATTATTTTCTTCAAAGAGCAAAAAGACAAAAAAAAGGGGGGGGGGGGGTGTTAAGGCAGTTCTAAAAGAAGACGTGTGCAAGGATGTATTAAAAAAAACTTACAAAATGACACACAGAAGCAAAACCCTTTCTGCTGCTGCTCTTTATCACATACTGCATCATGAGAGCTATATCTATATTTAGGCTTTGTCCTCAAAACTGTCTCTGAAGAAAAAGCCACCTCTAAAATGTCTTATAAATCTTTGGAAGGCTGCCTCTAGTTATCACTCATCTCACTAAAAAAATACTGGTTTCTGATAATGCAAACATTTATGTTATCTGCAAGCTAAGCATGAGTAAAATAAGACAGACAACAAGGACAAAAATAACCACTCCTTTCATGTAGTGACTGCAGTTACTGGCTCATTGGGGGAGAAATCAACATGAACTGCTTTGATACTCAGTAGTTTAAAGGAAAATATTAAAAATATTCCTTTGTTTAGGCAGTCAACAGATGAGCAATCATGCCCTAATGTGCAAAACTGAAATTTGCTTCATTAATATGAGTCAAAATCATCTGTTATTGGGGAAAATTAACTGGCGATAAACCAGATAATTCCTCTAAACTATGTCTTATTTTGACATGGTGAGAGAGAAAAAGCAAACAGGTATTTAAAAACAGATGCTAAATCATTGCAAGTTATCCAAATGGCATAATTATCATAAAAGATTATTGAGATTATCCCCAGTGTTGATGAGCTCCACCTGTTCAGTGCACTTTCCGTTGGGTGTACTGCATTGCTGTTGGTCATTCTCAGTGGACGAGAAGCTCGACATCTCCCAGGGTAGTTTGTTCTTTCCTTTGCCCGCGCTGACAATCCTCCTTTGAAGTGGAAGGTCATCGGTGAGGGAGCCTAAGCTGCCATAGCCATATAATCTGTCACAGTCTGGTTCTGTTCTGTGGCTCCTGGCACTACTTATCCGCCCTCCATTCAACACCCAGTCTAAATCAGCTCCAGAACCATACTGTGGTGAGCACCGCTGGCCCGATTTGGGCACCACCAAGCCGTACTCCACTATACCTTCCGAGGAGAGTTTTGGAAGTATGTGCCTTGCTCGTCTTGCCTGTACAGCTGCCATCAGACCTTCTGCATCCTCATTCAGTTCAACCATGTCAACAGCTTCCATGAGAGACGGCTTTCTCCGTGCATCAAGGCAATGGTCAAAAACAGCAAACAGCTCGAGGGCGGCATGTCGGACCCTCCTTTTGCTGTCTGCCAGGTATGGCGCAACCTCAAAGCAAAGCTTGGGGATGCTGAAATCTTTCCTAGGATGAGTGAGCATAGCTGCCATAATGATGTTAAGGACATCTTCCCGAACCCTGGAATTCTTGTGTTTCAAGTGGCCAATTACAAGATCCAATACTTGCTGGGGTGGAATAGTTTTCATCAGCTGTCGAAACACATTCAGGTATTCATTCCTGGTGACAGTGCGAGTATCCCCTAAAGCCTTTAGGGCGACTAAGACTATATGTTTGAAATATTTGTCTACAGCTGTATCTAGCTTCCGAATTAACAAGTTTAAAACTTGCAAGGTGCCAGAAAACACCTTAAAATTACTATCGTCGAGAAGTCGCGGGAGAAAATTTATAAACGCCTCAATGCCAGCAGAAGGGACTGACTTAATGTCCACTTCTGAGAGGATGTGTTTGAGCTCCTCCACCCCATTTGTGCGATTCTGGTAATTCTTCACATCCAGAAGCTGCTCCTGTAACTCCTGGGTGATCAATCCAGGTATCATTATTGGTACTCTTTTGGTGGATTTGGTCAAATTTTAGAATCCAAGGAAGCAAACACAATCCTGCAAGGACAGTAATGCTCCTCCTCTTTACTTGGTGCTTTCATCCTGAGTGGTTGATGATGGAAAAACCACAGTCCCGTTTGTCAAGCTGTGAATGCAAAATATAGAGAATATAGAGAATTAACAGTCAAGAAAGGGCTTAGCGGTTCCTGTAACACCGCATTAAAATATTTAGCAAGGCAGAGCAACATAACGGTGTATGTTTTTAGCGAGAGTCTCCTAGTGCTCCAGATCGATCACCATGATACGGTAGATAAGGGCGAAGGAACACAACCACTTGTGGCTCTTGGAAACGTAGTTACCACAAAAATGGTTACGACAACCTTTACGTTTGTATGTTACATTATTTCTGCTTTTTTAAATAACTAGTTAGGCTTTGGAAGTGTGTCGATTGGAGCTTTAGCCTGTTATTTGCTACAAAGTAATGCCTTCAATTGACTTACAATTAAACGTTGATCACACGTTACCGCTAAGCAGCCTAATTAGCGAAGCTACAGAGAATCTTAGCTTACTACAACACCACTGAAATGGTGCTAAGCTAACTCGCTGCTCCGCTATTTTTTTCCGCCGTTGTATGCTCTGTGTGGCTGGGCTAGCAAAGTTAGAAAAACAGCAAGAAAACAGACCTTGCATTTTCTCCCGGTCCTCTTCGGCAACGCTGGGCGACCCTATGTGATATTTCGTCGTCCAAATTTCCATGACATACTGCGGACGCTACAGTTCTCTAAGTGCAGACATTTCCCTGGCTGTTTTAGCTGACGTCTGGAGTGTTGAATGTTTGGAAGCTACAGAGGTATTCACCTCGAGAAGAGCCCCCCTCCCACCCCGTTACTTCACACACCGAAGCTGCAAAATGGCGAATACATGTCGCAAACTAACTGAGTGCTTCCATGGAGACGCGAGCACCAGGCTCCTCCAGGCGGCATCGTCGTCACGGAGCTGCAGCCCAGACTGAGACGTTACAAGGAATCTGAGGTTAAGACTCAAAATAGACGGTGATTATAAATGTGATTATGTGATGCGGGAAAATCAAAGTATTTTACATCTAGTTTTCTTCACTGTATATATTCAGCACGTTTTGGAGTTATGTAACTTCCTGACAAAAGTTTAATGTCCATATTTATGTAAATAAAATTTAAAAATTAAACAATACGTTATGGCATGAATATAAAGTGCTGCATTGTGTTACATATAGCACACACCCATGTTGGCATAAAATGTAACTCTAAAATAACATTTTAAGTTATTTATCCAGTTATTTTTTGGTCTCTTTGTTGAACACTAAAACACACACGCACACACACATTCACACATATTACAGGTATACTTTCTTTTCTTGGTATTTATTTATCACTGTGTAAAAGAATGTTTACTATTTCATTTTTTTTGTATTCACAAAAATTTAAACTAAACTAAAATGAAAATGTTTAGAAGTTTCTTTATTCTAAATATGGACTATTTTATGCCCCATAACATGTCAGTTATAACTGCTGGTGAGTCGACGTTATTGTTATGCAAATCTATCATGAACTGATAAATTGCGAGGCACTGGTATAAACTAGACTACACAGATTATTAATAACATAATAACAAATAGATTATTATATAAGGTAGCTTTAAGTTTTTCTGATATTATCTTGTACCTTAAAAAAACTAATCAGTGGAAAATTGTCAGGGCTCTGGGCTGTATTTCTAGTGTTTTTAAATTGTGACTTTATGTATATTTCATTTTAATAAGAAAAAAACTTGCTGTTAAGCTCACAAGTCTTTGCAATAAAACAGCATTCTTCCAAATATTTTTTTAATTAAATCCCAAAATAGAAATATGAATTGAGAGTGTATACAATCACTGGTCCTGGCACTTTTTTTGTTTGTTTTTTGTCTTTTGGCAAACATAAACATTCCACATAGAAAAACACATCATGTTGTGAACTTAGTCAGCAGCCAACACCCTTTCCTCCTCTTCTCTGGCCCCTTGCACACACACACAGAAGTTACAATACAATTCATGAAGAGGTCTGATACAAGGATATTTTATTTCTCAAAAACTCGTAAAAACCAAGTAAGCTTCTTCTTGGTAGTCATCTTTAGTAACAACGTTGAGCTAAAGGGCACATGATTCCTTTAAAAAAACATACATTGTCTTCCCAACACAAGAGAACAAAAGGGTAAATTATGTGTGCTTACTTAGCAGCAATATATCATGTGAGTGGTAGTGTCACGATGATACCTGGTGCCTACATTTTGCACTTTCCTTTCCTCTCCCCTCCCACATTCAAGTAAAACATATGCCTGCAATGCTGCCACATAACACGGTAGGTTTGTATTGGACTAAAAATGTGTTCATTTCTTGTAAATAGTTCTTTTTTGAATTGTGAAACACATTTTCTTTTTCAAACTATAAAGCAATCGATCAGTACAATGCAATTTACGTTGCTCGGATAAGCGGAGAGCACAATTGCAGAGAGGAATTTTTTGAAAATAAAAGTAATGAGTAAAATAAAGGAGGAAATAAGTAAAATAAAGAACACCAAGTAGAATACGGTTAAACTCAATAACGAGCATTGTCATTGATTTGGTTCTTAACCATTCAGTGAATTAAATAACGGCAAATATCGTTTTATTTTGAAAATCACCGGAAGTGGGTGTGCTGCCCTGGTAGCTGGTTATAATAAGAGCTCGTCTGTAGCTTTGTGGCTAGGTTGCAGGTTGTTTTCTTGATAGCCGCCCGGGCTTCGCTGTCGTCGCCACTGCAAAATCGGTCATTACAGCGGCACGCCAGACGGGCTGTAAACTACAGGTTTGCTTTTCTGACGATGCTAAATGTTATCTAAATCCTGGCTACAACGTCACGTTTTGTATCTGTCAGCCATGTTACTGTATATCAATCAATGATACAGCTAGCCACAGGAACCGTGTTTATTTTTAGCAGCTAACCTGCGGTGACTGCAGCGCAGGGAAACGGCAATATCAGCTCTCTGTATTTGTTGGCGTGGAAAAATAATATACTGACAGTACAGTGCACACATGAGCGTTGTGCGTGTGATGTTCGTGCAAATGTGTTTATGCAAACTGCTAAGCTGCTGGTGAGCTTTACAGTACTGGCTACCGTATTAGCTGTGTGCTTATTTTAAGCTAAGAGGTAGCTAGCGATTTTTAATCTGGCCAAGTCCTGCGTTCAGAAATCAAGGCCCCAGTTAACAAACTGATGTGTTGTTGTGACTCGTTGTGCCAAAGCTTGGATACAGAGTGCTCACATTTAGCCTCCTGGTTTTAGGGCAATCTAGAATGTGTGTTGTTTTTAGCTAATACGTGTAGATGACTTTACGCTGCGTTGTTTCTTAATAAAGACCATGCATATTTAGCTTAACTCGCAGTAATCTGCTAACAAAACTGGTTAGAACAACTAATGCAATACTTGGTTCGGGGGAAATAATGTCTGACTGCATCATACTGCCCAGGCCTGTTTACTTAACGCGTGCTGTTATTACGTCACGTTACCCAAGCCAGAAAGTGTGACTTTTCAGGCTTGTAGTGTCAGAGCCGTATGGCACTTGGATAACGTCCAGGACTTCTATTAGCTGACCGGCCCATCTTTGGAAAACATCGCTGACTTTATGACTCTTCTCAAAACATTACACTGATCTGTGATTTGCTGCTCTCAGATGGACCAGCAGGACCAGTCCTATATGTTTGCAAGTCTGACACGGCCTCACTCAGAGGAGCTGCTGCAAGGCCTCCAGCTCTTGCGGCAGGATCACGAACTATGTGACATTGTGCTGCGTGTGGGTGATGCCAAGATCCATGCCCACAAAGTAGTGCTGGCCAGCATCAGTCCTTATTTCAAGGCCATGTTTACGGGTAACCTGTCAGAAAAGGAGACCTCTGAGGTGGAGTTCCAGTGCATTGATGAAGCTGCCTTGCAGGTATGCTTCTATCCAACACTTGCTAGCCACAGTGATTAACTGCTGTAGCATGTTTATTGTAACACTTGTGCTGTCTTTGCTTCTAGGCTATAGTGGAGTATGCTTATACCGGGACGGTGTTTATCTCCCAGGAGACAGTGGAATCTTTGCTCCCCGCTGCCAACTTACTCCAGGTTAAGCTTGTACTTAAGGAGTGTTGTTCCTTCTTAGAGAGCCAGCTGGACGCTGGAAACTGTATAGGCATTTCCCGCTTTGCAGAGACTTACGGCTGTCATGACCTGTGCTTGGCTGCAACGAAGTTCATCTGTGAGAACTTTGAGGAAGTCTGTCAAACGGAGGAGTTTTTTGAACTGACGAGAGCCGAGTTGGATGAAATTGTGTCCAATGATTGCCTTAAGGTAGTCACAGAGGAGACTGTATTTTATGCCCTCGAATCATGGATCAAATATGATGTAACTGAGAGACAGCAGCATCTGGCTCAACTGCTGCACTGTGTTCGCCTTCCGCTGCTCAGCGTCAAATTCCTCACTCGCCTATATGAAGCCAACCATCTTATACGAGATGACCACGCCTGCAAGCATCTGCTCAATGAGGCCCTCAAATATCACTTTATGCCTGAACACCGGCTGTCCTATCAGACTGTGTTGTCTGCACGACCCAGGTGTGCCCCAAAGGTGCTGCTTGCAGTAGGAGGCAAGGCTGGACTGTTTGCCACATTGGAAAGGTAATGCTAGTGACTTGTAGATTACAATTGGATGCATTTGTATAAAAGCAACTTTCTAAACTTAAATTTTTTTTTTTAAAGTGTCTTAGTGTTTTGTTTTTTCCTTGTCTTTCAGCACGGAAATGTATTTCCCTCAGACGGATTCATGGATAGGACTGGCCCCTCTCAGTGTACCCAGATATGAATTTGGAGTGGCGGTGCTGGACCACAAAGTTTATGTTGTGGGAGGCATCGCCACACATATGAGGCAGGGCATTAGCTATCGGAGGCACGAGAGCACAGTCGAAAGCTGGGACCCCGAAACCAACACGTGGTCTTCAGTGGAGCGTATGGCAGAGTGTCGCAGCACTCTCGGTGTAGTGGTCCTGGCCGGAGAGCTGTATGCCCTGGGAGGCTATGACGGCCAGTATTACCTCCAGTCTGTGGAGAAGTATGTCTCGAAGCTGAAGGAGTGGCAGCCTGTGGCACCCATGACGAAGTCTCGCAGCTGCTTTGCCACCGCTGTCCTAGATGGGATGGTGTATGCTATTGGAGGCTATGGCCCAGCACATATGAACAGGTAATCTTACTTAGAGTAGTTGTGTATATATGCTCTAAGTGCATGTTGTCTCCAAGTGACCATTAAATACTTGGACCAGGCAATTTTAAATGACTTTCCAATTTATTTAGCGGTCAAATAATGCTTTGTATAGATGCGTGTGACATAAAATTGTACCCCCCCCCCCCCCCCCCCCACTACTATCTTTAGTTTAAAACGGTCTTTAACGAAACAGGTTAGGACTTTAAGAATTCCTAAAATGTTGTTGTTGTTGTGTGTTTGTTTTTTGTTTTTGGGGGGGGTTCTTTCCTCTCAGGGTTATGTTAATTATTTATTAGAAGTGGCAATGAAGTGAAGGATATCGAGTCTAGCTGAGAAAAAGACCAGGAGCTTGTTAACAAGTGCTGGATAGCCATAACAGAATTGGTTGTTAAATGTGTTGCTGTATTGCTGAGGTCACTAGAGAGCAGCGCTCTTGTTGCTTGTTTCCTTGACTCCCAAAACCCCTCAGGAAAATGTGTTTGGACAGAATCTGTGGGGACATTTTTCTTCTTCTTTCCCCCCCCCCCCCCCTGCTTTCCCCCGTGGCTTATATGGCTTAGTTTGCCAATGTTCCAGTGGCTCTCAGGAATTCATCGCTCCCTCATTACAAGTTCAAATTGGCGTGTTTGATATGACCATCTAACTTGTTTTCTTTTTTTCCCTGTACGATTAAAAGAAAATTGCTCAGTCATTATGCATTGTGAAGCTCGCATGCATAGAAAGAGCCCCATTGTGTTTACATTACTTAACAAAATTTCTCAGCACACAGCTATAACAGTGGTGGTGGAAAAAATAAATACAATGCAGCAGTGCCTCTGTTTGACTGAGCAATAGCTCCCATTCAAAGCTGAACAAAGGTTCTCTGAACTGTCATTTAGGCTTTAGTAGAAGGGGAACAGGAGATGGAGGAGGCATTCTTACACCAGATGTGTAATGTGAGCTCACCTTTAGGTCTGCAAAGACTGGTCATTGTGGATATTGCCATAAATATCTCAAAGTGAAGGCACAGCTGGAAGCAAAGCTAGGTATTGCAAGTAGCGGGTGAGTTGGAGCGTTTTAACCTTTGTGTTTTGATAACTGTGCTGCGTCTACTGTACACAGCGTGGAGCGGTATGACCCTAGCAAGGATGCCTGGGAAATGGTAGCCCCCATGGCAGATAAGAGGATCAACTTCGGAGTAGGTGTGATGCTTGGATTTATATTTGTGGTGGGTGGACACAACGGAGTGTCGCACCTGTCCAGCATCGAGCGGTACGATCCACATCAAAACCAGTGGACGGCGTGCCGACCAATGAACGAACCCAGAACTGGTGAGTTTTGAGTTTTAAATTCAAAATGAGTGACTCTATTGTGATGGTTGGATCCAGAAAATAACACGAAAAGCCTATAATGAGAGATGTTTGTGGTATTGTTGTCTTCCAGGTGTGGGCTCTGCCATTGTGGACAACTACCTCTATGTGGTAGGAGGTCACTCTGGGTCATCCTACCTGAACACCGTTCAGCGTTATGATCCCATCTCAGACAGCTGGTTGGACTCCAGTGGCATGATGTACTGCCGTTGTAACTTTGGTCTGACTGCCCTTTGACCCATGGCCCAGCCAGCTAGGACCCAATAAATTACCTTAGACACAAAGAAGACTTTCTCTCTCTTTTTATTATTTTATTTTTTTATTTTTTTGGCTCTCCTCCTCCTTCCCCACATTCATCCTCCAGGTGCAGATGAGCTTGCCTGCACATTTTCGTTAACATCAGAGCATTTCTGAGTGGATGGGTGTACCGGGCTAGCTGGCTGGCTAGAAGGGGGACTGCAGTCCGTGCTGCAGGGATGAGGAAGAGCTGGAAGGTTCTGGAGATAACGGAGGAAGGTGGATGGTGTTTGGATGACTGTCACTGGAAAACTGAGATGAACGCTCTATTGCTGCTGGACCACAATGAGGACTTCGAGCTATGTCTCAGAGGATTGTGGAATCTGCTTATTTACGTTACAAAATTCTTCGTCAAGTTTGCAGACAGTTTTATGTTGTGCTTCACGTCCTTAATTGTGCTAAATTTTTTGTTTTGTTTTGTTTAGGAATTTTTCTGCTGCAACCAGAGCTGTGTGTTCAAATTTCCTAGAACACTGCAGTTTGCTTGTGCATTTGATGACTATGTGGTTATTGGCCATATAGTGTGTATGTCTGTGTGTATGGTCCAGGGGGTATGTGCATGTCAGATAGAACTGTTTTGTTTTGTCACATGTCTGCGTGCAGAACTGATGCTTGGGCTCAGCAACGCAGGATAATTCTGCATCCACATCAGTGCTTGACAAAAAATAGAAAAGTTGGAATATTTATATTTTCTCAAAAAAGGGCTGCCTTTCTCTTGTAAATGGTCTAAATGAAATATATAGATATAAATATATCCTCTAGTGCATTGCCTGTAAATGTTTTTCTGCACTGGCTCACTAATGTGTGTACAGTTTGATTCCCACAGCCACTGTAGAGGTGAATTTTCCTTAAAGTGTTCACCACTAGTCTCTGCTTCATCCTCTGAGCCATTTAAAAACGCAAAACAAAAAAGTAAAAAAAAAAAAAAAAAAAAGGGTCTCATATTCTCTCCTCTGTTGCATCGGTCTAAGGTCAGATCATGCACTTGCTACTGTTCACAATAGTTGAAACTGACCTTGGCCTTCTTTTCACCTTTTTTGGTCTGTATACAATACTAACTGGTGCTATATTTAGGATTCAGGATTTAGCTGTTTGTCTGCGTTGCTTCATCCAGTTAATGTCAAACTCTGTTAGGCCTCTGCTGTGTAACTGGTGATAGTTATTTGCTATCGTATGAATTTAATTGGAGAAAATGCAAGTGGCCCCTAAAGCTACTAAAAGGGAAGCCTGTGGGCCAACAACTGCAAACTTCTACCTGCATAGTCCCCAAAGGCGAGAAGATTGGCATGATTTCATTTCTTTTCTTTTTTTTTTCTTTCTCTCAAATACTTCAAACTTTTTTTTTTTTTTTTTTAATTATTGGTCCAGTTGCAGGATGTGAGCATGCTTTGTCAACTATCTGTAGCTGGTATCCTCTCTTGGCTTTGAACACGATTTTATTTGTGATTGGGTCAGACATTTCTGTGCTAGTTAATCCTCCTCTAAAAACATGTCTACACGTGGCCAGGTCTTGCTTGCAAGCTTAGGTTTTAAGTAATATTTTCACAGATTGGTGTGAAACGGCAAAAAGTTTGAAAAGGAAACGGTCCTACGCAACATCTTCCCTTGTGCCACATTTTTAAATATTTTCCCTGCATTCTTCCATGTGGTTATATATGGAGGTGGATGATAAGGCACCAAGGGCTGTGCTTGCCAGCTCTGGCCATGTTGTTGCTGTCACCAGGCCTGGGAGAGAGTTCAAAGCGTGCGACTGGGCTCGAGTGACTGCACAGCAATAGAGGGGACACTCGATTAGCAGACGGCCAGGTAGTGATGCGTCTTAAGTCACTTGTTTTATGTTCAAGGCATGGGTTGTTGGTTGTGGGTTTTTTGCGTTGCTTTGTGGACTAATGTTTGCACATAAGTGGGAACTTTAACCAAGCTCTGCATTGCACTTACCAAACTATTTGATACATATTGTAATTTCTATATATGTTTTGATTTAAGCTAATGGCATTTAGATACTGCAATAAGACTTGTTTCCTTTCGTGGGTTAAATTATGTTTTGTTGTTTGTCTCTTTAAAAAGAAGAGAAAAAAAATAGAATAAGGCCAAGGCATCTAATGTTGGTGTAAGAGAACCCCCACATAGCATGTCTGTCAGATCACACTGCTGGCTGGTGATGTCCAAATGAAACATCAGACTGTAGCTTGACATTGTCTAAACCAACCAGTCATCCTATGTTGTCATTTTTGTTGTGCATGCTGGTTCATTTTGCACAAAGCATGTGTTTATTTGGTTCAATTTAGATGAATTTTTTTCCTGCAGTTCAGCACTTATAAGTCTCGTAAACACTACATAGGTGTGTTCTTTCACCTTGCCCTTGTTTACTCTAAACTAAATCTGTAAGATGAGAAGTTAAATGACATTTGCCGTGCAAACTGGTCAGTGTCACATGTGAGAATCGCGGTTTGACATTGATTTGTTTCTTTTTTTCCCCATCAAAGTCAAGTACTTTGAATTTCTGATTTATTTGAAAAGTAACACACAACTTAATTTGTATGTCTGTACACTTTATTTCAAAACGGCACAACTATTAATTTTGTATTTAATTTGTTTTGTTTGTGTTCTCTAAATTCTTGTTTTTTTTGGTCTGTTGTAGTAGTGTTTGTCACTTTAGCACTGCAGCCACGGCACAGAATCACGCAGGCGTAATTGTGCGCCGTCGCCGCTGCCACGATTCATCTTGTCACTGTTATGTACATATGTTGCCATTTCTGATGTGTATACTAACTATTTTAAGGTTGGAGAGAGGCTGATGAAAATCTGGAAACGTGAATCTGCAAAAAAAAGAACAGATGTATGCTTTTTTTTTTTTTTTTTCTCTTTAAATTATGGCCTAAATTAATGTCATGTTTTGCCACCACTCTCACCAAAGTGCTTGTACAAAGAAAGCAGATGGATGACTAACACATGTTCTGCAGTGGCCTACCACTCTGTTTATGTCTGGGGGGGGGGTGAAATCCTATGAAACTGATGTCAATGTTAGCCAAAATGACCACTCTGCTTCTTTTTACATTTCCTTGTGTGTCTGGAGTAAGGTGATGATCTTGAATTTTATATCCTGTGGATTAATACTGGAAGTACAAGATAACATTAGGTGTTTAAAAACAGTAGCTTTTCACATTTTCTCATGTTTGACTGAAGACATTTTACATACATTTAAGTCTGTTTATGTGGTGCAGCTGTACCCAGTTTAAAATAAATGCCTGCCTTAAAAAGGTACTGCCTGCTTTTTCTGCATCTCTTCCTGGCATGCACGTGAAAAAGGATGATAAACTGGAGCCATAGGCAAGGTTTCAAAAATATCTGTATTTGTATTGTAAAGACAGTGTCAGCATATAAACAAACAGGGAAAAAAAACAACTTAAAATCTTGATCCAAGAATTAACTCTCAACTGGATTCATGTTAAACTTTCCTTGAGAGAGGCACTGTGTGACAACAGTAATGCTTTGACTTGAACCAAACAAAACACTAACGTAACATTTTGAGACTGCTGTGTGCTGAACAAGCTGTGAACTGTCTGACTTTTATTCATCGGTTTATGCATGTGGCCTGAATGAATTTCTAGGCCAGCTTGTAGTGTAATTTCAGATTACTTCTAAATTGGCATACCGGTAATTTTATTTTCACCTGTTTTGGCAAATGCTTACCTCAAATTTAAACCTTAACTTGTTCACCTGGTAGGCGGGGACTTAGTAGTTTTTCCTCACCCCACAGTGTAAGTGTGGGGGGGGGGAAGCACCAGTTTAATTTTAGGAAAGGACTGAAATGCATAAACATAAGCTTAAATTACAGTACTGCGTTGAATCCCTGTAGCAAGGGGGCTTACATTTATGTTTGTGCGCTGGTGTGTCTGCGTTGGGAATGAAATGGATCTGATCAGTGCAGGAACCAGAGAGGACTTGGGAATTGTACACAGACCTTTGGAACTATGAAGACAGGAAAAACTGTGTGTACATTAGCAGATTGTATATTTTCTTTGGCATAATGACCAAGTTTGATTCAATTGCACCCTCTGTGTCATTATGCTTGTGCTAAGTACTAACCAGTGGTTATTATGGAAAAGCACTGCCAAACAGATGCACAACAGCTGAGAGGTCTGCATCGCTGCATGCACGGCTGGCAGGAGAGTTTTGTAAATCAACCATGGAGGTAAAAAAAAAAAAAAACAATACTTTTTATACTTGTACTGAAAACTTGTGTCAGTATCAACTCCAAACAGAAATTTCTACAGAGCAGTTTTACCTACTAATCTCTTATGCCGATGGTCACTGCACATGTATATGAAATTCAGTACTGACTCGTATGATTGTTTATAAATCTCAACCCTGGACTATTATAGTCCATTATATTCTTGGATTCCAAGCGTGCCCAAAAAGATGTCATTTCCATTTTGCACTGTCAGCTTTAACCAAGCATTCAGCTGAATTGAGGAAGCTAACCCAGGACAGGAATTAAAACTTATAGCAATGCAGTAAGAAAAGAACAACATTGTGGTAATGTAACAACAAAAAACTGGATGAATGCAATCACTCTGGCATGTGCTGAGACTTTGGCTCATCTGTACTCTATGTCCACCTGAGAAACTATGAGTTCACTTGTCAGAGGTGCGGACATAGACCAGAGAGGACAGCAGCAGGAGCTCTGGGGGCTTGTGTAACAAGATCAGATTATCGTTCCTCAGACCGTCATAGTGCATCCAGCAACCGTCTATCTGGAAGGCTGCAGAGTAGTGATGCTCCTCCTTGTTGAACAGTGTGGCACCCTCAAGTGTGTACCTGCAGGTAAGAAAAACATTTATTGTTCTCAATACTGGAAAGTAGATTTTTCCAGATATTTTTGCTGCTCTTTTGATTTCCAATGAAAGAAATCCCAACAAATAAAGACAGGCAGCACAACAGTGCAGTGGAGAAGATCCAAATGACATTTAAAATTTAATCACTGATCAGACAGGATAGTTATCGGACATTTTTAATTTTAAT
Organism: Astatotilapia calliptera; assembly: GCF_964374335.1. NCBI lineage: Eukaryota > Metazoa > Chordata > Actinopteri > Cichliformes > Cichlidae > Astatotilapia > Astatotilapia calliptera. Next base: position 32,173,002 of record NC_137440.1, on the reverse strand, counting down.
GACCATCCTGCATCATAAATAAAGTTCCATTAATTCAGCTATGATGACTGTGCACAGGCCTCTGGCTCAGCAGATGTAAAAGCATTAGGAGGCCGGGCTCCACCTGAGCAACATGAAGGCTACACTGGCACATCGTTTGAATGAACAGCAATGCAGAACCTACTGTAGATATATCCACCTCTGATTCATACCTGTGCTGACAGAGAGCCAGATGGTAAGGGACATACGACAGCTCCTCTGACTTCCACTGCTGCATGTTGAGGATAACAAAGGGTGGCGGGCCATGGCAGAAAATCCTCTGGGAGAATTCCCTTAGACCATCACATCTGTTTAAAATAAATAAAAAATTGTCAAGGAAGTACAACAACACAGCGCTGAAAAAGACGACGACGATGAAGATCCTGCCGTGTCTCACCCAATTTCACAGCAGAGCAGGAGCTTGGGGCAGAAGAACTCATCCACAGCTGACTGAATTGGGTCTCTGTGAGGAAGCTCGTGAGGAGGACTGAGAGGGAAAAGGGTCAGAGTGAAATTCTTAGAAATGTGAAAAATATAATGTAACAACAATCCACTCACAAACACGTCACAACACTTGATTGCAATTCTTTCTGCCAACTTTGGCATAAGACAATGCACAGCTGAGGTCTGCTGAAGGGCACTTAAACATCAAATACTGGGGGAAAAAAACAAATATTTTGGGTAAAAAGCCAGCAACTGTGTCTTAACAAAACACTTGAATAGTAGGTAAATACAGTTTACCTGATGTTGATGGTACTTTTGAGGCAATCCTGGAAGCGGGCTGGACAGCTCCAGCTGGTGCACAGGCTCTCCTGCGTGGTGGACATGAGGTTTTCCAGGTTCTCTGTAAAGTTTTGGTGCTCGTTGCCAAACAGGTCGATCTCCAGGGCTGCCTGGTGGATCTCAGAGCGATATTGCCTTTTAGACATTCTGTCCCAGATCCACAGCATCTTCACCGTGGTGTAGTCACAGGAGTCCATCAGGTAGAGGAAATGCTCCACAAACTGCTTGCCCAGGAAGACAGCCAGCTCCCTGCGAAAGCCCTGGTTGTCCCGCAGAATCACATAAAGAATCATGAGGAAGCCATCGATGGTGCAGGTGTTTTTGAGCTGGATTTCCACGTACAGAGGCGTGCATGATATGGCTTTCCGTCCTGCCTTGATGGTAAAAACGCCTCCCCAAGGGAGCACAGGCCTCCAGAAGGAGCGGTCCTCCTCGTCGTTGTTGTTTATGGAGGCACGTATTTCTTCAAAAAGCGTCTTGGACCTAAAACAAATAATTAAATAAATAAATACACACACCAACCAACCAGCAAAAGTTCAGACAAATGCGTTTTAACACAGGACGAGGTTAAATGTATCGCCCCGGTGGATTTGATCTGTTTCATTTCGAAAAACTGACGCTGTGCAAATGTAGGTCAAAAATCCTGCGATAGCAAAAACAAACCACGCAATTGGCAAGTAAAGCACTGTTACCCTCCAGGGACTAGTCGGAGCCCAACAAATGATAACAAACCATCACCTACAATATATAAGCTTACCTTTCGAAGTGTTGATTGTTCTCAGTGTTTGAAATTCGTGTTTTGAGGTCCTCAGTGTCGTTCAAAACACAGAATCTACTCTCCATTCCTCTCCGTATTTCCTCATTTCTCACGTCGGACCTCAAAGCCAGAAATATAAGTTGTGGTATTTGTCTCGCACCTTCTAGTAAACGAAGACACCTTACTGTGAATCGAAAATTGTAGTAGACGTCAAGTCTGACCTATATAAACAGTTGCTGTTAGCTTTGTAATGATAATCTAAGCTCTGTGTACATACAGTGCTGCCCTCTCCTGATTCTCCACGTTATTACACCCCAGTTTTGCACAGCCCCCGCCCCCGACTTCACCGTGAGCGTTAGAGCACAGCTAGAAGTGCTATTGGTCAATATATTCTAGCACGTTTAAGATGATATATGATTGGCTGTCACGAGCACCGCCCATTTAGGTAGGCCGAGCGAATATTCTACGTTGAACTACGTTGTTCTAGTTATCTTTGGCTATTATAATTTTAAAGACAAGGACAATGATGCTTTCTTCTTTATAAATTTGGTTTTATTTTTGGCAAAATTTCATATACACAAAAGCAAAGTCCTCGGCAGAAAGCCTGAACTTCTTGTATTAAAAATGGAACTTGCACAATATATAAGGACAATCTCCTCATCAAAAAACACTAAGGCTCTCAAGACTGTTAACATCTGTAACCGATTGAAACTGCTAACTTGATTTTGGCTCTTGCAAACTTTTGTTTATTTATGTTCCCCTTAATTTATTTTATTTTTTGTACTCACTTTTGTCTCACTGTCCTTATCACTCTTTCTGTTCTTCATTGTACTACCACAATGTCACCTTTTATGTGATCCCTGTTTTACTTGACTGTATGTCTAAAATGTGATAAATAAAGTTAAAAAAAAAAAACTACGTTGTTCTATTCCTGAAAGTTAATACGCTGATATTCCACCGTAGGGTTGGTTTGTGGACGGAGTCTGCGCTGTTACCGTCGTTTCCCGACTCACTTTGAAGAAACTTTTTGGAAGTAGTTATTACCACTTGCGAACTGGTGTCAAGCCAGCCTCCAATTCGAGACTTGCAGTCAAGCCAGCCTCCAGTTTGTTTTACCTTCCCTGTGTATTCAAAGTATTACGGGAATGGATGTGGAAACCGGATTTCAAAATAAAAGCCAACTTCGAGTGAATTAACAGATATGTTAAGAACATAATAACATATAATTTAGGCTTTTTTTTTTTTTACAAACTCTAATGTTAGATCTATATGACACAGCCTTGTACCCTAATTGTGCCCTGTCACTATCAAGGCCATCTTATTTTGGATTTCAAAGTAAAAGCCCTGTGAATCTTCATTTTTGAACTACTCTTTCAATGACTTAATAATGCTCTTAAAAGCAAAAGTCGTATTTCCAAATACTATTTGAACTTTATATCAACACTTTCCAACCACAGTCTTTTTACAGTGATACCATATCAATATCAAGTCAGTCTGATTTTGCCTTTCATAGTAATGGCCCTTTGAAATTGTCCATAATTGACTTAATCTTCTAACGATTCAAAATGCTCTAAAATGAAAAATTCTTGTTTCCACAGGGTAATTCCACCTTAGATCAACAGTATACAGCCCCACAGTGATACCATATCAATATCAAGTCATTCTGATTATGCCTTCCAAAATAAAAGCCTTTTTAAATTGTCCATAATTGACCTAACTTTCAGTGATTTCAGAATGCTCTAAAAAGGAAGATTTCAGTTTCCACAGGGTAATTCCACTTTAGATCAACAGTATACAACCTCACGATGTTACCATGTCAATTTCAAGTCAGTCTGATTTTGCTTTTCAAAAGAAAAGCTTTTTCAATTTGCCCATATATGACTTACTCTTGGAGCGAATTCAAAATGCTCTAAGATGGAAAATTGCTGTTTCCACAGCATAATTCCACTTTAGATCAATAGTATCCAACCCCACAGTGATACCATATCAATATCAAATCAGTCTGATGTTGCCTTCCAAAATAAAAGACTTTTCAAATTGCCGATATACGACCTACTCTTTTAAAGAATTCAGAACGCTCTAAAAATGAAACTTGCTCTTTCCACAGGATGAATCCATGTTAGATCAAAAGTGTACATCCACACCATGGTACTACTTCAATTTCAAGTCATTCTGATTTTGCCTTCCAAAATAATGGCCTGTTGAAAATGCCAATAACTTACCTAACTTTCAGTGATTTCGGAATGCTCTAAAAAGGAAATTTTCTGTTTCCACAGAATAATTTCACTTTAAATCAACAGTATACAACCCCACAGAGATACGATGTTAAGATCAAGTCACTCTGATTTTGCCTTCCAAAATAAAAGTATTTTCAAATTGCCCGTAGACGACCTACTCGTTTAACGATTTCAAAATGCTCTTAAATTGAAAGATGCTGTTTCCACAGGATAATTCCACTTTAGATCAACAGTATCCAACCCGACAGTAAAACCATGTAAATTTCATGTTGGTCTGATTTCGCCTTTCAAATTAATGGCCCGTCGAATTTGTCCATATGTGATATACTCTTTCAATTATTTCAGAATGTTTTAAAAATGAAAATTGCTGTTTCAACACATATTGGGTTTTCATTTTGAAAAGTAAAATCAGACTCAATTGATTATGACAGAATTGAATCATAAAGATGATGTAAAAGGAAGCTGAAATTGCCACTAGGTTGTAATTGATAGTACGTTTATATTTTAAGTCTGTGGAAAGATGTCATTCTAAATAAAGAAATTACAAAACAGCTTGCAAACCAACCATGACATCTTTCCACAGACTTAAAATATAAACGTACTATCAATTACAACCTAGTGGCATTTTCAACAGGCCATTATTTTGGAAGGCAAAATCAGAATGACTTGAAATTGAAGTAGTACCATGGTGTGGATGTACACTTTTGATCTAACATGGATTCATCCTGTGGAAAGAGCAAGTTTCATTTTTAGAGCGTTCTGAATTCTTTAAAAGAGTAGGTCGTATATCGGCAATTTGAAAAGTCTTTTATTTTGGAAGGCAAAATCAGAATGACTTGATATTAATATGGTATCACTGTGGGGCTGTATACTGTTGATCTGGAGTGGAATTATCCTGTGGAAACACGAAATTTCCATTTTAGAGCATTTTGAAATCACTGAAAGTTAGGTCAATTGTGGACAATTTGAAAAGGCTTTTACTTTGGAAGGCAAAATCAGAATGACTTGATATTGATATGGTATCACTGTGGGGCTGTATACTGTTGATCTAAAGTGGAATTACCCTGTGGAAACAGGAATTTGCCATTTTAGAGCATTTTGAAATTGTTCCAGGATCAAGTCAGATATGGGCAGTTTGAAAATGCTTTTATTTTTGAAAGCAAAATCAGAATGACTTGATATTGATATGGTAACATCGTGAGGTTGTATACTGTTGAACTAAAGTGAAATTATCCTGTGGAAACAGCAAAATTCTGTTTAAGAACATTTTGAAATCGTCAAAAAAGTAGGCCGTATATGCTCAATTTGAAAGGGCATTTATTTTGGAAGGCATAATCAGAACGACTTGATATTGATATGGTATCACTGTGGGGCTGTATACTGTTGATCTGGAGTGGAATTACCCTGTGGAAACAGGAAATTTCCATTTTAGAGCATTTTGAAATCACTGAAAGTTAGGTCAATTATGGACAATTTGAAAAGGCTTTTATTTTTGAGAGCAAAATCAGAATGACTTGATATTGATATGGTATCACTGTGGGGCTGTATACTGTTGATCTAAAGTGGAATTACCCTGTGGAAACAGGAATTTGCCATTTTAGAGCATTTTGAAATTGTTCCAGGAGCAACTCAGATATGGGCAGTTTGAAAATGCTTTTATTTTTTAAAGCAATATCAGAATGTCTTGATATTGATATGGTAACATCGTGAGGTTGTATACTGTTGATCTGGAGTGGAATTACCCTGTGGAAACAGGAAATTTCCATTTTAAAACATTTTGAAATCACTGAAAGTTAGGTCAATTATGGACAATTTAAAAAGGCTTTTATTTTGGAAGGCATAATCAGAATGACTTGATATTGATATGGTATCACTGTGGGGCTGTATACTGTTGATCTAAGGTGGAATTACCCTGTGGAAACAAGAATTTTTCATTTTAGAGCATTTTGAATCGTTAGAAGATTAAGTCAATTATGGACAATTTCAAAGGGCCATTACTATGAAAGGCAAAATCAGACTGACTTGATATTGATATGGTATCACTGTAAAAAGACTGTGGTTGGAAAGTGTTGATATAAAGTTCAAATAGTATTTGGAAATACGACTTTTGCTTTTAAGAGCATTATTAAGTCATTGAAAGAGTAGTTCAAAAATGAAGATTCGCAGGGCTTTTACTTTGAAATCCAAAATAAGATGGCCTTGATAGTGACAGGGCACAATTAGGGTACAAGGCTGTGTCATATAGATCTAACATTAGAGTTTGTAAAAAAAAAAAAGCCTAAATTATATGTTATTATGTTCTTAACATATCTGTTAATTCACTCGAAGTTGGCTTTTATTTTGAAATCCGGTTTCCACATCCATTCCCGTAATACTTTGAATACACAGGGAACGTAAAACAAACTGGAGGCTGGCTTGACTGCAAGTCTCGAATTGGAGGCTGGCTTGACACAAGTACTTGAGAGCCACGCTCCTCTACTTACAAGTTAGTGAGCGTGCAGACCAGCTACTACCGTCACCAGAAGAGCAGAGACCATCCCAGGGAAAGATGCCAGCTCAGATCATAAGCGGTAAAGAGGTTTCAGCGTAAGTATCAAACATTACCTTTACGAAAGCATAGGTAGCATGTGAATGTAATCAGCGTTGTGAAACATGTGACTGGCTAAAGAAGCTAACTAGCAAAGTTACAGTAACTTAACAGCTGGTGGTGTCTGATCTTACTCAAACGCTGTGCATCCTCTGAGGATTTTAAGTGCAATCTTATATATATGAAGTAAGCAGTCTGACGCCGTGAAGTGATTTCATAACTTAGTATAATCAACAGTTTTACTGTTAAATCAGTCGCATCGGGCCGCAGAGACTGTTTACCGTGCATATGCGTTGACTCTAAATTCAGCGGAAATCTGAGTAATTCACTTTCTTAACTGGTTAGGTTTGGTCATTCATAACTTCTGAATGCATCATTGCAAATCCTGGGGTGTTATGTAAGAAGCTGTGGCGTTGTGCTCTGATCTTTGTCCTATTGGTTCACTGACCTAATTTGAAGAAGAAAAATACAGTCAGATATTCCAGGCAAACCCTTTTTTAAAATTATTATAATTTTTTTAAATCGAAAAACTTTGACCAGATCCAAGTAATGAGAATGAGTGGAAAAACGGCAAAAAGGCAAAATCTTTCTAACAGTAACACAAAAGACATCTAGCTGCATGTGCTTGTCACAAGATATAGCGGCCTGTATCTTGTTAAGACCGCCTCACAGTAGTTATTAGTCGATTATATTATGCAATACAAAGAGCCACAGAGCCGCTCTCCCCATGGGTCATCTTTATTCATTATCTCCAAAGTTCGACAGAAGCTGACATGCTTGACTGCACACGGTATGAATGACCTGTGTTTGTAGGAATATGAGCCCTGGTTGTTTAATGAGGAAAACTTGTACCAGTCACTGTTGAGATAAAGATCTGTTATGGTACAATACTCAGTGTTGTGATTGCCTTTTCTAATTACTGGAAAGATCCCCAGGGTCACTCTGCTGGTAGATAAATAAAAAGCAAACAAGGTCATATGCAAAATACTGTACCTAAGTAACATTTAATTACCCTGTTTTATATGCATATTGTATATAATTTGTGCTATATTTTTGGAAAACATTTTCTGCACACATTATTGCATCTTGAAAAAAAAAAGGGGGGGGGGGGTACATAAATCTTAAGGTTAAGGAGTTTCTCTTGAGACTAAGTTTAGTTGAACTGTGTCTCAAATCAGTGCCAAAATGTATTTCATCACCACTCCTGTTACAGCTCACATGATGCACATCTGTTACCTACTTTCTTTAGAACTTTGGGTTCTTTTCTTTGTTTCATTTGCATCCACAATATGTTAAACCAAACACTTTTGTGTGCAATCAGGATTTTGGGTTTAGACACAAAAGCAATGACCACAAAGTTCAGTTAACGCAATCACTGTTTTCTCGCTTGTCTTTGATTGGTTCAGCTGATTGTATTCAACCTTTATCTGTTCTGGCTTATCTCTTCTCTACGCAAAAAATAGTGCCCTGTTTTCTAGTCTCCAGAACATTAAATCAATAAAGATAAAATGAAGACAACAACTGAAGATAAGCACGCTTTTCTGAGTGATTGTCCAGAATGATAGTTTGAGTTTGGAAAATGACTCACAATGAGATCATCAGATGGCATTGATCTGGTGCATAAATTTAATAATAATCATTTAATAATAAATGTAATAATAAATTTAATTTAATAATAATTTAATAATAATCTGGTGATCTGGTGCATAAATTTGTCACTGTTTTAATTAAACGGTACAGATTGGGTCACATGATACTGCTAACTCTTTTTTTGTGTTATTGCACAAATTAAATTGGCTGTATTTTGTTTTCTCAGGCAGGTGAGGGAGCGTCTGAAGAAGGATGTCGAGCAGTTGAAACTTAAGAATCCCAACTTCAGGCCTGGTCTAGTGGTTTTACAGGTAAGTTTATGATGGAATTCTTTGTGGTTGGAGGCTAAAAGCCTTTTTCCCCTAAAAACATTTCTACCCATGCTTTCATTTGGCCTTTCGTTAGAGAGAGCACCTGGCAGGTAAGGGTCAGGGTATCTGTGTGCAGTGGCACAATGAGGATTCTGACATTTATGCTGGTGCTTTGTCTGTGTGACATAGTTCCTGTTCTGTCATAGAAATATGCAGGGGGATAAGCAGTATGTGTCTTTCAGGTTGGAGACCGCGATGATTCAAATCTGTACATCAGCATGAAGCTCAAAGCAGCAGCAGAGGTAAAGAAAATAATTTTTTGATACTGAAGGGATTTTTGCACCGCGTGTGTACACTGCATATTGTTTCAATGAGCCACAGCTCTATCCCTAAGCTGCATTTTTGTGTGCAGATTGGAATAAATGCAATGCATTTGAGACTTCCCGCGACCGCAACAGAGGAGGAGGTGAGTTAGAATCATTACTGGAGGCTTGTTTATTTAGTTGTCGGGTTGCACACACCTGCACAGCAACTCCAGGATTAGACTATTTATGGACACCTGGGGGAGTAGTTGTTCCTGCCATACTATTTCCTAGTGTTCCAATAGGAAGCATGCATAGGTCACATGGTTTCTTGAAGCAAAAACAAATTGTCGAAAGAATCGCATAAATTTTTTTTGTTGTGTTCACTAAAGTCTTTGAGTGCTTAAAACTCACAATAATTGACAGATTTTCAGCACAGAGACATATGGGTGAAATTTGAGCTTTCAGGCTTTTCTTGATTTAGCAATACAGGGGCTGTGCGGGAATGCAGTACATGACAAGCCTGAAAGCAATAAAGGGTTTTAAGGCTTCCTACCTGCTTTCAGATTCTTCACAGTATCACAGAGGTGAACAAGAACTCTTCTGTCCACGGCCTCATCGTTCAGCTGCCTTTAGATTCAGTCCATGAAATCGACACAGAGAAGGTCACGAATTTCGTGGCCCCAGAGAAGGACGTAGATGGGTAAGAACAGCAACACAGAAAAGTGTGATCATTTCAGAGTTACAGCAAGTACTTTTTTTAGTTTACAGAAACAAAATAACTGTTGTGCTCATAAACAGTAATTAAATTTGTCCAACAAGCAGATGCATTGTAATAAACTTAGATTTAAGCCTTTAAAAATACATTAAAGAGATTGGTTGTCCCACCATCATGAATACAGTGGCTGAGATGGTCAATGTGGTTCTGTCTAATCTCGTCTTACGTATGTGGTTATAGGCTACACACGAACTACACGAAAAGCGGAGATGTTCATGTGCCATGGAGGCAAATTTTTATTGTCTGTACCTTCAAACCCAAGATATGAAGTATCATACCTGTTTTATATGATCTGCGAAGGGGTCCCCTCCACCCAACAAAACAGAAAGCTGCAAGACAAACCCTTTGGATAAAATGTCATCCTCTTCTTATTCACCTCACGCCTCATCTCCTGAACAGATGTCAGGCCTGTAAAACATGCAGAGGTTTATAAAATTCTTATTTATTCCCGATAGTGTTAGGAATACTTATTCTCAGCAGATTACACATGTGACACTCCTGTCTCCGGACAGTTGACAACGAGACAGCTAAGCAAAAACAGCTAAGCACAAACGAACATTATGCCAACTAAGGTAGGTTTGATTATCTTAAAAATTCCACTTTCCCTCTGGTAAACGGTGTGATTACGTTCTCACATCGTATGATAGTTTGAATGCAACAATGTTCAGTCTTCAGAGAAAGTTTCACCAACAGCAGCAGACAGCAGTGTTGCAACCCCAACAGCTCGCCTCACTGAGCCTTATTGACTTGTATCGAACTCCTTTCACAAAGTTTTACAGCCTCTTCTTGATTAAATAGCACATATTTAGAGCTGAGGGAAACCGCAAACTAACAACTCGCTGCAGAGGAAAAGTTTGTCCACAGTTGTTTGTCCTACAGTGGCCACCGTAGCTATAGTATACACTGTAGTATAGCAGTGATATTTTACACACTGTACCTTTAAAAAGCTTTCAGATTGATGGGTATCTTCAGGTTACAGTGATTTGTACATTCTTGTGTGTTTACAGACTGACCAGCATAAATGCGGGGAAGCTGTCCCGTGGGGATCTGGGCAACTGCCTCATCCCCTGCACGCCAAATGGCTGCATGGAGTTAATCAAACAGACGGGTAAACAAAATCTCTAATAACCCTGAAAAAACTGCAGTCAGTTACAATGATGTTACAATGTGTAAATATATCAAAAGTAACAACAATCTGTTTATGACGCTTCTCTACAGGCGTTTCTGTGGCAGGGAAGAGAGCGGTCGTGATTGGGCGCAGTAAGATTGTGGGCGCACCCATGCATGATTTGCTGCTGTGGAATCACGCCACCGTCACCACCTGCCACTCTAAAACCGTCGATCTTGCCGCAGAGGTAACACAGAGAAACACAAGTGTCATTAGGCTTTTTTGAGACACACAGAGGTATAAACAACAGCACAGTAGGCAGATAAAGAGCAGCTGTTTGAAGCAGCCGATTCTTAATACTGACGTTCTCATTTGATCTTAGCTGGCAAATGAAACTTTTTCACAACTTGTTATATGAGGAGCCTAAGTAAATATTTTAGTCTGTTAACTGCCCCAATTATTCTAACTTAACAGTTTATGACATCATAGGAACTACAGATCTCTACTGCCTGCAGTATAAACACTAATTCACGTGTTCCCTTATTTATTCCTCTAGCATCATTGCTTAAAATCCAGTTTCTTCATTTATAAACATTCATCGTTTATCCCTCCCTGTTTCTGTCTAGGTGGGTAGAGCAGACATCCTGGTTGTTGGTATCGGAAAAGCAGAGATGGTAAAAGGAGAGTGGATCAAGAAAGGAGCAGTGGTCATTGACTGTGGCATCAACCACGTTATAGGTATTAATGCGGTCATGGTGCATTGTATTTCCTTTTGAGATAATCAGCAGATGCATGGGTCAACTGGAGTCTCTTTTTCAGATGAGACTAAATCCAGCGGAAAGCGTGTTGTGGGCGACGTCCATTTTCAATCAGCCAAAGAACAGGCCGGCTTCATCACCCCTGTGCCTGGTGGAGTGGGACCTATGACTGTGGCCATGCTGATGGCGGTAAGGCCCATTCGGACACCTGAGAGTTGATCAAGTTTAATTAAGAGTTTGATTTTTTTTTTTTCTCAAACTTTTCTTTCTTTTGTTTTCTTATCACGTTTACTTGTTTAGAACACCGTGCTGAGTGCAAAGCGCTTCCTGGAGAGCCATCAGGCAGGAAAGTGGAACATTTCTTACACCAGACTCAATCTCCGAAAGCCAGTGCCAAGGTTTGCCTCCTTATCATAATCATAACCATGCTGTTCATTAACTTGATGCAGAAGCCCAATCCTCGCTGTCTTGCTGAAGAAGCTAATTTTCTTTTTCCCTTTTGTTATCCCACAGTGACATAGTGATTTCTCGCTCCTGCGCAGCCAAGTCCATTGACAGTCTGGCCAGAGAAGTGGGATTGTTTTCTGATGAAGTAGAGCTCTATGGCAAGACTAAGGCAAAGGTCCAGCTGACTATCATCAAGCGCCTTCAGTCCCTGCCAGATGGAAAATATGTAGTGGTCACTGGGTATGTTAAATAAAAGTCTGCAGACTGTAGACAAAATCTTATTTCAAGATACAGAAGTTCTCAGTTTGTGGAAGTAGAAGTTATTCAAATTGGCAGACTGTTTACATCTGTAGTTCAAAAATCCCCAAGTTAACTAAAGCTATCAGCAGAATGTTAAGAGAGAAACACTTTCTTAACATTTCTCAACACAGATTTTTTGGCTTGTTGTCCTAAAAATCACTTTAAGAGAGATCTGGGGTCCGTTCTTCGTGCCTCGCTTACTACATCCAAGATCAAATCATCGCGCCAACTTTGAGCTCGCTATTCCGGTTCTCCGAACACACCTGTTGTTGACGATTAGTACAGCTGGATGAAGTAATGTGAGATCACTGGGTGGCTTAACAGGGGCTACGCATCGAGAGTAGAAACATTGATCGGCAACCCTCTGATTGGTCGGCGAAAATGTCAAAGGAGAGCGCTCAGTATTTTTCGGCAGCAGAGCAAGAACTCTTGAGTGAGGGATTTCAGGAGTTTCAGAGTTTAATTAAAACGCAAGGGAACACTGCAAAGGCTGCAAAAGCAAGGAGAGAGGGCTGGCAGGAAGTTGCTGACAAATTAAACTCGTAAGTAATTTAATAATAATAATGGATTGGATTTATATAGCGCTTTTCAAGGCACCCAAAGCGCTTTACAACACCACTATTCATTCACTCTCACATTCACACACTGGTGGAGGCAGCTACTGTTGTAGCCACAGCTGCCCTGGGGCAGACTGACAGAAGCGAGGCTGCCATATCGCGCCATCGGCCCCTCTGGCCAACACCAGTAGGCAGCAGGGTAATCTATTGTATTATAGTACATTATATCCCCTTTCACATTAGAGCCACAACAGGACCCACTAGAACATGGGAACAAGTAAAAGTGGAATATAAGAATATTCTACAGAATGGTAATATTTATCACTTATATTGCTTTTAGTCTCTTGGAAAGAGACCCTGAAATAATCTGTTTGTTTATAACAGCAACCAAGAAAAGGGCAGAGCAACAAAAGACAGGTGGTGGTCCTGCACCCCCTCGTCAACAAGTTGGTTAAGTAAATAATACCCTCACGGGAAAATCGATATCTCTCTATGAGCACACTGTCGCGCTGAGCTAAAGGATCCTGTCTATCCTGCAATATACGCTGGATTCTGAGGACTCTCCTTATCAATCTTGCACCTTCCACAATGGGTGGCTCGCGTAAACGGACAGGACATGGCTGCGACAGACTTCCCAAATCCACCTTCGCTTTTATAGCCGTGGTCTCCCATCTTGATTACACGAAGTAATTTACAATTACTACTCTGAAATAATCAAATACATGAAATAGAATGTTAATAGTACATTTCCCTTTTTTAAGGAAATGACCTGTATGTATCTGTATGAAATCAATAAAAGGATCAAGTGCTGCATTATCTTTAGTTACACTGATAATATGTATTTATGGTAACACAGTGGTAAAATATCGCTGTTGCTTTCGTATAGATGAAGCGGACATACCTGAGAGGCTGCGATCTAATCCTGTTTACATAAAGTAAACCTGCTCCCGAGCAGGTTTACGCTTACGGATCCGTTGCTATGACAGCAAGTCCCGGATGAGCTTCGGAGAACCGAACGATCCAAGATCACGCGAAATGGTCAACAATCAAATCCAGCTAACTTACTTAGCGAGGTACGAAGAACGGGCCCCTGCTCAAGTTGAACTCAACTCAGGCTAGGTTTGATGTTTATGTAATACCATTTCATGCCACAAGATGGCGCAGTGAGGCAGTATGACCCTAATTTAACTACACATGTCAATTAAGACACCTTTGTATTTGCAATGGTGGTCTGCAGAATCCACTCATAAAACTCCCATCGTATGGTCATGAAAGTTTTTGTTATAGTTTTGCAAATGTAAAAAAAAATCAACCAACCAACCAAAAAAACAACAACAACAAAAAAAAAAAACGCTTAAAGTGACTGAGATGAAGCTATTTGTCAAAGAGAACACTATATTTTGCCTTTGAGGGCTTTGGGCAAACATGTTGACAAGATTTTGTGTTTGCAGCATTACTCCCACGCCTCTGGGTGAAGGTAAGAGCACCACAACCATCGGTCTGGCACAAGCCATGGGTGCTCACATGAAGCTCAATGTGTTTGCTTGTGTCCGACAGCCTTCTCAGGGACCCACATTCGGCATTAAAGGTGAGTTTCGAAAGAGTGTAAACTCAGGAGATGTTGCCCATGTTTACTACAGGGACATATTCATGTATGTTTTATTTATTTCTTTATCCTTTTGTTTGCAGGCGGTGCTGCAGGAGGTGGATATTCTCAAGTTATTCCAATGGAAGAGGTACAGCATCACTTTTCTGACACTGTGCTTTTTTTTTTCCTAAAAGTTCAAAGAAAGCAAAATATTTAATTGATTATTTTGATTTTTCAGTTTAATCTCCATCTCACCGGTGACATTCATGCCATCACAGCTGCCAATAACTTGGTGGCTGCTGCTGTCGATGCCCGCATATTCCATGAAGCAACACAATCTGATAAGGTGGGTTCTCATTTCTGTCATTGGTGTATAAAAAGTACACTTCCTCTAACTTATCTAATGAGTCACCACTATAATCCATCTCTGCCTGTGAATATCTAGGCTCTGTATAACCGTTTGGTGCCACTCAGTGGAGGAGAGAGGACGTTCTCCCCGATCCAGATCAACAGACTCAAAGTAAATGATCAAGTTGCAGCACGTGTAAGCTTTGATTTAGATGTGCACAGGTCACTTCTGACACCGAGGTTTTCTTCTTTGGTTTAGAAACTGGGAATACAGAAGACGGAGCCCTCTGCTCTCACTGAGGAGGAGATCAACCGCTTTGCCCGCCTGGACATCGACCCAAGCTCTGTTACCTGGCAGAGAGGTATGAACAGCACAGAGGTCTCCGCCTCAGCAGGTCTGCTGTGAGTGTATTGTGCGTCTTATACAAATACTTATGATGTCCTTCTGTTTCACTTCAGTGCTGGATACCAATGATCGATTCCTGAGGAAGATCACTATCGGCCAGTCGCCCACTGAAAAGGGATACACAAGAGAGGTAAAGTTGATTATTCTCTAAAGGTGGCAAATTTCTTTCATGGTATCATAAAGCATCATGAAATATACAGAAAGCAGTTGAACCTTTGAGGGAAAGTTGGTTTAATAAACTTAGTTTTAGTGCTGCTTTGCATGACTGGACTGTTGTGTCCTCCAGGCCCAGTTTGACATCACTGTGGCCAGCGAAATCATGGCGGTGCTCGCCCTCACCAGCAGCCTGGAGGATATGCGGCAGCGCCTGGCTAAGATGGTCGTAGCCACCAGTCGGAGGGGAGATCCCATCACCACCGAGGATCTGGTGAGTGTCGTAAACCCTCCGCTGTGACATGACGTCATGCAGCGTAAGTGCTGTGATAATGATATTCATGAAAGTGATGGATTTTTCTCTGTAGGGCGTGAGTGGCGCTCTGACTGTGCTGATGAAAGATGCCATCAAGCCAAACCTGATGCAGACGTTGGAGGTGGGTGAAACACGGTGCCCATGCTAATCCATGCAGCTCCTATGCAGCATGACCACGTTAAAAGCATTTCTGTGTAGTTCAGGTCGTTTGATATTGTTGTTTATCAAACTGCTGTTAGTTTTTTTTTTTTTTACTTGCATTAATAGTTTTGTAATAATTCATGTGAGTAATTTGGATCCACAGGGGACTCCTGTGTTTGTTCATGCTGGCCCCTTTGCCAACATTGCCCACGGAAACTCATCAATCCTGGCTGATAAAATTGCTTTGAAGCTGGTTGGACCTGAGGGCTTTGTAGGTAAGCTGAATAGAATCAGTTTGAGCTTTTTTTTAACAGGGTTAGCTTATATTGTAGATGTTAATTGTAAAAGTCATGGAGTCCATGTAATGTCAGTGGATAATAGTAGTCAGTAGTCCTGATGGCTTGGGTTCTGATATACTTTCCTGCTTGTGTCACTTATGTGCAACAGTGACAGAAGCTGGCTTTGGTGCTGACATCGGCATGGAGAAGTTCTTCAACATCAAGTGCCGCTACTCGGGCCTGAGGCCTCATGTTGTGGTGTTGGTGGCGACCATCCGAGCTCTAAAGATGCATGGAGGAGGACCAACAGTAAGTTTCCTCCTGGCCCTGGTGCCACTCCTCAGTTCATTCACTCTGTGAGATGAGCTGTTAGCTCAATTCCCCCTTTATTGCGTTTGGCTGCTCCTCGTAAATAGAAGATTTTAGCAGAACATGGGTGGGTGTTCATTGCCAGAGTTATGCCCGAGAATACCAAGTGAGAGAGAGAGAGAGCCCCTCTCTTTGAGATCTTATAGAGCCAAGAGTTGAAATGGGGCATTTAGCACAGTGCGAATTGGGAGCTGTTGGCTAATAGACGATTACTTGTGCACAAAATGGGGAACGTTCAATATGAGAATCCACTACTGTAACAATGTGTGTATGATGAGATCAAGCCTTTAAACCCACTTTAAACAAATTTATTTTAAAAGAAAAAAAGCCCCACCAGAGCATTTTCACTTGTCTACAATTTTAAATGTTCACAATTTTCCATTTCCGGAAGACAATTTCAGCACAATTGTCCACAAAATTATGTTTAATCTTTAAATTAAGCATCTTAGTAATCATTAAGAATAAAACACATGGAGGATTACAATAGTCACTGCTGATTACAATTTGAGGATTTATTGAATTTACTAAAACATTCACATTTCACATTTCTCTTGTCTCTTTTGTTTAGGTCACTGCTGGGATGCCACTGCCTAAGGAATATGT
Organism: Astatotilapia calliptera; assembly: GCF_964374335.1. Taxonomy (NCBI): domain Eukaryota; kingdom Metazoa; phylum Chordata; class Actinopteri; order Cichliformes; family Cichlidae; genus Astatotilapia; species Astatotilapia calliptera. The sequence goes on along the minus strand of NC_137440.1, from coordinate 32,156,267 downwards.
GGAAGAGGTAATGGAAAAGAATGTGCCAAAACAGTGATAATATTCTTCTAAGGTGCTTTTGATAACATTGTTTATTTATTAGTTTGTGCAGAATGCTTGAGCCACGTCTGCCTACTTTGTTAATCACATTTGATGCAAGCTTTTCAACCTTTAAAGCTTTGCATAACCTTTTACTGAATGTGTTTGTGTACCTCTATGTAGAACTTTAATCTGCTGGAGAAGGGTTGCAACAACATGAGGAAGCAGATCGAAAATGCAAAGCACTTTGGTGTGCCTGTGGTGGTAGCAGTGAATGCTTTCAAGTAAGTGATGGATGGTAATTTAAAAAAAGAATAATAGAATAACATATATAAGAATGTGCACATATGTGAAAAGCATGTTTTGTTTTGTTTTTTTTTTTGTTCATTCATTTGTTGTGCAGGACAGACACGGAGGCTGAGCTGGACTTGGTGTGCACCTTGGCTAAATCTGCAGGAGCATTTGATGCTGTGCGATGCTCTCACTGGGCCGAGGGTGGCGCTGGTGCTGTGGCACTTGGCGAGGCCGTCCAGAAGGCCTCTAGCGCCCCCAGCAACTTCAAGTTCCTGTATGATTTGGACGTAAGGGCTCCGTACTTAATTTTCACCAGTCACTCTTTTAAACCAACACATGATCTGCTTATTTATGACTTAAAATATCTATCTTTGATTCCACTTTAGCTTCCTATTGCTGATAAGATTCGAATAATTGCTCAGAAGATCTATGGAGCAGATGATATTGAGCTTCTGCCTGAGGCCCAACACAAGGTGGCGCTCTACACCAAGCAGGTGAACATCCCTCAGCTGTTGTTTCCTGTCCTGTCAGGCCTGTTTGTTGGCGTCTGCTGTCAGTTGAGATCAATACAATTAAACAGAGCAGAGAGAATAAACCTTTGTAAAGATCCTTCTTTTTTGCCTCTCCTTCAGGGATTCGCGAATCTTCCAGTTTGCATGGCAAAGACCCACCTGTCACTGTCACATGAAGCAGAAAAGAAAGGTGTGCCCAAAGGATTCATCCTGCCAATCAGAGACATCAGAGCCAGTGTGGGCGCTGGCTTTCTGTTCCCGTTGGTTGGCACAGTAAGCTCTAATTCATTTCCCTTCTTTCTGCACCCCAAAAAGTTGATTCTGTTCATCTGGACGTTTTCAGTTGCTCCCTGTCCAGGATGTTACATCCTCATCATTGAAAGAGTGTCCACTGGCCTGCAGGTCTAAATAGACTGCAGAGTCCTGGTCTGACGAGTTAGCTCTTCTGTGTTGTGCCATCCTCTTAGCCAGAGGTTGTTTGGTTTCCCTGATGTATAAATCCTGGCAATCCTCCTGGCACAGTGTACACTACATTACTCTGTTTGTGCCGGGGTACCTGATCCTTGGGGTGGATTCATTTTTGGTGCAGCGTGTTTTGGCGTCTAAAAGCCGCAGAGGCACTGTGTTTAGAGAAAATGCATCTCAACTGTTCTGATACTCCTGACACGTAGGGTTTTTACTTAGGCAACAGTTGTCCTTCTCTTCTAGATCTGCTGGAGCTTTCTTTAGGTGCCTACCTAGCTTTGACAAATGTCCAGCTGGGATAACCAAATTTACTCCAGTGGAAATGACCTCACAACCCACTGTTCGTCAGTGGTGCTAGTTACAGTCATTATGCAAATGCATGGTTTATAAAGTTGGGGAAACCTGCAGTCAGGTCAGACTGAAGAAGTCACTTGGATGAGTGACGTAATTTTCTCTCCCACTATAAATGCCACATCCAGATGAACAGAATCAACTTTTTGGGATTTACTTACCCGGACGATTGAGCATGCATCAAGACTTCCTTCTGTAGTTTCATCCCATCTCTAACCGGATCTAGATGAAGCCTTTTCTACACCCACATGTTTTATTATTAGCTGCATCATGGAATAATTAACAAAATAATAATAACTAACAAAAACGCTGTTAGCCTCCTTGTGGAAATGGTAAGAAGAAAAAGCATTGAAAGCTCCACTGGGATTAATTTGACATAATTCAGCAGATTGAACCGAGATACTCAGATACCTATTTTGAAAAGCGGGATCTACCATCCCTTGCATTTCAAGTAGAAAATGTTTGTGTGTGTTTGCAACATGCGTGCATTCAGTGTTATAGTAAACCGGTGCAACCTGTATTCCTGCTGCATACAGTTCATTTATACAGATAGTTTCTCACAGTTTTTTTTTCCTATGAAGCTACTGTGAAGTAGGAAACCCTTCTCAAAAAGTACCGTAATAAGAAAATGCAATTTTATGCAGATTTCAAAAACCCTTTGGTTCTGAAAAAAAGAAGTGCAATATCAGCACAAAATAATGTTTATATTCAATAACTAAAAAAGTTGTAAAATGGACCCTTTTATACTTAAAGCTTTATATAAATAGACATCCAGAGTGGAAAGCAGTGCAAATAAATGCAAACACGGCTTCATGACACTCATCTTTTGTCAAGATGGATGTCAGTGTAAGCTGTTTTTATCACATTTAAGCTGAGACTGAATTCTGTGTAATTTATATAAAACACTTAACACAAGTATAAAAAAAGGTGGTTTTTTTGTTTGTTTTTTAGTTCATTTCTTTTGAACCACGGATCTGTTTAGCGTGCAACACAGTTTTCTTTTTCCAAAGTTAAACTTGAGTCTATCCATTGTACAGTCAGATTGAAAGCGCATAGACGTCCGAGCTCCGTATACCGGTTGTTAACCTTAATGTAGGGATGCTTTACAAACATTCAGAGATGAACTTACACACTTAATTCACTTCTCTGGGATAGCTTGCTCGGAGATGAAATGCTGGTTTGGCAGCATGCAGCGAGGCTCCTGATGCTTTCAGTGTAAAGTAACTCCAGACCGCCGACAGGTCTCGCACGCAACAGTCGCTCTATCACGTGACGCATACTGCTTCGACTTGTTAAGGTCACTACCTGGGTTGCGCCATGTAGCAAGTTTTGCAAGGTGCTTTTGTGATAATTAATGGATCGGGTTACATTTTCTATTTCCCCCCGATATCCGATCCAGTAATCTTAAATCCGGATCGGACTGATACCGATACCGTATATCAGATTGGTCCATCCCTTGTTTTTTCCACCAAATATTCTCACCCAGAGGCTTTTATTAGGAAGTAACAATATGATTAATAAAAAAACACAACAAAAAATGTGAACTGCGAACAATATAAACACCTTTGTTTGGTAACTGACTTCAATCGTTTAACCAGGTCATCATTGATCACACTGCTCGACAAAAAAATGTTTTGTTTATTACTGGGACATTCAGAGAAGCTCTTAGTCTAGTTTCTTACTCTGACTTCAGATCTGCAATCGTATTCAAACTTATGTCACTGACGTTTCTAGCCAGTCAATCTAGTTATCCTTGGATACTTGGAACATCATAACTAAAAAGAAAATGGGGCATGCTACACTAACATTGTTTTCAGATTTGGAGTTGGCAATTAAAAGTTGTTGAAGGGCAGGTTTAAAAAAAAAAAATCAATAAAACTAAAGCTCCATTCTTTCTCTTTTGGTTGATCCTAGATGCCCACCATCCCTGGCCTCCCCACTCGGCCTTGTTTCTATGACATCGACCTGGACCCCGAGACCGAACAGGTCAATGGACTCTTCTGAGAGAAAAAAAAACAGGTCCTCTCACCCTTTGATGGTACGAAACATAGTTAAGACATAAAGCCATGCAGCAGAGTGCATCATCAGCAGATCATAACTGTTTCATTCTTAATGTGTAGACATTAACCCATCAGTCCTCTGAGCGCCAAAGAAATGTGAAGAAGAACCAACTGGAAGCACCTCAAACTCGTCTGCTGTTTTTGTTGTTTCTCATATTAACACTGATGTCTGTAAAGCTGCTGATGATAGATCAGGACAGTCTTTCTCCCTGCTATCAGGCACGTGTTGTTCCGTTATATTGCTGACTGAACATGCACATTTCACATCTCAGATTGCCCAGACTGTATTTACTAACTACTTGTGTATATTTTGTGAGCACCACACCAGAGGCATTTCCTTCAGTTCAGTCTTTAACAAGCTGTGCCCTTCGGATAAAGGTTTTATTACATAAGTAAGTCTTAACAAGAAATGCTGCCCTAAAACAAAATTATAATTTGTTTAATCCCATCTAATTGCATTTATAATGTCTCCTTTCTCTGTCTTTGTTTTAATTAACACTCGGTAACATTTTTTGAAAAGTCGCCATCATTGCTGTGAAGCTCACTGGCCATGTCATTGTAAAAGCAGTGATTTCCTCATATCTGTGAAATAAAGGCTTTTAAAACAAAGCTGCATGTTCATTTTTTTTTCCCAGAGTTTAGTTATTTTCTGCCTTAAACACGCAGATCCTGAGGAGCATAGTGTACAGAAGTTGCCAACTTTCTGCAGAGTCAATTGTTACAGACCTCTAAACTTCATGTAGCCTAAAGATTAGCGCAGCAACAGTGTGTAGAGAGCTTCATGGAATGGGTTTCCATGGCCAAGCGGCTGCATTCAAGTACAAAGCAAAGCAGTCATTATCATCATCAGAATTTTATGCTCCCAACTTTGTGGGAACAGTTTGTAAAACCAAAAACAGCAAAGCTATCAGAACCAACCCAAATCATGAGCCCTCCACCACCGTGCTGATATGCTGTATTTGGTTTCTGCCAACAACAAGTTTTCCATTATGACCAAACTTTCTTGTCTTTCTTAAGGACATTATTGCAACACTCCTGTGCCTTGTTAAGGTACATCTTTGCAAAGTGCTGCCATGATTTTTAATTTTTTTTAATAGAATAGACATTCTCCAGGCTACCCTTCCAAATAACCAGTACGTACTGTTATGGCCATATGAGGCCTGCAGATTTGAGATGTCGCTCTTAGGTTCCCTGAGTCTGACGTTGGGCTGAATTTGTTAGTAGATCCACTCCTGGGAACATTGTAGCACTGAGCTAACACACACCTGCATTCTCTAGATCAGCAAACTGCAAAAACGTCTGCCTTTATAGAGTATTATCATAGTTACAGATAATCACTTAATCAGTTCAATTAGCAGCTCTTGGCTACTACTCCCCCTCTTTATTCCTAGGGAAGCAGTAAGGGTGCACTTAACATTTTAAAGGACTGCACAGAACACTGTGAAAACTTTGTATTTCTTCAATATTCCAGTTTAAAGTCATGTAAATGAATTGGAGGTAAAGTCAGTATTCCAGGAGGATATTGGAGGAATTTGTAAGACTGCAGAGGAACATGTTGTAGCTAATAACAGCAAAACCCATGCCAAGTGATAGGTTTGTAGCTTGAACCTACAAACCTATCGTCGCTGGAACGTTGAAGACAATATAATTACACAGCAAAAGCATTGAACACCAAGTAGGCAAAGTTCTTCTTGTTACTCATGCATGAGGGAGACCTGCCTGGAGCCAAGTGTCGTTCCACCACTTGACCTCCGTCAGACTCTCAGCCAAGTTCCCCATAACACTCCTTTTATTGTGCCTACATGAATATGCATAGGGTCATTAACATATGTCTACATACACACAAAGAGTACTGTGTGTGTGTGTGTGGGGGGGTCCTGCTGATCAAAGGGTCATATAACATGAAAGCACAAAAGCAAACATCCTTGGTCAGGAAGAGGGTAGTCTCCCCCTCACCCTAGATGGTTCACCCTAGATAACACGGTGAGGAAGTCCAGCAGTTCATCTAAACAAAGAGCACTTAGACTAGAACAGACGTAGCTACGTTAATCCTACCGTAAGACAATAAGACACGGTATGACCTCTCTCGTGCTCCCAGAGTGCTCTCTAATGCACACAAAGCTTGCAGACTATCAAGGATCAAACCTCTACCAATCTGCAACTAATTATAAAACTCTAAGCATACATAAGTAAATATTTCTAAGCATAAATGACAATCAACAATACAAAACCTAACACCAAGAAAGTGTGGTAAGAGACTGCTAAGAGATTAGGAATAAAGAGCAAAAAAACAAGTGAAGATATTAATCAACCCTAGATATAAAAAAACGAGGATCTTAAGAGAATTTATTTGGATGATGTCAGATAATCTCATTCCCCGGAGAACTACTGCCATGCTAAGAATAGCACAATGAGTAAGAAAATGTCAACTATTATACACAAACAATGAAGCATAGTAGAGGGAACTGCGTCATTCAACATGTGACTCATTGCAGTGCTGCAGATAATAACACAGCCATGAATGGGAAGCAAAATTTTATTTCACGCAGGAGACATTGTTGCTAACGATGTCGCTGTTCTGGATAATTGATTCATAGATGTCTCTAATGGAGGTTTTTGAGCACAAATGGTAGACGATAAAAATGGACGAACACAGCTTTGTGCTGTCAACAATTCACAGTGATGTTTCTTGCAGCAACTCTTTGATGCACTTTCCACAAGGATTGACAGGTTTTGCAATACTGTGGAGGTAATCAGGGAACCACACTGTGAGTAAAAGAGCAGCACACAACCGTTGCAATCATTCACTTCCAGAATGCTTAGTAAAATATTGCCTCTTATGATGTTTTTCTTTCTTTTTTAAATTTTACTTTCAGGACACTTTGGGACAGATTAAAATGATCAGTTCTAGCACTTGGGCCACATTTTGTCCATAATTCTTCAAAGCAATGCTAAGACCTAAAAACCAAAACCAAATGGGCTGCTGCAGTAGGTTTGACATGTTGCGCATTCAGAGAGGCTCTTCTGTAAACAGTGCTTCAGTTGAAACGAGTGTCTTCTGATTTGCTGTTGTCTTGAAGCTTGAAGAAGTCATTTTCAACTTTTGATCACTCCTTAATTATTCTGTATTTGGACTATTCTCTGGCACACATTGTGTAACACTCTGTGTCACATTCAAAATCACTTAAATCACATCTTGATCCTCAGCTTAAACGTAAGCACTTCATTGGAGCAAGTTTAAATGCCTCGATGCATATAGTTGCTGCGATGTGAAAAGCAGTTAAACGTGTGTACCTGTGATGTTTGTGTTGTGGAAAAACAAAATGCCTTATTACTGGTTGTTTGTTGAAATATTTCTTGGCCAGGAAACATGAAATTTCACTATTAGATCATGTTAATGACTAAAATATGAAACTTTTAAATCAGATCAGGAACCACTGAAGACACCCATGCAAATTAAAGTGGTACTCTAGTGGCATACATAACCTTATAGAGCACCATTATTTATATTAGACTTACACACATTTTTAGTGCCTGGCTAACCTAAAATGTGTCCACACACGAGAAGATTACCATGAAGATAGAACACGTTCAAGTGCAAATGACTTGATATGATTATTGCCATTTTTAGTTTTTGTTTTTGAGAATGACTAATTGTTATCAAAGCCCATTGATTTATCAGCAAACATTATTGAATTTCAGAAAGGATCCAACAGTTGTAATTGTAATACTTATGTGAATAAACAAGACAGTCTTCTTTCTGTATTAGTTTATTAGAGATATATCTGTCATTTTGCAGTCATCAGATAATGCTGATTCAGTGAATTCTTCATAATTTATTTAGGACCTTGTCCGCCTCCTCTTCCTTGTCCGCCTCCTCTTCCTTGTCCGCCTCCTCTTCCTTGTCCGCCTCCTCTTCCACCTCCATGTCCATGTCCACCTCCTTTTCCATGCTTTTCCCCTTTCCCCTGTAAACAACCGTTAGAAAATTAAGTGATTAAAAACGTATTGTAACTCAGATGGCAGCAAACTTTCAATTCCAAAAGGCTTCTGAAGTTGTACCTTTCCTTTTCCTTCTCCCTGTAAGTGATAAAGACAAATAAACTCATGAATGCTACAATATTACAGAATCAACAGAGCAAAACAACAGAAAGCACATGTGAAACTTTTCTTACTCCTGATCCTTCTCCCTCTGATCCTGATCCTTCCTTCTCATGAGGACATTTCTCTTCCTTCTTCTGACAGGAGAAAATTGCTTTATAAGTACATGTTTATAATGCTGTTTGTCCCAGGTGTAGAACAATCAAATGAAATAAAAGTACTTACTTCAGCTGCAGCTATAGTTGGAAACAAAAAACAAAGTAAAAAAAAAAAAATTAGATAAAGAGAAACCAAGCTTGATATGTGACTTTGCAAAAGAACAGGATAGATGACTGCGATCATAAGGCCACAACCAAAATTGAAAGCAGCTTTCAATAACAGAATTTAACAGAAAGGCAACTGCACAAATGGCACAAACAACACATGATATTTTCAGCTTAATCAGAGACTCACGGTCACTCATTTTGTCTTTTTAACAAGCGTTGTAGAAATTCTTTTTCTAAAAGAAATACAAAAGTTGAGAAAAATGAAACACTCTTAAACGTTCTGTGTAATCATTACAAGGAGTCAACAGTAAATGCAATAAGTGCTGCGTACCTGATAAAGAAGGCAAAAACGTTTGTGTCTGTTGTCTGCTTTGATGCCTGTATTTAAAGGGAGAAGCATGAAGGATGAGGGTGTGTTTATGAGGCACCCACACCTGCTACTAATAGATGCAGGACAGGTAAAAAGGTAACTGGCAGTTCCACCTTAAAACATGCCTTACATGCTTGAGGGCAGGGCTGTAACGGCATGGTTGTATGAAAGGAAACTGGTCGAACGTCAGCATTATGGGACAGCCTTTGTTCTGCTGCGAAGTGCTAAAGACTCTCCATTCACAACAATTTTCAACAATTTTCTGCAATGTGTGCTGCAGAGAAAACACAATTATATATCTGTTTAAACCAAATGAGAAGAATCTGGGGAAGCTTTAATGCCACTGACTGCTATTACAAAGACGATTAAAACAATAATTATAATATTTGAATGTGTGACTCTTAAAGTGCACTCTGCAAGTAGCAGTAATTCTACAGGGTGGGCCATTTCTATGGATACAGCGTAATAACATGGGAATGGTTGGTGATATTAAAGTCCTGTTTGTGGCACATTAGTATATGTGAGGGGGCAAACTCCTCAAGATGGGTGGTGACCATGGTGGCCATTTAGCAGTCGGCCATCTTGGATACAACTTTTGTTTTTTCAATAGGAAGAGGGCCATGTGACACATCAAACTTATTGGTAATGTCACAAGAAAAACAATGGTGTGCTTGGTTTCAACGTAAAGACAAAACACAAATGTGTGATGCTAATTATGAGGTATTAGACTTAAAGATAAAAATAAATCCCAACAACTCCTAGCCTGAGATCTATGTCCCCACCCTCACCTATGAGGTGTTCTGGGCATGTCCACCCTGGAGGAAACCCCGGAGCACACCAGTACATGCTGGAGAGATATCTCTCAGCATGCCTGGGAAGGGCTTGAATGGATTGGGAGGACTGGGCTTCTCTGCTTAGGCTACTGCCTAATGGATGGATTCATGGTGTATGGATGTTTTTTTCTTTCTATTTTTGCAGCTTAAGCTTGGCTGGCTTGTTTCACTTGCATCGAGAGCTCCTTCAACCGCATCCAAATAAAAGCAACAACACCTAATATAAATTCGAGGCATTTTATCTGCTTAATTAATAATTACATGCAGTAATCAAAGAATTGCCCAACCTGCCAGTGAAACAGCCCTTGAGTAAATTGTTTGATTGGGTCCTTTAAAAAGAGGGTGGCACATGTTATGGAGCTGACAACTTAAATCAAAGTTGAGAGTCTACACATTATGTGTATGTCCATTTTGTAACTATAATTGGAATATGTTTCAATAATGAGGTACTTGTGTCAGTGTCCAAATTACTATGGACCACACTGTATATTGGCACTATAATTCTTCTCTTTTTATGCATATTTAGGGTCTGCAGAGGTAAGTGGAGCTCTGAGAGAACAGAGATATCCGCATCTCTCAGCTTTTATGTCCTGTCATACCAGTTTTTTAGCTTCCACTGTCAGTTAAGACCATAATAATAAGACAACAATCCTGTTTTTGTCTGACAAACATGTCAAACCACTCATGGGCTTGACATGGCAAGGGCAATTTTGTTCTCTCATGAAGAACACAACACAGGGTGTGCTGACTGATTTCATCCTGCCAATCAAACTCAGACATAAAAACAGTGTGAGTGCAAACTTGGCATGATACACTCACATTCAAGCCGTTCCTCTCTGCATTCATGTCTTAAAGACGTTAGGGTGTGGCGGCGTCTTCATTAATCCCATGCGGACGTACACCTATCTGGAACAACCCTGACATTAGGGATGGGTATCGTTTAGGTTTTATCCGATACCGGTGCCAAATCGGTACTTTTGAAACGGTGCCGGTGCTTAAACGGTGCTCGAACCGGTGCTTAAAGAATGGAGAACACAAACTTTGTACAAAAACTTCTCATGTTCAGCTGGTTTTTTTTGTAAAAAGATAACAATGTTAGCCTTTTCTGCAGCTATGTGGCATATATGGCATCACTCTTGGCTGGAAGCAGTGCTTAAACAATGGAAAAAACACAAACTTTGTCCTAAACCTCTCATGTTTAACTGTTTCCCACTTTTTCTTTGGTCATTTTAGTCTTTTTGGCCAGGGTGAAGGGAGTATCTGCCATCAAACAAGAAGACAGCCGCATGTAGCTATGATGATGTTTGCTAGTTCACCTTACATGCATTAATGTAATAACGTGGTTAGCCTACTCAACGTAAATTACACACGAACAACATGAAGCTACTCACGCAGAGAAGAACGGCTGCTGCTGCATCATCATCATTTCTGCTACACTGGCAGGGCTAGGGGCCAGGACTCTCCTCTTCGTGTTTTTGGGGGATGTTGCTCTGGGTCCGATAACTGGCAACCCACCCGACGTGCTCGGTGTGAGGTCTCGCAGCAAGCTATCAAATACCGCGCATTTCTCGGCTTTTAAAAAAAACGCTATGTGTCGCCAGCTGTTTGACCGCTTCGCCTTGGACATTTTTAATCTGTAGCTCTGCTCTAACAGAACATACGTACCTGGCCCCGCCTACTATCCTCGGAAACGTAAAATGATTGGCTAGAAGTGTATCACAGCTCAGGAAAAAAAAGCACCGAAAAAAAGCACCGAAATGTGCGCTGCTTTTCGGTCTGGTTACTACCGTTTATGTCAGAACCGGTGCCATCATGGCACCGGACACCGGTACCCATCCCTACCTGACATATTACAAAACAATAATATGATAAACTTTTCAGATTGGAGTGGTAAAGGAATCAAATATTTAGAACATATACTAGAAGGAACAGAATTTATTTCATTTGACGGACTAGTTACACAATATGGGATCAACAAGAAAAGATTTTTAGAATATCAACAAATTAAATCCATAGTAAAAAAGAAATTTAAACCGGGTCAAGTTGAACTACAAACACCATCAAGTGTGGTTCAATTTCTTACTCTTAAACCCCCAAATTACTATCCAAAATATACAGAATGCTTTCTAAAACAGATGAATCAATATCACTTCCTATTGCAAAATGGGAAGCGGATTTATCAGTTAACTTAGACCTAAACTTCTGGTCTCAGATTTGCTTAAAAACCTTTCATCTAATTAGAAATCCCAGTCTTCAATTAATTCAATACAAAATATTACATAGAGTGCACTATACAGGTCATCGGATGTTCAAGATGGGCTTTACGTCTACCAACAACTGCTCACACTATCAAACCAATTCACCGGACAATTATATCCACGCTCTTTGGTTCTGTCCACCAGTTCAGAAGTTTTGGCGCGAGATATGTGAAGACTTATCGAAGTGTCTGAAATGTAACATTCCAACTTCCCCCTTAGTGTGTTTGTTGGGCAGCTTAGATAATGTTACTTCAGAAAAGAATATCGCCCATATGGTTTTCACTGCCCTATGCATAGCCAAGAAAACAGTCCTCATGAACTGGAAAAATAAAAATAATCTTAATTCTAACCAATATAGAAATTATCTATTAGATTACATTAGTCTTGATACAGCCTCTGCCACCACATCAGATCAATTGCTCTGGGCTCCTTTGATCAGCTCCATCACCTAGTGGGGGTGGGGGGTCATAGTTTGGTTCCGCCTTCACTGTTGTGATTGGTGTGGGGGTAGGGACAGGCTTAGGGCGTCGGGGGGTTCCCCGGAGGCATCTTCCTTGGGGGGCTCAACCCGGGGTAGCGGTCATGTCCGGTTGGGGGCTCTTTTGGCTCTCGGGTGACTGTTTCCTCGTAGCTGCGTGCAGCGGGGCTAGGGGAGGGTCTGTGCTGACGGACGTGGGTTACTGACCTGGTAGCCTGGCTGCCCCTGGGTGGGTCCGGGATGGGCGTGAGGTTCTGGGGGTGCTCCGTCTCTGGGCTGGGACCCTGGCCAGGCCTCGGGGCCTTGGGTCCTGGTTGGTGTGTTGCCGGGGTTCTGGGCAGGTGGGTGTATGGGGGCCCAGCCCTGGAGCAGGGTGCCGCCAGTGCATCGAGCCACCTGGGGGGCTCTTCAACTGGTGGGGGAGATTGTCACATCTTGCAGGAGCTTTCCTCTCCTCAGGGGCTCTCTCTGCAGGAGGGGGAGATACAGGAGAGGTGGAGGAAGATCTCAGCCTGGGTGTTTATTGTCTTATGTAGTCTGGAAGATGAGTGGATGGGGGGGTGGGTACAGTTTTCTCTGTGGTGGGGTTGGGTGGACTGTCCCAGGCTCTGTGGGGCCGGGGGGCGTTGCTGCACTGGGCCCCGGTCTGGATGGGCCTGGGCCCCCTTTCCCTGGCGGGTCGCGGAGTATGGGGGTGCCTACTCGGGTCAGCGGGGGAGCTGGCCCCAGGGAGGGGTCACTTGCCCCTCCCTTCCTTCCCTCCCCATCTCCAGCTGCCTCCCTCTTCCTGCTCCACCACAACCACCCACACATGCAGGGCCTTGGAGTAGGGGTATGTCACCAGGGTGCAGGGGAAGCCCCCCCCCCCCCCCCCCCCCCCCTCTGTCCCCTTCTGGCTGCCTCTGCCTCAATTTTATCCCACAACTTAGACATTCACATTACTCACACTCTCATTACACATACATATAGGATCTTGGGGGTGGGCACGATACACGGACTCCAAAGTACCATCAGGGTGTACACCCCACCCCTGGCGTCGTTGCCCACCTCTCAATTTTAAATACACGTAGACATTGAGGGCTAGCAGGAGGGACCATGCGCTTACCTGCTGCTCTCTGGCAGGTAGCTCCATGCCCTCCTGGGTTTTAAATGCACCTTAGAACACACATGCATCAACACTACAATGAGCAGGTGGAGGGAGGTTTGGAGTCTTCTCTCACCCCCATTTTCTGCGGCTGGTCTGGAAAATGGGGCCTCCCTGCTGCTGCCGAGTCGGGGCGGTCTGCCTCTCCCCAACCCAGGGAAAAGGGTAACACCACCTGGGTCTGGGTGCAGTCCCCCCCCCCAGCAGTCCCCCAGCAGGGGGACTGGGTGTTCAAAGTTAAATTGGGCACATAGAACCAGGCTGAATAATAACATCCTGCATTCATCAAGAATCTTATATGGAATTGCATCGTACTATATTACTGTCATCAGGTGGGGAAAATGTTGAGGGGCTGCTGCTGCTCAGATTGTAGGGTAGTCACATTTATACCTTCTCCAGAATACTGTATGTACTGTGGCCACAAGTTTGTATCTATCGTGGTGGGGATCCAGAATCCTTCACTTATTATTTATTCCTAGTGCTATAATAATAAAGTAATAAGAACAAAACAATAAAGTAATAAATAATAAATACAAAGTTAATAAAAGGACAGAGAATGTTTTGTTGCGTTGTTGTACAGTGCACACACAGCACGCTCATTTGTTTTAGTTCGTCGCTCTTTGCAAACATGTTCCTGGCTCGTAACCAGCCTGCTCTGCCGTCAAGGGTGAGCATTGGTTAATGGTCATCCTGTGACTGATGCAAGCCAAATCATTTCATTTAGCCAAGTGTTATGTGCCAAGAGATGTGGCTTTGCTTTTGGTGTTCTTTTTATCTTTCAGGTGTCAAGCCTCCACCTGTTGGCCAGTTCAAAGTTGATTGGCATGTGTTTATTGGCTGGTCTGGGCACAGTTGGCCAATCACTCTCCGAGGATTACTACAAATGAGCAGCTCCCTGGCCAGCTGGTGGCTGCTGGCTTCTGCTTTATGACAAACATTTGCGAACAGGCTTCTTTGTATTGTGTGTGGTGGGAGGCTGGACAGGTAAGCTGGGGGTACCCTATACACTGGTTGCAGGTTTTAATCTGTTAGTCACACTAGGTTATGCGGTTGATGCCACTCTTGTATGTTTTCACTGACCTTTTGTCGAGTAGCTAGGTAGGCCTTTTGTTTTGCATTTTTTGTTTGAGTTAGGCCCTGGAAGCTATCGACCTCTTTTTGTTTTATTAATTTCTTTGATTTGGATCAACCGCCCAGTCCTCCTCCCCCACCTCTTTTCTGTTGTTAAGTTTGACTATCAAGGCAAGCAACCAATAAATCTGGCCTGATTCTTAACTGTTCTGTGGTCTTCCTCCTTCATTGATTGTGGTTGTCCAGTGTTGCTGTCTCCTTCCTACCTTTGCCTCCACCATGGTGGGGGGGGGCGTAACACAAGTGAAAGGATACGAAATTTGAAGAGACCAGCACTGAGTGTTTTTATGTTGTGAAGTTTTTTTTATTTTATTTTGTAAAAGATAGGAGGTAAATCCAGGTGAGTCAGATTCCTTTTGTTTGGCTTTCAATGAGACAAAGTTATTGTGTTGCCATTCTCTTATAACTCCCAGTTAACATAAATGGTCACCAAAAAAATAACAATAGGTACAAAGACATCATACCTTTTTTAGAAGCAGCTGACAGCCACCTTCTTGAAATGCTTTGAGACACACTGTAAACATTAACATGTTGCTAGTCTGTAAAGAATTCTTAAGATATGAGCAATAAATGATCGAAACTGTGAATGTGTTTGAATGGCCTTTGGACTCGGAGGAGGAAACTGGTCCTCTTCTTTCCTGCACAACATCTTCCAACCACTTTTGCGTTTGATTTTGTGGTCATTGTCATGGTCCTGGGTCGGTGACCCAGCGCTTTTAGTTTGTTATCATTTTCTAGATGATTGTTTAGGTTCTGTGTTATATTCGGTCTGCCTCTGAGTCTGCGTCTGTATCTGTCTGTCTATGGTGTCTCCCCATCTGTTTGTGAATCTGTCTGTTTAGTTCAATGTCTTGTCTGGTTCCATATGTCTGAGTTTCCTGTTTTATTGTGAAGGTCCGTGTCGTATGTGAGTGTGATCAGGTTACGTTTCCCCTGTCCCGTCAGCCCAGATTCCTCCCAGCTGTGTTGCCCTCCTGTCTCTCATCCCCTGATTACTGGTGTGTGTATTTAAGCCCTGTGTGTTCTCCTGCCTGTTGCCAGTTCGTCTGTATTACTCAGTGTCAGTCTGTGTATCCACCGTGTCTTCTCCCTGCTGTTCATCGTCATCCTCCTCTGCTTGTTTTCATTCAGGTTTGTGCTCTGTAGTTTAGTTGTTTCCCAGTTTAGTTTAGTTCGAGCCCCGTTTGCTGTTTGTCCACATTCTTTTTGTGTTCAATAAATCACCTTCACTTCTCTACGACTGCCTGCGATTGGATCCTCATTTATTCCACACGGCTCGCCTCGGCAGCCGTGACAGTCATTTTCTTTTCTGACATTGGACGGCATTCAAGGAGGGAAACCAGGCTTTTTGTGACTGTAGCTTCCCTTTTTACTTTTTGCCATCCCTTGTTTGATGTTAATGCTGTTTTTATGTTATGGTTTTTTGTTTTTTTTTTGTTTTTTATAGTTTGTAAATAAATAATCCAAATTCTTGAGTCTTACTGTATTTTAGAATGCTTTTCTGAGGGTTGTAGTCACATACAAATGAATTTTACTTGGATATTACTAGAATATATTACTATAATAAATTTACAGTTACTGTCAAATTTTCACACAGTCATGGTCATTTTAAGGTTGTAATGATTGACTGCAATAATGAAATGACTGTAAATAGTAAATAGTCATTGTGTGACTGTAATATTTAGTCAGTTAAATCTTTTAATAAGTTAAATCTTGCTTCTGAAGGTTCGACAATGCCTTTTAACTTGGTCAAGGCTTGTTAACATCTTGTTAGTGATTATTTAGCTTCTTCAAGCTGCTGCCGTCAGGGAGGAGACTGCGGAGTCTCCAGGCCAGGACCAGCAGGCTGAAGGACAGCTTCATCCATCAGGCTGTCAGGAAGCTTAACTCCCTCCCGATTCTGCCCCCTCTCCCCTCTCTCCTCCACGGTCTCACTGAACTCTGTCACACACACACAAACACACACACTCTCTGATTCACTCACTGGCCTGCACCAGTTACCAGTCACTTTGTGGAGCATTGGACTGCCATTACCTCATAAGACTTTGTTGCTACACTTTCTCTTACCGTACATTACCAAATCTCCATTTGCACTATTTGCCTATTTGCACTACTCTGCCTGGTTTACACTCAATGTCACTTACCCATTATATTGTATATTATATAGCTTTCTTGTTATATGTAAAATTGTATTTATTTAAATTTTTTACTTTTTAATTATTTTACTTGCATTTTTAATCACTTTTATATTTAAATATATTTAAATGTTCATTTGCTATTTATCTAGGGATTGAAAGTAACGCAATTTCTATTCTCTGTATGTCCTGTACATGTGGCAGAATCGACAATAAAGTTGACTTTGACTTGACTTGACTTTGAAAAGCACTTAATTAAGAATAAGATAGTCAAAGGAGCTCAGTGACGATTTGAGAAGAACTGCTGCTTTACACAAATTGGGACTCTTGGAGCCATTTCTAAACAACTACATATTCCAAAATAATCAGTTCAAACATGCTGGAACTGGTGTGTGTGTGTGTGTGTGTGTGTGGGGGAGAAGAGTGAGCTCACAGAGAGAAAGCAACAGTTCCTGTCTGGTATTTACGATAATTATACACAACTTGGTGCACACCTTTTATCTGTATGCATCCATACAAAACTAGATCTGATGTCTTGCATCGTGCAAGCTGGCTGGCTGGTGTGTTACGAGACAAAAGAATGTCACCTGATATGTTTCATGATAGGTGAGAAAGAGTTTTGCAGGTTGCAGCCAAAACTTTTACAGATTTAAATGAGTTATTTATTTTCTGGGACATAGCTGCATCTGATACTTTGTTAAAAAAATCAATCTCATAGCTTTTCAATGCCATACAGAAACACATCAGAGCTGCGTACTTAAACGGAGTGAAGTTCGACTCATGCTACGTCTTGGTATGTCTGCTCGATGTGAACAGGCACAAACTTGAATCACTTACATCAGCTCTAAAGGTGCAGTCTTTAAAGTATTGTTTAAAACAATAAATGAATGTCTGTAAAAAAATTGTGTAAATGTCTGTAAATCGATTGTGGCTCAAGAGTTGGGAGTTTGCCTTGTAATCGGAAGGTTGCCGGTTCGAGCCCCGGCTCGGACAGTCTCGGTCGTTGTGTCCTTGGGCAAGACACTTCACCCGTAGCCTACTGGTGGTGGTCAGAGGGCCCGGTGGCGCCAGTGTCCGGCAGCCTCGCCTCTGTCAGTGCCCCAGGGTGGCTGTGGCTACAATGTAGCTGCCATCAGCAGTGTGTGAATGTGTGTGTGAATGGGTGGATGACTGGATATGTAAAGCGCTTTGGGGTCCTTAGGGACTAGTAAAGCGCTATATAAATACAGGCCATTTACCAAATAAAAATGGAATATATGATAATAATAACAACAATAATAATTCAAAGAGTCTAGTTTTCGAAAATAGATATTTTTTCCTGTTTCCTTTGTTTTTCTAATCTTTCAAAAGAAAATAAATGTATTGCATTGAGATTTTCTGAATTTGGAAGCCAGTGTAATGGTGCCTAACGCTGTTTGGAGAGCCCCATTGTGAATGTTTGCCTAGACCCCAAACAGATGATCAAATCCTCACTGAACTGGGGTGTATATATCAAAATCTTGTAATCTTGTGTGTGTAAGATGTAAACATGTTGCCCAATAAGAATCGCCATAAGGAAGCTGGAAGAAGGAGGCCTCCATGAAGCAGCAAGAGGTAAAAAGAAGTCGTCCCATATAGAGAAACTTCCAAAACTGGTCTTAAGATTGTTTTTATATTTAATACTGCCATAACAATTTATGTTTGTCTTAAAGCATGTTGGCATTGATGCCCATTTATATTGATTATCCCATTTTTTAATATCTGCGGAAGCTATGCAGAACTCCTTCACTTAAGGCACTTTGTATTTCTTAGTCATGTCATTTTAGTCATCAGCAAATGGTTAATGGTTATTGTAAAAGCTTTTATGTTTTGAATAAATGTTCTGCTGTGGGCTCTGCTAGAAACTCATGTTTAAATGAACAAATTACACATTGTTTTTTATTTTAGTTTATTAAAGACATTTTTATCTCTTAAAAATGACCACAGAATAATGATTCATTATTTATTAGTGAGGTGGTGCTTTTCCTTTCCCTTGTTCTTGGCCTTTCCCTTTCCCTTGTTCTTGGCCTTTTCCATGTCCGTGTTCTTGGCCTTTTCCATGTCCGTGTTCTTGGCCTTTTCCTTTCCCTTGTTCTTGGCCTTTTCCATGTCCATGTCCATGTTCTTGGCCTTTTCCCTGTTAACAACCATGAGAAAAAAAATGAAAATGCTTCTTGAAACTCACTTTGCAGCAACCTCAAAATTGTTTGCCGTGGTTGGATACCAAGCTTGTTTTTTATGGGAATCGGTGATCTCTTGTGAATTGGCACGCCCCACAAATCTCACCCTCACAAATTATGGTATGTGCCAAATGTGAGGTCACAACTGCTTCCGTGATTTGTTTTGGCATTTTGTGCCTTTGAGATTTTATGCACAGCATGGCCAGCACAGATGTGTTGAAGACGGAGTGCCCATTTCTGCTAGTTTTTACTGCTATTTAAATTGTATCTAAGTAAGGGGGTTCAGGGCTACAGAGAGAAATGTGACAACAACTTGCAAAGATACTCAGACAAAAGCAGTTTTGTCTGAGCAGTGACACTCAAACTCCTCTGCAGCATTTAATGCGTGAAATGGAAACCTAGCCCTGGCAACAAAACTAAACTTAACAGATTTATTTTGTGTGACTTGTGAAATATTTTATATAGAAACCAAAAAGATTCAAATGAGAAGAATCGACTTACTTTGTAAGAGAAAATTTGAATTTACCATTTCAGAGGGAATAAAGTAATTAAAAAAAGGCATCCCAACCATAGGAAGAGAAAATGTCAAAATAGCATCAACCAGTAAAGCAAAACAGCAGAAAGTACACAAGTGAAAGTTTTCTTTCACAATCTGATCCTTTTCCCAGAGCTTGCTTTTTAGAGAGGAAGATTGCTTCGTTAGAACAAGTTTGTTATGCTGTTTGTCACAGGTGTGAAACAATGGAAGCCAAATTAATTCACTCACCTGGGCTTTGGCTGTATTTGGAAAAACAAAAAAAATCAAAATTGGTAACTTAAAAAATAGTAGACATAATAACAGAAATACTAGACATAATATAAGAAGCAGAAGACTTAATATAAAGCAAATGCGTTAAATAATTTTGCAGAACGACAGTATAGACAATGCTGCCTCTCAGAGAGCTGACGTTATGTTAAATAAAGAGCACACTGTTCTTAAATCAAACACTGAAATGATTTTGAACAAGAATTCAACATATAGCTGCATTTGCACATCTGTCTAATTGCAGAGTAGAAAAGTGCAAATAAAACAAATGAGCTGTGCACAAGTGCAGTGAACATACATGCAGCAGTAGCACATAGTTTTTCAGCCTAATTACTACATGTCAGTGATCTCGATATAAACAGATATCTGAATCAGAGACTTACGGTCACTCATTTTGTCTTGTTTACAAGTGCAGTGAAACGTTCTCACCTGGAAAAGACAAAAGTAGAAGAAAATTAAGTGTTAAACTTTTACTGCAATCAATCATCACAAGCAATCAACAATGCCAGTTACATACCCGATGCAGTAAGCAGAGTAATTTGTGTCTGACGTCTGTTTTCACAGCTGTATTTATAGGGCAGAGTTTGAGATGAAGAATGAGGATGTTTTAGTGTGGGGCAGGGTGTAACCTGAAA
This sequence comes from Astatotilapia calliptera, assembly GCF_964374335.1. NCBI lineage: Eukaryota > Metazoa > Chordata > Actinopteri > Cichliformes > Cichlidae > Astatotilapia > Astatotilapia calliptera. The sequence goes on along the minus strand of NC_137440.1, from coordinate 32,136,213 downwards.
ATTACAGGTCAGCTTTTGTTCTGCTCCAAAACACCAAACCTGTCGGATACAACCACCGTCTCTGCACCAAATGTGCTGCAGAGAAAACAACTCCAAATCCAGTTCAAACTTTTTTATTAGAATACTTACATGGTAGTTTTCTTAATATTATGGTGTTGTTTTTATCTCCAAATGGTCAGTATAGATAGCATTTATTTCTATTTCTGCTTTGTAAAAGGCACAACTTTTAAGTAAAATGTCATTTTCTTAGACTTAGAGCAAGACCTTAGTCCTAAAGACTAACTAAAGGGCCTCACAAAGACAGCAAAACAAAAATTGTGGTGTGTGTGCAGTTGTTTGAAAAAGCCTCGGGCCAGCCTTCATTTCTTATAATTTGCTTTCAAGAAGCCAGACGTTCTTGGAAGCGGTCTTGAGCAATAGTGATCCAGGGTTTCTGACTCTGTCTTTTTCTTTTTCTTCTTTTTTTAATTTTGAAGATTAGCTTATTTTTCCTCTAATTTTCAGACTCATTTTAAGAAGAATATTTTGTAGTTTGTTAGGCCACTTAACACTATGAATCATTCAAGCATAGCAAAGGTAGTTAAGGGATTATCTGGTCTTATGTCTACACAAAACAGCCACACCAAAACCTTTACAGGCAACCTACAAAACTCCCCAACAAAAAACAAAACAAAAATCCCGTTCATGTATTTATTTTATATATTACATCTCACTGTTTGCATATTTAAGTTTACCATTCCCATCCTATACACGTCCTTATCAAGAAACGTGTTCCTTCTCTTGTGTCTTTATGTTTCAGTTTTTCTTCTTTCTTTTATTTATATTATTTACTGTGTATGCTGTTAGGACTCTTAATTACTGCAACAATAAGGTGATTTTTCAAAGAGTTATCAAATTTATCATATAATATCATAATGTTTGCAGTTTGACCCTAAAATTGAGAAAACTGGAAAATGGGTGGACAAAACAATAAATGTCAGGCCTGATACTATCCACACCACAACAGTATTTGAAAGTCATGTCTTTAAAATGTTGTAAAGAAATAAGCAATTAAGAGATGCATCTGGTCCTTCAATCAATCCTTCTAACATTCACTGAAGTCTCATAAAGCCTCATGAAATGGTCTCAGTGTAAAGTTGGCTGTTACACAGCTAATTTTAAGGAAGGGAAACAGGGAGAAAAGGCTGGGGTGTGTCCCAAATTACTCAAGAACGTGCCTGAAAATCAGTGGCAACAGGTCTTACTGAGTGATGAATCCAAATTTGAAATATGTTGTTCAAATCATAATCAATATATAAGAGAGGAGGAGGACAGGAGGGAGGTACATGTGGTCTTGGTGGATTTTCTTTCTTTCTTTTTTTACTTATATACAGTATTTGTATGTATCATTGCATGCTTAAATAAGTCACCCAACATGTTTACCATTTTCCTAGGGAAATATAATTTATAGCCTGTCAAGATTTTTGCACAGCACTATTAGTGTGCCACTCCCAGTACACACAAGATGTGTCTGGCTCCAGTTGTGGCCTGAAAAAACATCCAGAACTGAAGCTAGAAAACTGGTTTTGTGTCTCTCTGTCTCACTCCTCCTTCAAGCCACTGCAGCTAATTAAATGGGACGTTTTAAACCTGTATTTTGTTATTTGTTTTGGTTTTGATAGATGTGACCAATCTATTTTCCGTTGCTGGGTTGGGTTCGAATGATGTCACCAAATCCTACAGTTTAACTGACTTCTTTTCTTTTTGTGCGGCCAACTGACTTTTCTTTGGTTATTCGGTGTTGATGTTGGTTTGTGGGTTGTTCATTTTTTGTTTATCAACAGTGGAAAAAAGAAGAAGAAGTAGGTTTGACTGATTTTAGTTATTTTAGACAGCTTTTGTGGAAAGCCCTTCTGATTATATTCATTAATGAATATTCAGTACAGTACTGTATGCCCAACACTTCTTTAGATGCTCCTTTTCACTTTCCAAAGTGCATTGGTTCTTTCTCATAATCTGGAATTAATAATGTCTAAACCATCTGAGTACAGTGAGACAGGGTAGTGATTGAAAAGTTCTCGTCTAGTCTTGGGAGTGCAAAAAGAATTGCCTAAACACGTTGCTTTGTCCATTCTTGTTCATAATTCCACCCTCAATCTCTGGTTTGTTACATCCCTGGTGTGAAACATCACATCAGGTGATTCAAATAGACAAATATCTCGTGACTTAGGTGATGCCAGAAGAGTTTTGAACAACACACCCAAAGTTCTTAGAAATCTAAGCGATCTGTTCTCGAATGTTCTAGCCTGTGGGCATGTCTGTTCCATCGCAACATGCAGGAACTTGAAGTGTTTGATGCAAACATCTTACTGCCCTGAAAATGTTACAATACTTGGTTCAGGTGAAAAAACAACAACAACAAAAAACGTTAATGAAAACCTCAAATAAAATTTAATGTATTGACATCCCAGTACTGTTTTTTTTCTCCAGAAGAAAAAGCAGTGAAACATATGTAGAGGACTACTGTCAGTGAAAACAAATGATGAAATAAACACATGAAAGTGGAAATAAGACAAAAGCACATGAAAACTGAACGACTCTTAAAAATGCAGTTGTTTATATTTATTTTATCAATGATAATAGTAATTTATATTTCTTTATTATTTATTTTATTCTTTATATTTATAAATGTTTGTTTTCCCAATACTTTTCATAGCGTGCTTGGTTTTTCTTTACCTTAAATATTTCTCATCAAAAAGTGTTTTGGTTGAATAACCTGCATCTCATTTCTTTTGATATGACAGGTCATATGGAATGAGCTTTAAGACCTCAAGAGTCTACGATACATATTGATTTTGATTATATATAGAAAAGCGCATCTGAAATGTAAAAGTGAGGTCTGAGGTCAAACTATAGTGTGATATTTAGAAGCCCCATTAAGCAGTATCATTTCCTAAATGTTGCCAATGCAGGGGTCCAAAGCAATGCAACTTTTAAAATCCCCATGTATCATTCTCTATATGCCTTTATGTTATCAATCCAGCTTTGTATAGCAATATTATCACTTTGACCTTCATATTACTCTATTGACCTTGAAAGAGAGGTCACAGGTCAAATGTGGCATTATATTTTAAATCTTTACATGGCACTTTAGATATGCTGACTATGCATACCACACAATTTACTTTGAAATAATTAACTCGGCGTCTCGTCTCTTGATGCATGACTCGTGTTGATGATGATTTGGCTCCACCTGGTGAACCTGACACCAAATTGCAGCCTGTCTCTGCTTTAAGCCATGATTACGATGAGTAGTGCTGCTGGTTTTCCGTCTGTTTTGTTCAAGACGAATCACTGGAATTTTCAGGGAAGTCTTTGGAGTCAGGTTTATTTACCTTCATCTTATCTTAGGCTATCAAAGAGTCCCATGATGCTTTAAGGTAAGTGGTTAAATGTTGCATTTAAAGTCTTAAACCTGTGTCCCTACATGTGCAAACTGAACTTTAGACACGGGAATTATAACCGAGTGCTTTCATTGATCACTGAGTCTAATTTAGGCACAGCATCTATAAACCGCTCCTGATTCATTTAATGTTTATTCATTTTAGCTTAGGCCGTTCCACACATTTTTGCATTTTTATCATTATCAAAGGCTTGTCTCTGGTCTGATATTGATAACAGCTTGCAATTAGTCTTCCTTTCAGTAATAACAATATTGAACAAGAATCCAACGAATTAATACACTCAGTTTATTTATATAATTGAAGAGTCCTCTTCACATATAATTATGGAGTTCCACAGGGTTCAGTGCTAGGACCAATTGTGCTTACATTATACATGCTTCCCCTAGGCAGCATCATTAGAAGACATAGCATACATTTACACTGCTATGCAGATGACACCCAGCTCTATCTGTCCATGAAGCCAGATAACACACACCAATGAGTTAAACTGCAGGAATGTCTTAAAGACATAAAGACCTGGATGACCGCTAACTTTCTGCTTCTTAATTCAGATCAAACTGAGGTTATTGTACTCGGCCCTGAAATTCTTGGAAATATGGTATCTAAGCAGATTCTTACTCTGGATGGCATTACCTTGGCCTCCAGTAACACTGTGAGAAAACCTTAGGATATGCCCTTCAATGCACATATTAAAATATGTAGGACTGCTTCCTTCCATTTGCGCAACATCTCTAAAATTAGAAATATCCTGTCTCAGAGTGACACTGAAAAACTAGTTCATGCATTTATTACTTCCAGGCTGGACTACTGTAATTCATTATTATCAGGATGTCCAAAAAACTCACTGAAAAGCCTTCAGCTAATCCAAAATGCTGCAGCAAGAGTCCTGACAGGGACTAGAAAGAGAGAGCAGATTTCTCCTGTTTTGGCTTCCCTTCATTGGCTTCCTGTTAAATCCAGAATTGAATTCAAAATCCTGCTCCTCACATACAAGGTCTTAAATAATCAGGCCCCATCTTATCTTAATGACCTTGTAGTACCATATCACCCTATTAGAGCACTTCGCTCTCGCTCTGCAGGCCTACTTGTTGTTCCTAGAGTATTTAAAAGTAGAATGGGAGGCAGAGCCTTCAGTTTTCAGGCCCCTCTTCTGTGGAACCAGCTTCCAGTTTGGATTCAGGAGACAGACACTATCTCTACTTTCAAGATTAGGCTTCAAACTTTCCTTTTCGCTAAAGCATATAGTTAGGGCTGGACCAGGTGACCCTGAATCCTTCCTTAGTTATGCTGCAGTTATGCGCAAGGCTGCCACGGCTGCCTTGCGCCTGGACCCAGCCCAGCTCCCAGCGCTGACATAGGTTCAAGGTTCAAGGTTCTTTATTTGTCACATGCATAGTTATACAAGTATAACACACAGTGAAATGTAGCCTGACACGCTCCTCGACATGTGCAAAAATTGGGGGGGCGGGGGGGTAGAGGAAGAAGATATATATATATATGTGTATATATATATATATATATATATATATATATATATATATATATATATATATATATATATATATATATATATATATATATATATATTCTTCCTCTACCCCCCCTAACCCTGATTATTTCACATTTTACTTGTGAGCAACGGCACATTTAAATCTTACAAATATAGTTATTTGGCTTATATCGTGATAGATATCGTTATCGCCTGAAATGAAAAAAGCATATCGTGATATGAAAAAATCTTATATCGCCCAGCTCTAATTCTGTGTAACATGTCATATGATATTTTAAATCATTAAACACCACTTTCTAGATGTTGACAATACATACCACACTTGTGAGAATCACAATCACTTGTGAGGGGTTTTTTTGCCAATTTTTCAGGCAACAAGTCATTAAATTGACCTTGAAGACCTTGTTGGATGTCAGCCATGTGATTTTAATGCATTGTTATCATGACCCACTCTACACTCCTATAGAGTTTTATCAGAATCCATTCAAAACCTTTCGAGTTATCGTGCTTACAGACAGAATGATCACACACACTCGTGCAAACGCTACCAAAAGGACGTAAGAATGATTTTCTATGAATTTATTTTCAAATCAATAACTCGTCTCGCCTCGTGGAACTTCACTAATGTTGACGGTGATTTGGCGCCACCTGGTGGACATGACGTCACATTGCAGCCTGTGTCTCTGCTGTTATCCTCGATGGCGGTGAGTTCTGCTGCTGTTGACATGAGTGTATTTTTCTGTCTGCCTGTTTTAAGCATAGCATTTGAACTGTCAGGCAAGAAATTTATAAATTTGCCTTTTAACTTACCCCGTATTTGCCATTTAAGCTTTGACTTTCAAAGAGTCTAACGATGCTTTAAGAACCATTACTCATCTCACACATTATATTTTTGTATATTTAGTATTTATTTATTTATTGTCATTGTCAAGAACAATGAAATTGTGTTTGGGGCTTCCATACAACCCCAAAAAAGAAGAAAATAATAAATACCCCTTAAAACCCAAGTGTACATATTTAACCCAGTGTGACTCCAATGCAATAAGACAATCCTTAGCAATAATGTTCGTAGAAATTCAGACAAAGACCTGAGAAACATGACAAAATACAACAATGCAACCCATTCAATATTATTGTACTGTGAGATATGATATCAGATATGATAGTTATCTATTTAAGAAAGAGGGGGGGGGGGGGGGCAGGAGGGGGAAGAGAATAAAGATATGATGCACCAATGCAGACCAGTTCATTGCTATTAAGAAGTTGGATATGGTTATTGTCCGTGAGAGGGGGGCAGAGAGTTCAGGAGCCTCACAGCCTGTGGATACAGGCTGTTGGCCAGTCTGGATGAGCAGTTTTAAATTCTTGGGGGTAACTGTGACCGAGGACCTGTCCTGGGGCAACCATATCACCTCAGTTGTACGGAAGGCCCAACAGCGCCTCTACTACCTGAGGAGACTGCGGAGCGCACACATTCCCAGATCTCTGATGTTGAACTTCTACAACTGTGCCATCAGCAGCGTTCTGACGTATGGATTTCTAGTGTGGTTCCCCAGCTGCACCAAGGCCGATCAGCAAGCACTCCAGCGGGTGGTGAAAGAAGCTGGCAGAATTATTGGAACAAGTCTGCCAGAGATCAGTAATATCTTCCCCACTCGCTGTCTGAGGAGGGTGCACAGTATCCTGCGGGACCAACATCACCCTGCGCGCCACCTTTTCCATCTGCTGCCCTCAGGGAGAAGGTACAGGTCTATATTTCATTATATTAATGTTTTATTTTTGTATTTTTTTTATTTCAGTTTACAGTGGGCTTCTTTTTCCTGACTTTACTTGTAAGTAACTAACTGTAATAATCTTGCAGTACTACGGTGTTTTTATATTTTACATGTGACTGTTGCATTGTGGGTCCTCATTGGTTTGACATTTCTGATTCTACTATGTTTGGTCCTTTTCACACCAGTGACAGTAAACATAACCCTTAAATTATAATACAGTGTCAGTGTAAGGCTTCTCTCTGATCTGATATTGATAACAGCTTGCTATTACACTTCCTTGCAGTCATTATAATATTTAACAACTTGCTTCCCCATTTAGTAGAATAGTTTTGATATTGATATATTAGGGGCCTTAACATCATATATATTTATTTATTCTAAAATATATATATTTTTGCTCATTGGCAGGATTGATATGTGCAGAATTAAAGCTATGTGGACTTGAATATGACAAATATGCAACAGCTCCCAGTGGTAACTTTCAATGGTGTTATTGTTTCCACAATGCAGTGGAAATTGCAGAGCACTGACTCGGAGTGTTAAGTGACCGACCTCAGTGCTGTAGCCTTTCTTCAGCTGCCTGTGTTATTTGTGTGCCAGGCTGTTGCATGTCTTCAGCGCTCAAACTTTGGTAGAGGCAGCGCTCGGCGTGTGAAGAATGGTGGGAAATGCAAGCCCCCCACTCCCCCTGCAGTGCACCTTTCTTTAGGATGCTTCTTTAGTACTCTCAACGTGTAGTCTTGACATCATGGGAAAAAGAGCTACTGAAACCACAGTGGGAACAAACAGCACGTGCATCATATTTCTGTGATGCCTGGATCCACACAGTGGTATGATAAGCTAGGAAAGGAGTTCTGTTTAAAAGGTTAGAGTAGTATTTTATGTTTTAATAAACCAAATTGTGCCAGTTTTGGAATCAGCGAGTTTTAGTCTACATTTTAGATAATAAAGGGGAAACTGTTCTTATGTTGCCAGTGTCTGAAGCATAAAAACATACGAGAAATCAGACAGATTTGTTGCCAAGCATGTGGCGTTCTATTCACTTATAGGAAAAAAAAGGTGTTTCTTATTTTTGTTTATTACAGTGTCATTTGAGCAATAGCGCTAATTTCAGATTCACAGAGTGCGTCGCATGATCGGAGGGTAACAGGTTTTAACCGGCGTGCCTCGAGCAGAAGATAAGTGAGGAGGGGAACGAGCAAGTGCTTTATAGGGGGAGAGGGAGGGTAGGAGGGAGTGAGGACAAGCGGGTAGGAGGCTTGGAGAGGGAGAGCGAGAGAGAGAGCGGGTGGGCGCTGTGAAATCCGTTAACAGGGGAGCTCTGTGCATTTGTTAGACGTCTTGGCTGCTTGCCCAACTTGGCTCATTGTAATCAAGGCATGATCGTCGACTCCAGCCAGCCCTCTCTGCCGCCACGGCTGCCTTGCGCATGGACCCAGCCCAGCTCCCAGCGCTGACATGGAAAGACCAGTGAGTGCCTTCTCTCTTCTTCCCCCTCGCTCTCCCTCTCTTTTTTTAGTATTAGGTTCCCCCTCGTTTCCTCTTCTGCTCTGTCGCAGTTTCAGCTGTGTCTCTGGCTCTTTCTCTCCCCTGCTGTCGCTCCCGTAGGTGGCAGGATCGCCGGGTAGGAGGTGGTGTGTGTGTGTGTGGGGGGGGGGAGCCTTGGCTGCTTCCTCCCTACAGCATGCTTCCTCCCCCTTTTGCCCGTCTGTCCGGGCATGGATGCCATCCGCTGGCAGGGTCTGTGTGCCGTTTGATCGCGTGAGGGTGTTAGCTGTGCTGCTGCACTGTCACAGGTCTCCAGGAGCCAGAGGTTTGCCATTTCTGCAAAGATTCTCCCCACTTTTTGGTTCGTTGAAGCGGGCGTTTGCTTCACTCTCCGCCATTGGCCTCCCTGAGAATCGGAGTCGACAGCGAGTTTCTCTGTTGCGCCTATTCTTGGTGGTATGTCCTCATGGTCTGTTGTGTTTGGGTACCCTGACAACTAAGAGCAGTGAGGTAACCACTTTCCAGCCTGTTCGCCCCTTTGAATGACTCCAAACTTTTTTCACAACCGCTGAGCTTTTTGCAGCTTCCCAGACGATTTCAGGATATGTAGTTGCCGTCATTTTGCAAAAAATCAGACCGATTTGAGAGCTCAGTGTGAATTCAACTATTCAGCATCCCAGTGGCAGCCATTCCTTGCAGTGATGGAAAAAAAAACATGAATAGATTCCTTGCGGTCCTCATAGTGAGTCATCGTTATGTGCTAGAAACCTTGACTTGTATGTCGTCAGTGAAGCAACAGTGGAGGATGACTGACTCACTTTGGCACATCTACGTCCTATGCATGTCAGGATGGTCTGACCCCTCAGAGTCACTTATGCAGAGAGTGGAGAACAGGACACTTCAAAATGAATTATGTTTTCCTCACAGATGCAAACAAGCAGAAGTGGCAAATTCTCTATTTGCCGGCGTTACTGTCACTTCTCCAGAGCTGTGAATAACAACAGATGATGCCGACAGTGATTCAAAGAGGGAGACACATAGCTGATTGATTTGACAGTGAATGTTGTTCATTCAGATTTAATCCCGTACTGCTGTTTATGTTTGAATTCTTTCTAAGAAGAAAAATGGTGTTGGCTTGCTATAAGAGAAGAAGTACTGATAATTGAAATAGTCTTGAAATGACAAGTCTGCTCTATTTTAGCTTTGGCACATATTCTATTCTATTCTATTCTATTCTATATTTGTGTATCACATCAGCCACACTCAAACTTGTGCAGGACTTTATTGTGTCTTTTATTTTCAATTAAGCCACGGTTTACAAAATCAACACAATGTTGTGCTACATAAGAGTTTAAGCAAGCAATTGTAACAACAAACTCATATTTGTGACCTACATTTAGGTCATAAATAAATGGATTATTTGGAACATTTTCTCACAGACTTCTATATAATTTGCCTGATTTTGGAATCGTCCCCCCAGTGGCGATGAGAAAGATTGCACTTTGCTTTTATCAGCTTCTGAAGCTATATCCTTGAATTACTGTTTGCTTTAAAGAAGGTAGTATAGCCTCTTTTAGCCGCTGGGCTCCAGAGGAGTGCTCCTGTTTCACCAGTTTTCTGAGCCACACTTTGGACCCGGGAGTAAGGGAGGGAGGGAACAGGAGGCTAAGCTGCTGCAGGTTAAAGGAAATTAGCTCTTTTTCATGCAGAAATCTGATGCTTCACTGTCCCTGCTCTGTGAACATCTGTGCACATTTAAGAGTCCTTTAACTTAATGCCTGCCCTTGCTTTTACAGTTACAGTTGGTATAATATGATAAAGTGAGGTTCTCTCTGAAGGAAGCAGGCTGTATGAGAGCACATGGAGCACATTTTCAGTATGGAGCCTCTATTTGTGCCCTGCTGATTGCATTGGGGTATTTAAATTTGGTCTGCATATGCATTCAGCTCGTGTAACTGAGCTTCATGATGAATGCTCCATCTGTGGTGGGTGTGAGGATCTATCAGTGTTATTAGTGTGTTATTAGTGTGCACACTGCTGCACACTGATGTACACAGGTGCCTTTTTAAAATAATTGTCAGTCCAGCTGATCAGCTGATGGTTACTTCACCTGTCAGCCTTGGTTTCTCCTCTGCTTGTAAGCAGGTTTTATATTGTTGCAGTTGCTTATTTAAATGTCATTGTAATTATGGTCAAACTCACAATATATACAGAAACACAAGAATAGAGCTGAGTGCTGAATGTAGGCATTTTGTTCTTTATTGATAAATGTGTCTAGAACAATAATATCAAATTCTTTACACTGCTAAAGCAGGTGTGTATGGTTTGGTTTGTAATCTTATTTGCTCATTGCTTAGTATAGATCAGTTGTAACAAAAGTTTTTCATTTCTAGACTATTGTTTGCGGTGCAAATTCAATTTGTTAAGTAATGAAAGTGTTTCACACACACCAAAAAACAGCTTGTTATAAACAGTGATGATTCTCCAGGGCTCTGCAGTAAAGTGGTCCAAGTGCTAAAAGGCATGTAGGCAGTTAAAATAGAGTCAAGAGAGTTTATGGAGGTCTCAATGGAGTCCTTTGAAACTTGTACGACAGTATTTCAGTTAGAGGTCTGGACATTGCTACAACACCTTGGTTCTTTTAATTTTTTCAGCCATTCTGTGGTAGATTTGCTGCTGTCTTGTTGCATGAGCTTTATACCTTTATCTATCAGACAGATGACCTCACATTTGACTCTAGAATTCCTTGGTATATAGAGGAGCTCGTGGACTTCAAGGTGTCCAGGTTTTATAGATGAAAAACAGGCCGAAGACATCAGCCCTCCACCACCGTACTTGACAGTTGCCATGAGGTCCTGGTGTGCTGGTACGTGCAGTTTTGTATTATGGCCAAACATCTCCACACTAATCTTCCCTGTTTCAGAGGTCTTGTGGTTTGTTCAGATGTAGCTTTGCAAAGCTAAGCTTTGCTGCCATGTTCTTTTAGAGAAAAGATGGCTTTCTCCTCTGTACTGTCACAAACTTTAACTTTTAACATGTTAACTGAGGCCTGGTATTTTTTCTGAGCATTGTATAGTTTGAGCTTGAGGTGATCCATACCAGCTAATGGCCAAAAACCCTCTGCTTCTATAGAGGTGGACACATTTGGTGATGTTCTTTTTAATCTAGTGCATTTGATTGGCAGCAGCTGGATTCTACTTGTAATTTGTGGGGAAGCAGTAAGTGTTCTTTTTCACACAGCTGTGTTTGGAAAATAAGAAACCTTTCACTGTCAAAATGACTGCAATTTGTCTCCTAGGTTCCCACACAAATGTTTAAAGAAGAAGTGATGCAACAAAGTGGTAACATTACTCCAGTCCTAAAAGAATTGTGAAACCTGTTGGATGCATGAACTTCAACATGAGACTGGGTTATTTCTGAGCTTGTGCCATATCCTGTTTGTTTTATTTCCAGTGAACAGTAGGGTTCAGATCATTTCATTCTGTTTTATTTAAATTTCACACGGCACCCCACCTGTGAGAAAACCAGGTTTAATGAAGCCATAGAAGCCTCAAAATAAGATCAATCTGATGAAATGTAAATGTTTTTATTTTTCTAATGAATACCTATAAATGTCTCATCCCAGACCTCCAGTGACATGATGCCTAAGAGGGATCATGAGAAGGACCTGGAGCTGGACAAGAAGATTGAGGCTCTCCGCAGGAAGAATGAAGCTCTCATGAAGAGGTACAAGGTGAGAAGAAGCCTTCACATATAGAAAAGCTTCTGAGGTTTTATGTGTGGAGCTTGCAACTCTTTCAGGTTTCCTAATTACTTTATTGTTTGTAGGAGGTAGAGGAGGACAGGAAAAGAGCAGAAGAGGAAGGAATGGCACTGCAGAGCCGGAAGGGCAAAGCCGACGATCTTACCATCACAATCAGCAAGTCCGCTAGTGTGAGTGTCAGCAAAAATAATGATAATAATAATTTTATCTTTAATTCAAAATCCCAACACGTCTCAGTTTTACTACCTGAATAAGAAATGCTGCTCTATTTAATAAAGGAAATCTGTCAGCTTGACTCTTTGGGCTTAAATTATAAAAAATACATGAAATAAGTTAAACTACAGAAAACGTTCTGGTACATCATTCCTGAAGTGGAAAGTTTTGTTAATGTGCAAAAAAAGAAAAAAACAGGAATTTCTGTTATTTAAATGTTTATTTATTACTTTGGTGTTGTATGAAAGACTGTGGGGGAGGTCTCCATCAGTAGGAAATGCTGTACAATTTATGAGAATACAATTAAAAGGAAAATATTTTCACATTTTTCAAAGATGTCCAGTGGGCCGGTTTGGAGTCTCTGCCCCCCCCCGGCCTTATATTCGACACCCCTGGTTTTTTAAAAAAGCTACATTAACTAATATCCCACAGTGTTGTCTTTGCATTTGATAGAACCCATCTGTTCTATCAAATGCTGTTAACTACATCAATATTTCATATATTTCATAGACTGTCCTTTTCTTTGATTGGAAGCAGGATAGTCGTGTGGTGGTGACAAAGCCATTCAGTGGCGGTTCACCAGCGGGGAAGGGACAGCAGGAAGCCGGACCTGACAGAGGGGGAGAGGCTCCTCCACAGACTGCTGGCCGAGGACACAGGAAGCAACTAACGGTCACCATGGCTGGCAAAAAGGTAAATTAACTACAAGGAAAAAGTGACAAGGACCCAGTACAGGAGAGCCAAAACCCCATTAGCTTAAAGTCTAGTTATATTGTAACAAGGAAGAATGCCACAAAATGTTTTTATAAAGATCTGTAATTTAAGAATTACAAATATTTCTGGTAGTTTTTTTTTCTTTCCATGAGCTCTTCTTGCATAGGCAAGAATGTGCATCCAAAAGAGTGTTGGCGCATTTAAAAGACTCTACTCTGTAAACCATGGGATGGCTGTGTGGGAAAATCTCAATGGACTTATTGAACAATTAGGTGGAACCATTTCATAGCAGGATGAAATAGATCTCTTAGAACAACTTTCTAAAGATGTCCCTTAGAAGTCTTGGAGCCACACCGGGCCAGCAAATCAAAATATAACACAACAAAGCAACTGGATCTCCATCCATCCATCCATCCATACATACTAGGGGTGCAACAATACACAAAATTCACAGTTCGGTTCGATACTTTGGTGTCACGGTTCGATATTTTTTCGATACAAAAAAATGTTCATGCTTTTTTAATTTGTCATTTATTAAAATTATAAATATATATTTTAACTCAAACGTACAGTTTTTAAATTTAATGTTGCTGAAACAACAAAATAAAAAAAATAAATCTATCTGATCGAGAAATCGCTCATCTTTGGAAAAGAGAGTTTATTACAGAGAAATGGCTCTTATAAAATAAAAGCTCTACTATCCGCTTCTTCTGGGCTATATTCTCAGCAGCATATTAAACATATCAGGTCCCCATAAGGAGAATCCTGTGCTAACGGCTGTCTAAATGACTCGGGTAAAGTTTGTAGCATGCATGCTTGTTGTTTTTGTCTGCTTCCACTTGTCTTTGCACTAGGATGATGTTGGCGTAAATGTGCAGTCATATTCGTTGTGTTCCCACTAGTGCTGTCAGCGTTAATCTCATTGAAATGACCTTAACGCCACAACACGGCAAATCTCCGTTAACGAGCTACCGCGGATCGCCCCGTGCGTGGGGCTGGACGGCCAACACGTTAACGAGCTAACTGCGCTAACACACTAGCTCCCACCCATGTAATTGAGCACTGTGTGGCACATCCAACATACAGGGAGTGCAGAATTATTAGGCAAGTTGTATTTTTGAGGAATAATGTTATTATTGAACAACAAGCATGTTCTCAATGAACCCAAAAAACTCATTAATATCAAAGCTGAATGTTTTTGGAAGTAGTTTTTAGTTTGTTTTTAGTTTTAGCTATTTTAGGGGGATATCTGTGTGTGCAGGTGACTATTACTGTGCAGAATTATTAGGCAACTTAACAAAAAACAAATATATACCCATTTCAATGATTTATTTTTACCAGTGAAACCAATATAACATCTCCACATTCACAAATATACATTTCTGACATTCAAAAACAAAACAAAAACAAATCAGCGACCAATATAGCCACCTTTCTTTGCAAGGACACTCAAAAGCCAGCCATCCATGGATTCTGTCAGTGTTTTGATCTGTTCACCATCAACATTGCGTGCAGCAGCAACCACAGCCTCCCAGACACTGTTCAGAGAGGTGTACTGTTTTCCCTCCTTGTAAATCTCACATTTGATGATGGACCACAGGTTCTCAATGGGGTTCAGATCAGGTGAACAAGGAGGCCATGTCATTCGTTTTTCTTCTTTTATACCCTTTCTTGCAGCCACGCTGTGGAGTACTTGGACGCGTGTGATGGAGCATTGTCCTGCATGGAAATCATGTTTTTCTTGAAGGATGCAGACTTCTTCCTGTACCACTGCTTGAAGAAGGTGTCTTCCAGAAACTGGCAGTAGGACTGGGAGTTGAGCTTGACTCCATCCTCAACCCGAAAAGGCCCCACAAGCTCATCTTTGATGATACCAGCCCAAACCAGTACTCCACCTCCACCTTGCTGGCGTCTGAGTCGGACTGGAGCTCTCTGCCCTTTACCAATCCAGCCACGGGCCCATCCATCTGGCCCATCAAGACTCACTCTCATTTCATCAGTCCATAAAACCTTAGAAAAACCAGTCTTGAGATATTTCTTGGCCCAGTCTTGACGTTTCAGCTTGTGTGTCTTGTTCAGTGGTGGTCGTCTTTCAGCCTTTCTTACCTTGGCCATGTCTCTGAGTATTGCACACCTTGTGCTTTTGGGCACTCCAGTGATGTTGCAGCTCTGAAATATGGCCAAACTGGTGGCAAGTGGCATCTTGGCAGCTGCACGCTTGACTTTTCTCAGTTCATGGGCAGTTATTTGGCGCCTTGGTTTTTCCACACGCTTCTTGCGACCCTGTTGACTATTTTGAATGAAACGCTTGATTGTTCGATGATCACGCTTCAGAAGTTCTGCAATTTTGAGACTGCTGCATCCCTCTGCAAGATATCTCACTATTTTTGACTTTTCTGAGCCTGTCAAGTCCTTCTTTTGACCCATTTTGCCAAAGGAAAGGACGTTGCCTAATAATTATGCACACCTGATATAGGGTGTTGATGTCATTAGACCACACCCCTTCTCATTACAGAGATGCACAGTAGCCTATACAGCTTGGAGTAAGACAACATGCATGAAGAGGTTGATGTGGACAAAATACTCATTTGCCTAATAATTCTGCACTCCCTGTACTGTTTTACTTTAGTCCATGACGCGCTTACCTTCAGGGTCATACGTCACATGAAGACCAAAATAGTTCCAAAGGCCAGATCTGAATGAGGGTGGGGGAGGTTCAATTTGCAATGTTGCTACGAGAGCTTAACTTCTGTCTCGCTAGCTTGCCCTGCGCTCAGTGAATCTGCGGTCGACTACTCCGCCGAGGCTACACTGTCGAGCGCAGATCCACAGAGGGCTCAACACAGACAGCAGAAGGAAAGTTGATAAAATAAATTAAAAATGTTGTATTGTTCGATACATATGCATACCGAACCGAAAGCACTGTATAGAACGGTTCAATATCGATACGAGTATCGTTGCACCCCTAAGACATACATATCTAATTCAGAGTTGGTTTCTCCTTAACCTAACTCAGTGAGAGGTCAACATGCTTTAACCATGTATCCTTAGTTCACATGCTAAATTGACACAAATCTGCAGCTTGTATTTACGATGTTTATATTATTATTTAGTATAAAATAGAGATGGCACGATACCACTTTTTTATGTCCAATACCGATATCATAATTCTGGATATCTGCCGATACAGATATGAATCCGATATAGTGTATTTTTAATCAATAAAACTGTTTTTTTAATATCTTGCTGCATTTTGTATAAGTTCATACTCAAGTTTAAATAAACAAAACACTAAAGCTATTCTGTTATAGTGTATGTAAAAAATGCACTGCACCCAAAATATTTCATAGTTCAGCAAAACTGATCAATCTAATAAACTTAAACCTGCTCCATCCTCCCTATTCTGGTATTTTAAAGAGTACTTAGCAGAAATATTAAGCAACCTAACTAATAGGGTTGCAAACTCCCAGCAAAAAAAAATAAAAAATAGGGACCCACCCCCCACCCTCAACCTCATGATGCTTAATCGACGTAATCAACTTTAATTTGATGCAGTGTGAAAAAAAATGCACAGAAATCAATTATTTTTCAAGAAATATTAAATAGATTCAACATCTTTCTTCAACAAAATTGCAGACTGCACAGATGGTTCCCAAAGGAAAAAGTACTATAGCTTACTAGGGTATATTAGACTTAACAGTCACTATATACAGTAATGGACTTCTATTCATTTTACATCAAATTAAAACTTTGGGTGTCAGATAATTATTTATTAAAAGCTCGACATTTTAAATGAGAATAAGAAAGAAAAGTATGTCTTTGTGCCCCCTTTTCCCTGTTCATGCCCTATCGGCCCCCCTGGCTAAACTTTGCTAGATCCGCCCCTGCACAGTTACGTCAGCTGTAGAAAAAGATCCTCGAGTAGAAAGTAATATTAAATACATTCTAACAACAGCTGATCAAGCTTAAACGTGCTGCTGTTGTTCAGCCGCTGGTTTCTTTCTGGTGCAAAGTGGGCCAAAAGCAAAGAAGAGAGACGGACTTGCGACAGAAAAGCCGATCAGCTGATCATTGATCAGCTTCATGATTGAAGTAGCAGCAGGAAGAGGCAGTCGCTCCATATATCAGTTGATAAGCTTAACATGGGAATGCTTTACAAATAGAGATGAACTTACACACTTGCTTTACTTCTCTCTGGGATCACTTCCTCGGAGATGAAATGCTGGTTTGAGGCTACAAATACACACAGCCGCTCTATCACGTGACCACACTGCTCCTACGTGCTACGGTTATGAGCCGAGTTACGCCATGTCGCAAGTTTTGTGAGGTGCTTTTTTGATATTTAATGGATCAGATTACATTTTTTATTTCTCTCCGATATCCGATCCAGTAATTTACGTCAGTATCGGACCGATACCGATACATAATATCGGATCGGTCCATCTCTAGTATAAAATAAGACATGCTGATTGGGTCATTCATTGGCTAATTAGGGCTAAAGTACAGCTGAGACTTGTAGTTAGTTTTCAATGAGATAAAAGGTAGTGATGGTGCTAAAGTTGGGGACATCACAAAAATTTGTCAAATTTTTAAAGCGTATGAATGACTTCACCAAACCCACAAACTAGTGTCTAAGTACTTGTAACTGAGAATCCTTAAATGAATGTTTCAAATTGTAGTGCAGAGCACATACTGACACTTATGTAATGCTAATAATATGAGTAACTGACTCTCCAGGGTAAGAGGGTGGTGAGTGAGAGGCCTGAGAAGAGGCCGGGCCCTGTGGACGTCAAGAGCCCCGCCGATGATGGACAGGCGAGGCGTGTGGAGTCAGCGGGGAGGGCGAAGCAGCCATCTCACATGACCAAGAGAGACTCAGCACCACAGGTCCGACTCACGCACACCGAACACTCCTGCCTGCTTCCACTCTCACTCCCTCCCCCCTCCCTTTGTTTATTCTCACATGCTGCACCGACGTGTTTTACATAGATATGAGACATGTTGTCTGGCCCATCCCCTCCATCCCTGTGATGGAGCATAATGGTTTGTTGACAGGAGGTGGACCGGGCTGTGACTGACTGGTGTGAGATTAGGAAAGGAGAGGGTGGCTAATAGAGCTGTGGGTTGAACAGATGCTCTGCATAACTAAGTTTTCAACCTTTTTGAGCTGTTTTTACACACACGCTGCAGCTCTGATCTTCTCTAGATGTCACTCGACAAAGGTACGTGTGAAAAATTCAATTCAGGCAACTTCCTCGAGTAAACCGCATGAAGAATTTCCTGTCATCTCCTGCTGTGTGTTTCACGTGTGAAAGGGAAACTGAGGAATATACCTTGACCCGAATCTCCCAAAATCATCCACAGTTAACTTTTACAAGTTACTCCGGTTTGCTTGAGATGCCATATTTAATGCAGGCAGGGACTCGTGTGCCCCTGCCATCGTCTGTGAAATGCAATGTGACCTTAGCCTCCCCTCCCACCCCCCCCAGAAAGTCTGGAACAGCTGCTCTGCCTCAGTCTGAAGCCTGACGCAGACACACACACTCACAGACTGAAATAAATAAGCTGATGCACAGGCAGCTGATCCTCGCCACTGTAAACACAGACACAATCTGGTCATAGGGTGGGGGTGGGGGGGTGGGAGGGAGGGGACATGAAAGCAGGAGTTGCAGAAGTACAGGTTCAGTCTAAAATGTGCATCTCTGCTACCGATTGGCCGATACACTAAGTGCTGCTCACTGGGCGTCTGGGTTAATGTGCACTGAATCTATGGGCTGAACACATTGTTCTTTTTGCCTTTATTTCTGGCCCACTAGGTCTGTGCCCCCCCCATTTATCATGTGGACTGAATCAGCACTTGAACAGTAGCCAGGGCTCCAGTGCACCAGTCATCTGTGAATCCCAGAGACCTGGTTTACGTAACCTGTGTCATTTCACTAGGTTTATATGAGAGCAGCGGGGGAGAAAGCTGCTAAAGGGTGATACCGTAGGAGAACATACCATGGATCCATCTGGCAAGCTTTAAAAAAATATTTGCGTTGGTTCACGCTGAGGTGCACATTGCTACTGCACTGCCCTGCCTCTGAAATAATTATCTGATGGGTATGTGTGTGTGCGACAGAGCGAGAGACACCCTGGAAATAAATAATGACTCTTTGAGAGACAGGGGTGTGGCTGTGCAGCGGTGTCTCATGCAGCCTGGAGGAACCTCATGACCAGACTGCTCACGCTCACGAGAGAGAGAGTGACAGGGGTAAGGAAATGCAGTCGGACGGAGAGGAACAGAGGGGAGGGTGAGAGAGAGAGAGAGAGAGAGACACTTGGCAACCGTGCCATCTGTTTCAATCTCCCCTCATTTCTTTTTCCTGAAACTTTAAGTGGTCCACACTCCTCTGGCACGATTGTTTCCCTATTCCCACCATCCTGAAAGGGCCGATTTGATCTAATTAACATTCAACTGCCTTCTCACTCTGAAAAGGCTCATTATGCGAAGAGACAGACCTGGCAAGGTGCCAAGAAAAAGGGAGAGGAAGACGGAGTAGTGGGATGAGAGAGAAAAGAGGTACCCGGGGGTCTTTGTGTATGTGTGAGCTATACTCTCTCTGGATGTGGGCGTGTGAATGATCGTGTGGGCGTCCCAGCCCGTAGGTGTGTTACCAGCCCACTCGCTCTCCCTGGTGCCTATTGTCCCCCATCCTCCCTCAGCTGTTAGAGTGTTGCTGTTAATAGCAACATGACTCATCCTCTGTGTTCACCAGAGCGCATCATTGAAATCAGAACTACACCAGAATAGAAATTAGCACAATTCTGTACCTCTAATAAGCTGTGTTTGATTTGCAAACCGCCAGGTGGTTTCCAAGGTCAGCTACCTGCTAACTGCAGTCTGCCCCTGTGCAGAGTGGACAGAAATTACATTATAATTGAAGCTGTTGTGCCAAGTTGTGCCATTACACTTTAAGACCACTGGGTGGCAGTCTAGACCTCTCAGTCCTTCCTAATGGATGAGTCAGTGGCCTGATTGTGACAGCAGCAAAGCGATTCTTTACAACAGTGTTTAATTAGCGAGCAACAAGTTGCTGTGTCACACTTATAACTGCTAAGCTCATCTTTTAATTTCTCCTCTCTGACAGGATGAGGTCAAACAGGGGCAGAAGCACACTGAGGAGCATCACGGGGTGTCAGAGCAATGCCAGGTAAATTAAAAAAACCCTCATACACAGATGTAAACATTTAGATGCTGTGTGTCTAACCTCTCTCAGCTCAAAGGACTGCAGTTTCAGCTCATCGTGACCACGTAATTTGCTGATGATCAGTCAGTGAAAACAAGGTTTTCACCAACACTACGTTAGCATACAAAGCACAGAGAATAGCAAATGCAAATATGCGCTCTGTCCACATCACAAACACACGCAGACAGCACAACACGTTGCCGTGCACGTGCCCCTTTTCCTAGCGCTTCTTCCCATCTGCCTCCCGCTGGCTTGCATGTCAGCCTTGCTGCAGTAGCTCAGAGTTGTCTCACAGATCTGGTGTGCGATAAGCAGCCTGACTGGGGAGGCAGGAAGGATTGGCTTCAAAGGCACGGCGGATTCTCCACATGACAAGTGATGCTGTTCGTGCCTCTCTGGCTGCTGCAGTCCTGGCCTACACAGATTTCAAGGAAATACCATGTAGATTTTTTTTTCTCATCATGTTGTAAAGTGTGTTACACTTTTGTGTAACAAATATACCATATGGACCTAAATCAGTGCAGCTTTTGGAAGCTCAACTGTCACTGAGAGTAAGATTATGATCTCAGCAACTGGCCAGGTTCACTTTGTAATATCCAACATGCCTTCTTTGGCTCCTGGCAAAAAATTAAAAAAAATTTTAATTAGCAGCTGGGGCGGCAGCAGATCATGGCCTGTTGGAACATGTGAAAACCGTCTTCCCGTGTGACCCCTGATGTCCTCTGAGGGCCAGCACAGAGCAAGGAGAGACGAGGTGGAAAACAGGATGAGGACAGATGCCATGTTCTCCAATAAGTGTAGGCAGGAGGGCAACATGTTTACTTCGATTTGATTGGCCCTCACCTGAGGGGAAAACATGACCTGTCATAGCTTCTTACCAGCACTGTGTTGCATCTCTTTTTCTCTCACGGTTTTAGCTGCTGCTTTGAGCTTCAATACAGATTTTTATGGTCATTCCTGGTACTCAGAAATCCAACAAATGTATTTTTTTTCTAGACATCAGCACGCTCTCTCAGAAACTGCTGGTCTTTTTCGTGACATCTCTAGTCTTGGTTTGCTTGAAGGCTTTATAACACAAGCAGCTTCTGCCCTTTCTGATGTGTTAATGAGCCTGTATCAGATCTCCTTTTACTATTAGCCAGCAATCCTCTCTGCTCTCATCACAGTAATCAATAAATAGGTTAAGAGGGGAATGGAGGAAGAGCTTCTAATTGTATTTGCTATAAACTGTACTTTTCCTGGAACACTGATCGGTATTTACCCAGGGAGGCAGTGGTTAGCACTTAAAGTTATGCAAAATACATCAACGTAGCAGAAATACACACATTTGTGGTTCCCACAGATCTGTATATGTATCCATTATTATAAGTTTATACACTGAAATGCTGTCTTTTGCATGCGCATAGGATATCGAGAACCTGCAGGCCATCACAGACCTCAACGTCCCCACATCGAGAGAGGAGCAGGAGGAATATTTAAGGTGGAAGAAGGAGCGTGAGCAGATTGACAGGGAGAGGGTGGCACGCCATAAAAATGCCAAGGGCCAGTGGAGACGAGCGTGGGACATGGATAAAACTGACAATATGTAAGACTTTTTAAAGAGTTAAAGGTTTACATTCATATTCCCATTGGCTGTAGCTGTTAAAGCTGAAGGACTAAAAAAGAAATAAAATAATAACATTTTAAACCAAAATATGGCAAAATATGAAGTTCAGAGATCAGTGAAATACTGTGGAGCTGATTTTCAGATGCATCTTTGTTCTAGCACACCTGAATTAAATGAATGGCTTGTTACCAGGCCTTTGCTAAACTTGATTGCTGAAGAAGTAATTCCACCATTTGATTCAGCTGTGCTGGAGTAGGGATGCATCTAAAAGCTGCAGGACAGTGGCTCTTGAGGACTGGAGTTGGAGACCCCTGATTTACAGGATGAGTAGCTGCATTTTGAACCATCTGTGACTGAAAAAGACTAGAATTGGGTAATCCTATAAATAGGGAGTTACAATAATCCAACTGGGAGGTGATTGAGTCGTGGATAACTGTTTCTATATCTGTAATTCTGTGATGGTTTAAAGCTGCTGTTCACAAAACTACTTCTTTGTTTGTTAGAGGCTGAACTATCCAGGATTTTAAGTTATAGTTTAACTATAGCGCTTGATAAGCCAAATAAAGTTTTGCTGTCATTTAGTTGAAAATGTTGCCAGGACTCCAGGATTTTAGATTGTCCAAACAATTCAACTTAATTGAATTTTATTTATATAGCACCAAATCACAACAACAAAGAGAACCCCAACAGTCAGACCACCCACTATGAGCAAATACTCAGCAACAGTGGGAAGAAAAAACTCCCTTTTAACAGGAAGAAACATTATGCTTTGTAAAGAGAGTCTAGGGGTAACATGTATAATGAAATGGAGGTCAAGTAAGCAGTACAAATTCCTTTAAAGAACAAAAAAGTCCATGTTGGGTTTGGAGGTCGAACAGTGGACTGTCACTTTTAAGAGAAGGCTTTTTCAGTACTAAGATATTTTCAGTATGCAGTACCATGCAGGCTAAAAATGGTCTTATTAGCACTAAGGCCTTTTTTATTTTTATTTTAAGTTATTAGTTTTGTAGATTTCCCCTTTTCACTTTTAAATTCTTCCTTCACTGAAAGGCTCACTTCACTTAGGCAGATGAAGAGGAGAAAATAACCCCGGAGAACATTGTGCCTCTTTGTAGTTAAATTATTCAGTGAAGAATCCATTAGATGAGGTTTCTGGATGTTGTGCATGTTCTAACACATGATTGCAAGGCTGATTGTCACCAAGTCACAGGACGATGTTACACAGCTAAAACATTACCAAACAGTTACTTATGTATGCCTAATATAACTTTTTTCATGTGAAGGAGTTCATGAGCTACATTTCATACAGCGTTGCAGGCTGTTGCCCGCATTGGTGGGGGAAAATCACACGATAGCACCCCAAACTGACCGCGGGAAAGAAATACAACTCGTTTATTGTGAACTGTTTGTTAGATTTCAAACAAACTGAGCTGTGGCTGTACAAAGACTGACCAAGTTGCAGAGTAAATTAATGTGCTGTTTAGGGTAGTATCCAAATGTAAAGGCACAAGGAAAGAGCAGCTATTTTTAGCTGGGGGGTTAGGGATGGAAATGCCTTGCCTTATTTGGCGAAGCATTAACAAGGCTCCCGAGAAAGAACAGAAGAGGAAATGTGTTTTTGATTCGACAATTTACGCGGTTTCAGAGGATGTCGAATGTAGGAATGGAATCTCTGCACAATCTTAAACTCTAGGCCCACAATGATATACTGAAATGTCCGTTTATGTTGTGCAGATGAGATGTTATAGTGCCTGAGGGGGGAAAAGATGAATGATTTTGGAACATGATAGAGATATTAGTCACACTGGGTTTTGTTACTGTCTAAAACGAAACCTCTGCTTCTAGGTTTTCAGACAAATCCCTCTCTGACAGAGAATGGGGGCCTTCCAGCAGAGGTAAGACAAAAGACACAGACCTTACTGAGAACGTAAGGAGTAAGACGCTTCATAACAAATCATAAAAAAGACATATCACATTGCTGCAGGAGGAAGAAATGCTAGAAGAGGACCCAGGGCAGGCAGCGATTCAAAAGGTATTCCCCACATAATTTAGTGAACAGTTAAATCCCATAAAATACTCTTATAGTGTTTAGACTTTTAAACTTTTGGTATTTTTCTGACCTAGCTCATGACAAGCGAGGCAAAGACAAGGGAGCTAAAAACGTGCAAGTGATGAGCAGTAAAGCAAAAGGCAAAGATCGCCTGACTGGGCGGGCCAGAAGGTCAGTAACAGCTAAACACAATGGGCTGCTGGCAAAGGTGATTCAACCATCAGAGCGTTTTTCAACATAGCTTCAATTAGCGGTTACAAGAAACATCGGCATGACTAATGCAGTACGTAAAACGGATGTGGAAAGACATGCTGTTTTTCTGCACTGTGCCCTAATGTACAAATTCCCCTGGATGTCATGAGACTTAATTTAGAAGTGGTGGCAGCTGACTAAATAACCCAGAAGGTCGCATTCTGTCCCCCCCTCCACAGTTTCTCCTCTGCTGTGAAACACCACTTGATGGTGAGCAGGCCGTCTAGCCAATCTGGAGCATGCAGCCTGTTGACATCACATTTTGGGGTCATCTCAGATTGCTTAGAACCCCATCAAGTACTAAACAAATACCTGGTACTAAGTACTACACCTAATGAGAAAACCCTAAAAACCAAGCTGAGCCGATCTGAGTAGGTGCTGGTGGAAAAGGCCATATGTGCGCTGTAATGCAATCATAATGTCCAAAAAATTCCACAGCCACAGAGCTGAAATTGAGGCACTGTGTGGACTTGGAGTGAGAAAGATTATTTTATGTCTCTGTAAAAGTAGGTAAGGATTTGGAGGGGGGCTCTGTAAAACAGCACTCGGGTGTGAGATTCCTGTTATCAGGCTGTGCTGCTGTTACAGTTGGCAACAGATTTGAGTGTGGGCAAAGGCAGCCCACAGGCCACCAAAGCCATTTTCACACATACACTGCAGCTCTCGATGTTTCTGGATATTATCCAAATGGAGGTGCGTGTGAGAACTTTGTCTGATGTAGCTGAATTAAACATGAAACAGTGTTAAACAGTCTTTAGCTCACCAGTTCCTTAGTACAAAGTTGGTGCGATTTCCTATCGCTGATGTGAGGAAAAAAGGGAAAATGTAATAATTGGCTAAATTCACAGCTAGCAAGTGGTCATCTCGTGCTCTGCTGCATGCTCTACCCAGACAGCACCCTTACCTAAAACACACAAAATCCAGTACTGAGTCTACATGTGACAAAGGGCAACTGAGGACAGTGTCCCAGCCTGAGTCTCTTGACACTGTCTGGAGTTCATGCATGAAAAGCCATTACAATCACAACAACTGAGACCGGTGTGTGTCTGTGCCTCGGAAGGCTGAGCCCCAACCTCAAATCACAGCTCTTGCTTTCCACATGTCCTTGGACAATCACCTGATATGACTCCCATTGGTCATTACCTTTCATGGTGTAGTCATTGGTTTTTGAGCAAGTATGTGACTGAGAAGCAAATGCTGTTATAACACTGAAATGGCCTGCAGCAGTCTCGTCTGACCCGTTAGGTTATACTCGTGGAATCTCTGAGGGCGACCTGTAAATAGGGCTTATTGCTGCACATCCCACAGATGCTCAGTCAGACCATTTGAAGGCTAACTGAGAGCTTTGTGCTCTTTTAATGTCAAAGAAAAAAACTAGTCCTGAACTGTTTTTGCTTTGTGGTGTGACATGTTGTCCTGCTAAGGGTGAGATGCTGTGGTGCCATTGTAGAAAGCTTGTGGGGGTGTGCTTCTTCTGCGGTAATGTTTAAGTGGACGGTATGTGTCAAAGTACCACACGAATGCCAGGACCTAAACTTTGCCAGCTGAACGTTGCATTGTGATAAAATGATCTGTGTTATTTACTCTTGTTGCTGATTGTTATATACAATATTGCAGCATGCTATAACTTGCAAAGAAAAAGAGATTCACAACACACTGCTTTTTTGTTTCTGAATACCCTTTTTTCAGATGGCAGGCAAATGATGATGGAGAGAACCTGCAGGTGAGAGGTGAAACCTCTTTTGACCCTGCTATAAAGTGAATAATAAAAGACATCCATTTAGCAAGAAACACTCCTGTTTTTCGTTTTGATCTCATCTTTTAGATGCCTGAGACGACGCTGGAGGAATTCCTTGAGGAACTTGATGCCCTCACAGACGCTAATGCAGACGAGCTGAAAGATCAGGACGCAAAAACAAAGCAGTCACCGAGCCCGGATTCACTGAGCACGCCCGAGGAAGCGAGTGAATCAGCAGCCTCGGTGTCGGCTGCTATCCTTAGAGAGGACACCCCGACTCAGGAGAAGGCAGAGGCTTCGTCCTCTCGGGGTTTGGAGAAGAAAGTGCGCTTCTCTGAGGAACTCATCCAGGGGGCTCATGCAAGGCAAACCACGGGGTCTCAAGAGTCAGAATCCAGAGGTCCCAGCTCTTTGAAAGCTTCCTCACCTAAAAAGAACAAGCATGAAATGCAGAGGCCACGTCAGCCTCTTGAAAGTGCCAAGCAGGATGATGGGAGTCTTCAGGATAAAGGAGGTGGGCCAGCTGCACCTTCTTTTGCACAGCAGCAGGGATCTGAAACTGATTGCACTAAAAAGGACAGCAGCCCACCCACAGCTCCCAGCTCCCCCCCTGCTGAAAAAGCCTGCACCCCTCTACATGAGATCCAGCCTGTGGAACTTCCTAAGTGCAACATCAGCAACACAAACACAGGTACGCCTGAACTTCAGCGAGCCTGATTTTTAAGATTTATTTATTTATTTTTCTCCTGGCTGCGTGTGTGGATGTTCCAAGTAAACTAACCGTGCTTTTGTTTTCACAGAAGAGCTGATAGACTCTGGTCTGTCTGTTCTGAGCCTGGAGTCTGGAGAAACACACCCAACACACTCCACCAGCAGTGACAAGGTCAGTGTGAGAATCAATAGATGTGCAAATGGAAGGAAGTGCAAATGGATGGGGATTTAAAAGGATGAGGAGAGCAATATATCTGCACTGCAGCTGCGTATTATCCAATTTTAATTCAGCCCCTCTGAGTCTTGATGGAGTGCAGGAGAAATAGTCTTGTGAGAATGGTTTTTCATTTCATCTTCCACCTGAACAGATAATGTATGATCGTTCATACTGAGGAGGGAATGAGAAAATACAGTAAATGTAAAATACAGAAAGTTGCAGTTGGTAATTTTTATCCTTTTCTCTCTCTTTTTTTGTTTGTTTTTGCAGGCACGAGAACATGGGAAAATTGTTTAACTGACGTTTTCTGGATATAAACACTGAAACCAAAACACAGCATTTGGATGCATTATTTTTGCTTCAAAGTAGCTCGTTTGCAATACTGTTTATAGCTTACAGGCAAAACTGTGGGAGCTGAATTTTTGTCTCAAATGTGACACATGAATGGTGAGACACCTTTTTCCCGCTCGATTATTATTAGTGTTTTTTTTTTTGTTTTTTTTTTAACATCAGAGCACTTTATGTGTACAAAAACATGTGTACTGACATCTCTTTCTGTATGGAAGTACGCTGCTTGAGTGCAATATCACTGAATGTTTACACCTTTGTATGAAAATGTTGAGGTACATATCAGGAGGCTAGCTAATCGGTTAAATTTAGATAGCCCTTG
This sequence comes from Astatotilapia calliptera, assembly GCF_964374335.1. Classification (NCBI taxonomy): domain Eukaryota; kingdom Metazoa; phylum Chordata; class Actinopteri; order Cichliformes; family Cichlidae; genus Astatotilapia; species Astatotilapia calliptera. The sequence continues at coordinate 32,108,834 of NC_137440.1, read as the reverse complement.
ACATTAAACCAAGCCACAGTCTAATTACTTAGTGCCTGATTCTGCCTTAGAGGTATATTTTTTTAATTTATTTAGCTTATTTAGCAGGGACGATGCACAATAAATATATTGTACCGGATATAGCTAAAAGCTACTTTTCAGCTGTAGTCCCTGAGTAACTTTTCAGTAACTGAATAAAGATTGTAATATATGACGATACATAGTTGCAGACCTCCAGTAGAGTTTTTATTTCTACATTTAAAAGTAGTAGACAAATGGATATTATTAACTGCTTCCAGCATCCATAAATAGCCTTTGGGAAGTATGAAATCAGTATATTGTTAAAACGCACATTTGAACCCTAATGTCTTTGGCCAGTGACCAAGACAGTCCAAAGTTTACAAAATGTTACTACTGACATGCTGTAAATGTTTCTGCTATTAAGAGCATTGAAAGGAGCGCGCCACTGATTTTTGATATCAAGACAGGAGCCTGATGATGTCATACTCTGGTTAAGATTATCTGAATTTGGGGATGACAGCTTTGCAGTCATGAAACCTCACAACTCTGCCCATAAGTGGCAGAAATCTACTTGATTTAAATTTGGCCTTTTTACTTATCAAGGTCGTCTCCTTGTGCAGCTCTGAGCCACATCCCCTGCGCCTGCTGTTTTTACATTGCTTTGTGGTCCGACTACTTTTCACCGGGGAAAATAGAGGAAGTATACATTTGTGTCACAGTGTGGGGGGATCAGCACTGGGGAACTGGATCTATGTCCCAGAGAGCAAAGGGCAGCCTGAAAAAGGAAAATTTACCCTGTCAGAGCCTTAAGGCAGGACATCCAGAACATGCTCGTTTCTTCTTTCTTTCACAGTCATGAGCGTTGTGCACCATGAATATGTCCCCCACACTCAGACGATCGGCACAGAGTTCTACTGTAACATCCCGAGGCGTCAGAAGTAAAACATTCAGTCCAAACCACTGGGACTTGGATCAGATGGCGCCCTGAAAATGCCTTTCTTTTTCTAAAAGCCTTAACTCAATTAAAAAAGAAAAACGAAAAGAAAAAAAGCAGCCATGCTGGAGTAGCTTGCAGCGCTGCCCAAGGAGGCCATCTAGAAGAGCCAATTTCCTCATTCTGTTTAATGCAGAACTAGGTTTAGAAAGAAATAAATGCGATCCAGTTGTAAGATGACATAACTCACTAGTGTACTCCTTTATTGTTAAAATAAAAAGCCAGCTGACGGTAAAGCATAACACATTTGGATGTTTAAATATTGATTTATAACACTGCAGAGTAGAAACCTTGCACACTATTGTTGTGTTCCCTAAAGCACAGTTTTACAGCTGAATCCCGATGATCCGGTCTTCCTCACTCTTCTTATGTTATGTTTTGGCACTTAATTTAGGATTGTAATGTACTATGTTAGCTGATTCTAAACAAACAGTGTACAAATTCTGGTCTTTGGGCCCCTGTGAGTGGGGGGAAAAAATATAATTCAAGCATTTTTTGAGTTGGGTGAATTGAGAATGCCGGGATTCAGCTAAAATTCCCTTTTGTATTATTTGTTCTGTATTATGTTTGTGAAAGAGAGCCTAATATCTTTCAAGCTTCCCTTGATTAATATCTTAGCCAGTTGTTGTGCCTTGCATATTGGCTTCTTCAGCTATTGAAGGTGTACTTTAATTTATGGTTTGTATATTAACTGCCTCATTTATTTTATTTATTTGCCTATCCATTTCGGACAGGAGAATGTTACCAAGTAAATCTCAAGCTGTGTTTCTCTGAGTCGTATTTTTTTTCTCCTTTTTAAAATTTATTGCCAGCCTTTGATGCTATTTTGGTAAGAAGCGACAGTTATATTAAGAAGTTTTTGGCTTTCGTCAATGCCACCGTGTAGTAAACAGTTATGTAACTGTAAGTGGAAAACACAGCAGACATGCTCTGAGCTGCGGTCTTGTCTGTGTCTACGGAGGTTACATAAAATCAAAAAAGCAAGAAGCGAGCCACAACGTTTGAAGCCAGTCCATCCGTTAAGAAAGAAGGGGCCTTATTTTGTATTATATGTGGATAGCAATCTATCAGTAGAAGGAAACATCTGTGTGAAAAACAGGTCACTGTTTCCCTTTGAAGTATTTTTTTAAATCTCCCTGTGAGATTTCATGTAGTGGAAGAAACACAATCATAGAGCATTTTATATTTAAGTGTTTAGTCCTTGTTCATTCAGTTTGTTTAACATCTGCACTGTCACCTTCCTTAAATGTCAAGTTTCTGAGGTGAGATGAGTTGGTTGGCGGGGAGTATGCAAGTACCCCCCACGTGTGTTCTCGCACTGTTGTAATTAGATGTGCCTGTGTATGCGTGTGTGCTGCATTTCAAGGTGTGATCCCAGCCTTTTTTGCTGCTCAGAGTACTCGCTCTAATTTGAGTCCATGTGCAACATGTCTTCATTTGCTGAACCGCTCGGAACGAAGCATACGCCACATGAATAAAGATTTTCTGTGTTTCAAAGGCTCCGGCTGGCATCGTTTTGTCACCCTGTTCACTTCACTTTACTCGTGCACCTGAGCAAACGCACAGTAGTCGGTGAATTTGTTGCGTGCAGGTTTTTCTTTTGTTTCGTCACTCTTAACACGTTATCGGAGGACCAGTGCGATAAAGACAGAGCACGCTGCAGCACCAACGGTCCATACATTTTGACTTCTTGCCTACAGACTCTGCTTTCATGTTTAATTTGATTAACTTCACACGGGTTCTCTGAAGAGTTGTTGCATTAGACACAGCTTTCTCTCAGCCCTGCAGGTGGGATCCCATAGGTGCTACTGTTTTAATTATCTCCTCACAAGTCTGTCTCCATGGCAGCGCTCTACCTTTGAGGCCTTTGAGCTTGTGACCTGCTGTACACTGTTTTTACTTTTTAACACAAGAGCACAAAAAATAGGTAGCTGTAACACTTCTGGATCACTTTAATGCTATAAGCTAACTAATGGTTTGAAGGGTTTGACACAATAGCGCACCAAATTGGGGGTGTTGATATTATGGAAATAAGACCTGTAGGCTGTGTTAGAGGATTGAAGTGCAGTGTGGGATTATGTCAGCTGTGCACTGCAGTGGAGAGAGGCTTACTATCCTGAGGAAAATTTTTTAAAAAAGAGATCAACATTTGGTCCAAGCAGCTTTAAAGCAAGACTATGTCGAGGCCTGTCATCCTTTTTTGGTTTGCAAAAACACCCTTCTGTTTTGGTGCTTTGGTTTGGCGTTTGCCTATGAGAAAAGAGTCGCTACTCCAGGCTGTTTCATAGAGGTAAAAGCAGTACTTCTACTAGTTCTTCTGGGCAAATACAATTACACCTAAACATCAATACTAATCTGTCAGTCAGCAACATGCTGGTATACCTGCTGCTGATTGACTCCATTCAGTTTGGCAACTTTAGTTTATGTGAAAGCTGAAATGTGGGAACAAGATTGTGGTTTGTTTGGGGTTTTCTTTTTAGGAAAAGTTTGGGAAAGTTTCCTGACTGGGGTCAGTAACTTCCTGAAGTCTCAGTAAGTACTAGGTAATAAAACATAAACGCTCCTTAAAAAACACAACCTTTTGCACAAATGAATCAAACAAGATGTAATCTGTTACTTATTGACCTTTGTCTGTGGTTACAAAGGTCAGCGTCACTGAAGAATAAACTTAAACAAGCAAATTGCTCAAAATATAAAACTGTGTGAAACTGTTGTTTGTTGTCTATAAGGCGCTCCTTTGCTTTACTGCTCGTGTCAGCAACGCCTCCTATTAGCCAAGGTTTTTAACAGTGATTTAACAGTCGGAGGCTCTCAAGGTGTTTCATTACAGCTGATGGATGTCGGTCAAGCGGAAGTGATGTCCAGTCTGGACCTGTGACCCTAACACAACCTGACACGGTGTCTGTTTCCGCTGGGTTTGTTCATCATCTCCCTCCAGCCCGGTCATAGTTAAGCATGTAACAACCACGCCTCGGCAGCTGCCGTGATCAAGGAGAGTGCCCTCGCCCCTCCTCTTTCTCCTGGCCTGGAAACAAGAGGCCTGGGGCGACAAGGTGCACATATGCTGTTTGTCATATTGATCTGAGGTCAGCTTAGCATCATGCAATAAATCTAGTTAAAACCCTCTGGTGTATTTGTCTTTTTTAGTCTCGTGACATTGTTTGAATCAGCTGGTGGCTTTTTACCTACACACAGCTTCATTTTCCTTTTGCATCAGCTCCTAATAGAGCCACACGTTTGCCCTTTTGTTAATGGAAGAAAGCTCTTGCTTTCTTCCTTCTCATTGTCACTACTGCAAAACAGCATCTCCTTTCTTTTGTGATGTGTCTTGTTTAAATGCTGCGTTGATGGAGCTTTCATTCCCTAAGGTTATTCTTGGAAAGGTCTCTGCAACTAACCGGGTGCTTAACATTCACCATGCAAAAGGATGTTTGTGAGCCTTTTAAACACTAAGTACCACTCTGACATTCATCTACAGAACGTCTGATAAACCTAAATGTGTTAAAAAGATCACTTATGGTGGCAGCTTCATGTGGTCCAAGTTCAGTGTTTTACCTAGTCTGGCCCCCCCCCCTTAAACGCTGGTTTAAGGGGGGGGGGGCCTTAAACCAGCGTTCTTTTGATTGGCCGACCTTTGTAAACAGACGTTTGAGCAATAGATGGGTGAGTTTTTGAAGATGCCTGAAATAACTAATTTAGCTATTTTCCCTCTGATTACTAATACAGGAGTTAACTAGGAAAAAACACCAGCAAAGAAACAGAGCATTTAAAGCAGTTCATGCAGGTAAAAATCTTCCTTAAGGAGAAGAAAGGAGGGAATGTGTTGAAGAAAAGCTATCTTGGCCTTAAGACAACCATTCTGATGGCTAAAGATCCAAACGGGATACAAGAAAAAAAGAAATGCTATCTCGAAACAATTGCCTATCATCTGGAGTCAGTTAAGCACTCTGCTTTTTAAAAAAACAAAAAATAAATAAACCCCCAAATATTTGTGCATATCACACAGGGATGGCCCCCAAAACATGCTTGTTGCACTGATAGACTAACTCCACTGCATTGGGTTCAGTAGTTAAACTGTTTATGTGAAAGCTATTTTGGGTTCAGTAATAGAGAAAATGTAAACCCTGATTTTTAAAAAATACATTTTTAGACAGTTTTCTAGAGAAAAGGAGGACACTGTCAAACAATTTCCTTTTCTTCTTACCAATGTTTTATGCATATATTCCTCAGGCTTTTAGCAGTAATAGTAATTATATATACAGCTATATATATATATATATATATATATCTCAATGATTTAATAGCTGCAGTTTCACTTTCCTGTGGTTGTGCAAACCATTATTTGATTTCAGTCACAAGACAAATTATTCTCATATGACACTGTTATGTAACATGTGACTGATTTCACTTTAGATAATGTGATCATCTACCTTGGTGAGGGGTCGGGGGGTTCAAGAGTCATGAGGTCAGATGCTGTGTCCTGACTCAGATGTAGCTTTCCTGCAATAACTGTCACCACAGATAAACTCCTTCATCAATAGGCTACCCGCTGCTCCTTTCATATATCACAAAGCCATAAGAGGCACTGGAAACACATTTGCCAAAGTCATCCTATAAACTAAGGCCAGTGTCACTGAGTTATACACTCTGTTGTCTTCCTGTACACAAGGCTTGCTATGTGATTGTGTGTGTGTGAGTCTGCTGTCTCCCATGATGAATGGGCTTCCCATTTAGCACAGCGGCACACATACCTCAGCTTCTGGTTCTGAAACTCTGTCACATTAAGAAAACAGTGCATGTCATCACCGTTTACATCATTATAGAGGTACTGGCTGCACGGAGGAAATCAAGTGGTTTTATTTTCAGTGTGATAGTGAGTGACGCTGGTCACAGCCAGCACGGAAACCTTTCAGCCAAACAGGCCTTTTCAGAGGGAGCTGGATCAAAATAGCACCGAACGGCATTGTGTAATGTGTTCTTCTCTCTTTTGTACAATGTAACAACAGAGCTCGCAAATCAATACACCTCCCTCACATGCTGCTGAGAGAGCGCACGGGGTGGTTGGTCTTATTTCCACTTCATAGTTCACCACATGTGACTGTGTGAAGTGGTTTCAGTGAGAGCTGCAGCATACCAAAACTGTGGTAGACTGCGAGGCGAAGGCTTCTCTTTCTCTGAGAGAAGCCGACAGTCCCTCTGATCACAGGCTGGACGGTTCACTCGGGTGATTCAAAGAGCCCAAATCTGATTAAACCCCAAGAACAAAGGCTGACTCTAAACTGAGTCCTCTTTGCGCCGGCGCTGCTGTTACTTCTGTCGAACCTACGCCTTCATATCAATCAATAATTATACTTGCACTCCAAAGAGTTCATGTAAATCACTCTCTATATGAAACACAGTGTAAGATGTTAGGAAAAAACTATCATTTATTTGAATCTATAGTATCCATTATGGCTCTAAATAAATAAAATATTGGTAACATACAGGATAATGTCAGTGAATAATTTTTTAGTTACATACATCTGTTATAAAACCATAGAAATGAATCATTTTAGGATGTTTATTTGTAACCTTGTGATATTGTTCCTCCTATCATACATACTATAGCTTTAATAAAAATCATCTAATTATGCTAAAAGTTAAGTCAAGGCCCAAAGATGTATGCCTGCCTTATATGTACACAACCAAATACAGAATACATTTACATGGTTATATGCACATACCTGAGCATAACTCAATAACGTAGGTCCTTCTACTTGGTGTCCTGGGTTTAATCCATGAAAGGAGACACGGCCTATGTGTTAAAAATGCAATAATGTAGTATTGATTTAAACTGGCTGAAGAATGGCAGTGATGTTAGGAGCTGTATGCCTGCAAGACATATTTAGGTCCTGCAAAACCAAAAGCATCTCTGGAGCCTCTTTCCTATTCATTTAACAATATATATGTAACACACACAAAAGGATTCTACCATCTTACATATATATTGTTAAACGAATAGGAAAGAGTGTATATATATATATATATATCAGTGTTGCACACATACAGGCAGGTTAGTGGCCTCAGAAGCTGTCCGAGGTAAAGTAGACACACACTGATTTAAGGCATACAGATGGCCTAAAACAAAAGAAAAAGGAAACGCATAGTTAAGGGGGTACAGGGTCCACGGGGGAGCTCTCCTCTTTTCTCGGTAATAAAAGCAAGATGTCTGTTAACATGTGCAGTTCAGTATCCATACGGGGCTCTGCAAATTCACTTGAAAGACGTGAGTTATCCGACCTGCGGTACTGAGGATGTAAACCACTCCTTTTTGGGGGTGGGGGGTAGCTGTTTTAAATATGGGGGGTCCTAAGGGTGGTGTGGTGATGGGGATTAGGACCGACCAGTCTCTTCCATGGCCACCTCGGCTCACCGTTCAGGTCGGAGGAAGAGTGATAGCGTCTTCGGGCTCGCGCTTTTCTGTCACCCCGCGCGCCTCCCTCTCCCCCTTGTCCTCAGCGACAGACTCCCTCGCGGTGCTGGACGGGATGTAGTGGCTCACGCGGGGTTGAGAAGACCCTTGCGTCTCTGTACCCAAAGCTCCCGACCTCCCCGCGCTCGTGTGACCGTGGGAAGACGCGTAGAGTCCTTCGTCCTGTTGCGAGTGCGCAATTTCTGCTCCCGCACCCCGCGGGGAAACCGCCACTCTCTCCGCTCTGTCACCCCACTGAATCGCCGGACCGTGCGGGGTTGTGCCCTGCCTGGTCTGGTTGAGAGATAACAGCCGTGTTTGCGTAGAGTTCCACTCTGTCATGTTGTCGTTTGTGGACATGTTAGTTGAGATATTTGCAGTCGGAGTGGGCACCACCAGCTTCCCACCAGAAGAGGATGCGCTGGTTGGCTTCCAGATCAGGCTATAGTAAATTGCCAGGATAATGGCTGCTAAAGACACAGACAACACATATGCAAAAACAGTGGCTAGTCTCACCCACTTCTTGTTAGTCTTAGCAGCCATCTTAGCCTTTTTGTCCCCCGTATAAGTAGCAGGTTTGCCCCTCTCCATATTGGGCATGAAGTCCCGCTCTCTCATATTGCCCCTGTTTTTTCCTCGATGCTCCACCACCCCCTCCGTCTTGAAGGCTTTATGTTATCCACAGTCCAAGAGAAGAGGAAGCAGGAGGCTCAGAGGGAAGATGCTGGACCACCTTGAACCGTCCGCGCCGCAGGAAGATGTTGCACCTAAACAGATTTCCCGTAATTCATTTGATCTCAGAGGAACTGCGCCTCATATTGTGCAGCCAGCGCAGCACTGCGTTTCATAATGGACATCAAGCATCCACAGGCTGACTGACTGCGCGTTTCAGAATCCGACAGCGGCGGGACAAATGTCCCCCCTCCTCCTCCTCCTGTGCGAGGTCTCCAAGGAACAGCTGGCCGCAGGCCCACGGCGAATCCGCAGTATACTATTTGATGTCATTTATTAAAACGATTAAGTGAGATCATACGGTACACAACTGTCTGTCTTATCCAGCAAATGAAGTGGCTGGCTCAGCTAAAAATACAGGAGAGGGGGCGGGTGGTGGTTCTTAAAGAAGCAGCAGCTGTGCAGCAACCCGAGAAGAAACCGTAAAAACAAAACAAAAAGAAAAACGATATCTCCTTCACATCAGCACGCGAGAAGTGCACACGGAGAACAGGATGTCGCGGAGGGGATAAACACGGTCAACCGTGTGTTTTAGCTTCACTGCGTTCACCCGAGTGGAAAGGATGGTAGTCCATGTGCTCCGAGCAATCAGAGAGAGGGGGGGGGGGCTTCATTTATGTTGATGTCTTACGTAATCACGTGTTAAACTCGTAGCCAGACCCATACACAACGAGTGGCTTTCATGCCGCTTATGATGTTTCCTACCTGTTGGCTGCTCCACAACGCGCCTTTTCAGCACAATGGACAGCGACCCGAATTTGTCATCGCTCGTGTCCTCCGGGAAGGTGAAAAAGGTGAAGCGACAGATTTAACAAGCGCGTGAAATCCAGTTTTCAGCATAAATCGCACAGCAGTTAAAAACAAATAAATGAACACATTATATAACAAGTACCTTCTGTTTATTATACACTCACTGGACACCTTGTTAAGTACATCCAACTGCTAATTAGCACAAATATCTAATCAGGCAATCACTCGGTGTATTTGGGCATGTGCAGGTGGTCCACGTGCTGAACGAGCCTCAGGATGGCATAGCTTCAACTGGCGTGGTTGTTTGTGCCACACAGGCTGCTGTGAGTGTTTGAGGAGCTGCTGATCTGGGATTTTCCCAAAAGGCCATCTTTCGGCGTGGAAATGCCTCGTTGATGCCAGAGATCAGAGGAAAGTGGTTTGAGCTGATAGGAAAGCAGTGACAATTCAAGTAACCACTTCGTCATACGTCTGTGAAGGTTCTCAGTCATCCAGGTCATCGTAGTCAAAGGAGCTTACAAAGAAAAGCGTCTGGACTTCTTTAAGTTGCTTGAAGACGTTTCACCTCTCATCCGAGAAGCTTCTTCAGTTCTAAGGTCAAATGGTGGAGAGTCCCAGATATAAACCTAGTGGGAGTTTCCCCCCACAGAGGGACAAAAGGACCCCCTGACGATCCTCTAATCACCTGAGCCAAGGTGGGAAACTGGGTGTGGGTCCCAATCAGCCAGAGTTTCGGGTGAGTTCATTGTGAAACCTGGCCCCACCTTATCATGCGAATTCCTGAGGTCAGATGGCCCAGGATGTGAGTGGGCGTTAAGGCGTCTGGGAAGGGATCTTCGTCATACATTGGACCTTGAAGCAGATTTTCTACAGGAGCACCTCAGTAACAGGAAATTGTTTGCATGGACTCATCACAATTGGACAATAGAATATTTTTTTAAGTCTTTATTTGCTGCAAAATAGGATCAGAATTTGGACTAAACAGCAGGAACATGAAACATGAAAGCATGACTCCACCTTGCCTTTTATTAATAGTTCAGGTTGTTGGTGGTGAAATTGTGTGGGGCAATCGGGGAAATATTTTCTTGGCACACTTTGGGCCTCTTTGGACCAAATGTTGTTTAAATGTCACAGCCTACCTGAGTACCATCATCCATCTCTTTATGACCACAGTGTTCCCATCTTTTAATGGCTGCTTTCTAGCAGGATAAATGTCACAAAGCTCAGGTCATCTCAAACTGGTTTCCTAAACATGACAGTGAGGTCATTCAAATGGCCTCCACATTCAGTCCAAAGCTCAGTCAGTATCTTTGGTATGTTGTGGAGGAAGATTTGCATCATGGATGTGCAGCCAGTAAATCTGCAGCACCCGTGTGATGCTGCTACGTCAACATGGACTAAAATCTCTGAGAAATGTTTCATCTCTGGGGCACTGTGTTGAATATATGCCACAAACAATTAAAGACACTTTAAAAGCAAAATGAAGTCCAACGTGGTGCTAGCCATCGGCTCCAATTGGTCACAGCAAATAGGTGCCCCTCCCTGAGCCTGGTTCTGCTAGAGGTTTCTTCCTGTTAAAAGGGAGTCACCAAGTGCTTGCTTAAAGGGGGTTGTTTGATTGATGGGGTTTCTCTTTTTTTTTGCCTGTCCCGTTTGGCTCTTTTGCCATCAGAAGTATTGTAAAATACATGTATCGATCACCTGGATCACCTGTTGAGAAAGAAAAAAGAGAAAACAAGCAGAAGAAAAAAAAGAGCAACAGAATAAACAACATCACAATGATATATGGGAATATGACAGTAAATACTAAATATTAAACATTATTGTGCAGCACATAAGATCAACAGAACACAGTGTGCTTTGAGGTAGGAGCCAAAAAGGGTGTAGTTTGTGGGTGTGATCACCCGTGTGTACACCTGTGAGCATGGACGCGCTTGTTTTTAAAAGGTTCCTTCATGTAATGATCTGCTAGAGGGTGTGGGGGGGCCACAGCCCCGTCCTCCAGGGCTTGAAGGTATGGAGGACATCAAAACTCCAGACATCCAGAGGCCCCCAGAACACAAGAGACCAAGGAAGACCAACAGAGGGGGTTTCTCTATTGTTTTAGGGTCTTTAACTTATAAAGCACCTTGAGGTGGTTGACTACTAAGTTTACAGTTAACATTACATTTTTGTTACATTGATACATTGGAAAAATGACCTACATTATAGTGGCTTGGCTGCAGAGGTGAAAATGACTTGTTTTGCAACAGCCAATCCATTTCTAAGGATGAGCGTCAGCACAGGTTTCTACACGTGACGGGTGTGACAAGCCCTGCTCTAACAAACATCTAATGGGGGTTGTTTCTAATGACTGCTTTCATTGCAATGTTTTATGGTATGGTAGGGTATGGGAGCGAGGTGGCCAGGTGTGATGTGAGTCTGATAAGGTTGTGTGTAGCAGTTTTTCATTAAAAGGTTTTATTTCTCCATTAAAATCACCAGTATAAACTGATCCTGTGGTTGGTTCACCAGAAGTCACTTCTTTGGTTCTTCAGTGGCTGACTGTTTGCATCAGATATTGCGCTGTCTGAAGGTTTATTTGAATGTTATCCAAATGGCCTGGCATCTTTTGTTGAAACAGCACTGCCCTGAGTAATAAATGACACCGTGACCCTGGACAGGTCACAATTTCATAAAATATTTAGCCAATAATGCAAAATTAAGCACTAGTATGTGATCAGATCAGGCATTTATTCACAACATATAGCAGAAATAATCAAACACTTAGTGCAACAGATGCTGCTTCAACTATAGTTTGAGGCATACATAATGTGATATGCTGATATAAATAATGCTAACTCAAAATCATTGTGTAAAGAAGGAACTCATTAACAAACCAAGTGTCAATTCATGGAAGCTAAAAGAAAAGCAAATCCTCATTATCTCCAGTTGTGTCTTGCCATTATGCCACTTATGAATTCATTTGGGGCTTAAAAACTTTGTCACTTTTTAGAACCCAGAGGATTACCCTGTTATCACTTTTTAAAGGAACTATTTCCTCAGTAAAAAGCAATTTCAGTTATTGTTGTCACAGCAACAGTTAATGGGGGAGCTGGATGTTAAAAAAAGAGTTTTAAATATCTAATTTCTGCCTTTTATTATTTTATCTTTTTATTTTATAAACACGTGAATGCTTTTACTTTAAGTGAATGACAGTTAGAATCATATACTTATGTAACCTTTATCTTACATATATAAACTGTAATTTTATGGGCAACAGATTAACCTTCAGTCCTGTTTTTTTCTTTTCTTTTTTTTCATCTTAATTTGCAATGCATATTTTCTTGGGTGCGTCCTGGACACAGGCAGGTCAGCAGAGTTCCAGTTTAGTGCATCTTTTGGTTGCTAGTGTTGGAATAAGCTGGTTAATAGTTCTGACCATGGTGGAGAATCAGATAGTGGATATATTTTAGCAATAATAGGCTATTTAACTGAAACAAAGTCCACTCTAGAAGGACAAAATGAATAAGAAAAGATACTTTCTGGATCCTCCAGAGATCAAAGACTACCTGGTCAAAGGAGAAAGGTTTACCAAGTGGTCAGAGGTGAGTGAATATTGAAAAAAATTAAGCTGTTGATTCTTGAATATTAACCAGAGTGATTAGGAGTTTAAATATACATCAGTAAGTGTTGCTTATTTTCATTCTCCTGTGAGCAATACAGCCTTCTCTGTGAAATTACATGGTTTTCATCTGTTTTTAAAACACTAATCATTAATTTCTTATCTAATAACTTAAATATAGCTACAAATGCAGTTTAAATATCAGGTTCAGTATCGGCACATCGCCAAAAAGCATCTCTGTTTCACGGGTTCCATCTCAAACAATTACCAGAACCACGTCAAAGATTATTCCTCTATAATGTTGTACGGTCTTCATCTTATGATGCACACTACCCTTAGATGACTACTGTTGTCAATCAGCTCGATACAAGAAGTACTGAATAAATTTGTCTCTATCAAGGACTCAACCAAAACCGTTCCTGTCACCATGAAGATGGATCCAAAAGGGTTTTTCGTCTACTGGATTAACCAAAGCAAGGTGGGGAAAAGCCAGCAGCATTCTGATGTGTGGGTAAAATATATGTGATTAGGATCTGCTAAAGGTGTGAGATATGTAAGCGCATCATTCACCACCTTCTGGCCTCAGCAGTCTGTATAGATTATCGATCAGTGCTGATGTGGGCTCACTGTCCTACTGTGCTGTGCAGCTGGACTGTGATGCACTCAATGAAGGTGTCTAGCTGTGTTTACTCTTCATCTCTCTTTCTCTTCTCACTAAACAGGCAAGGTCTTCTTTAAATGTGCTACCACAGTTAACCAAAACTAAATTTTAAGATAAAATAGGTGTAAAAAGCAAATGTTGGCTGAAAAAATTACAGGTGCTCAAAAAACTAAATAATATAAAAGAAATGTCTTTGCTTTCTTTTTCTTAATTTGGTCATACTGGTCACCACAACTAAAAGCAGGAGGCAGTGATATAGGAAATCATATTGTTATTGTGACTGTGATGTCTACATGTTCTTCACTTTGTCTTGTGATATCTTTCATAATAGCTTCTCAAATGTTCCCCCTGATGATGCGCCTCAGATGAAAACAAAACAAAATGGAAAAAGGAAAAAAATAAATAGAGTCAGGAAAATATAATATAAAATATAATAAATAAGAGAATACATTCAACAAACAAACAAAAATCCTTAAGTAGCACTTTGCGGATCAATAATAACAGAGATTTAGTTATTACCAAGTAATAATTCTGTAATTACACCAGTATTAGCTATAATACTGGGAAACATGCTTAGCTAAATGTCACAGTTTCCCCAAAAACCATCTAATTTGTTTACAGGTAATAACAGAAGAAAAATGTAATATCTACCTCTGGCACGCTGACCCTCCTCATGATCAACACACAATATTGTTAAGTAACCATGTTTCATGACCACCCCATCACTGCTGCTATTACAGATGTATTGTCTGTTGAAAGTGAACAGGAAACAACAAGCTATCCCTACTTTGTAAAAATATCAGAATGAACTTGGCATTTATTTACTCATTTACAGGTTAAAACAGCCCTACAATATTCCCAGCCTTAAATAGCTTGTTTATTAACTCACTTATTTTACTGATGGGCAACGTGTTTTTTTTTCTACTTTGCTAAAGGGTGAGTTGTATCTAATCCATATCTGGAATGGTGCCTACACGTTGAATTTAGTATCCACGATGATTTCTTGTCTCTTGTTTCTAGGAGACAACATTCCTGGATGTTGCTACCATCAGAGATACCAGAACAGGAAAATATGCAAAACTTCCCAAAGTAAGTCCATTTGTATTATTTAATTTGTGGCGTTCACTTTGATTTAATTGAGCTTAATGATTGTGCTCTGTGTGGAGGAATCTCTCCAAGCATGCAAATATATCTGTCGAGTCCTTTGTTTGTCCATTAATATTGACAGACATATTTGCATTGCAAAGAGAGAAAAAAAAGCGCCGTGGACGCATGAACCCAGGCTACTCCTCCACAGAAACACACAGATGCACTGGCACGCAAACAAACATAAACACACACCCTACGACAGGCTGAGTCATGGCGGGAGATTTCTGTGAGCGAGTTTCGAGTGAGCTCCAAAGCTGTCAGCTGTAGTTTCGTCTCTTTTCCCACTCCTCGCTGGCCTCCGCAGAGAGCTGCATTATGCAGCTGTCATCATCCCTTACGGGAGGGAAATCTGAAAAATCTGTTCTCCTTAGGGAGAATGCATCATCACAGATGGGGTGCTGCTGAAAGCACATCCTCATCTTTTGGTCCCTTAGGACTTTTTGGGAAAGCTGCTCCAATGCTGACGTCAGGCGTGCATAGAGAGGTGATTGTAAAGCATCATACACAGGAAGGCAGCACATGTGTGCTTGTGCTCTTCATGACCGCCTTGTGTGTGCGTATATATAAGCAAGTGCGCGACTCTCAGTGTGTTGTGCATATGTTTGCATATGCTGGTCAGCATATTTGCATGTGTCGAAGCACCTTTCAGGTGTCCAATCTGTGCAGACAGCAAAGTGCTGCAGATTTAGATTTGTTTAGTCAGCTAAAACATGAAATAATACATTTTATTTGTCCACAGCACCCAAAGGTCCGAAATGTGTTTAATTTGGATTTCCCGGACAGCAACCATCTCGCCAAAACCCTGACTATCGTCTCGGGTCCAGACACGGTGAACCTGACCTATCATAACTTCTTTGCCTCAAAGGAAAAAGTGACACAGGTAATAAACCGCTGTATCTGTGTAGTAGCTGTTCCCCTTTGACTGTTCAAACACAGCCAAAGGCCTCTAGCCCTTATACCACTGGAGCCTTTGCTTCTTCTCCCTCCCAACCCCTCCGACCCCTCCCTTTCAGTCTAAATTAGACTCTGTGACTCCAACATCCAGATTTAATCTGCTGTAATGAAATCTCAATAGTGCTTTGTTCAAATACAACATTCACTGCTCTCATTTCCTAACCTAACTCTGCATCAACACCCTCTAGTGGTGAGCTTGTGCATAGACGCTTATGACCTTTTAAGCCAAACTCATGCAGACACCGAATTTCATGCAGCACCTCTGTTTATTTTTGTGAATTTAAAAAAAATGCACATTAGAACTGGGCGGATGACATTCTTGCGATCACCTACAACGCTGCAAGAAACAACGCGTGCAGGCAGGTCTTCCTGGATAAAATGTAAGTGAACATCATCACGTAATCTACAGCTTCTAGATGATGAGGGAACATAATACCATGCAATCACATCATGCGCTGGATAACACGTGCTCTGGGAATTCTAATGGAAATACTATTAAATCTTAGATATGTCCGGCTTTCTCTTCAGACCAACAAAGATGGGAAGATCCCAGTGAAACAGTAAGTTTCAGGACAACCACATACTGGTTCATTTGTTCAGCAGATACCTGTGTTTCCTACTCAGTTGTTCACTATGTTTTTTCAGTATTTACAAGATGTTCCCTGCGGATAAAAAGAGGGTAGAAAGTGCTTTGGCAGCAGCACAGCTCCCCAAAGGAAAGGTCAGAAAATAAATCTCCTTTCGAGTGGAAATACATTTTAAATTTGGACTTTATTCTTATCTAACTTAATGAAAACAGTTTGCGGTTTTCTGACAACCCGTCTGCACATTTTGTTTTGTTCTTCAGTATGACACCATTAAGCCTGATGTTTTCACTGAGACTGCCTTCAGGAGCTTTATGACACACCTCTGTCCTCGGCCTGAGATCTATGAGATCTTCACTTCCTAGTGAGTAACCTGTAGAAGTGTCCTTAACTGATCATTGTACAGCCTGAATATCACACACCTACTGTAGCTGTAGTTATGCTTTATTCATAATTAGTTTGTTATTGCATTTACGTTTTGAAACTTCCACAAATTGTCAAGCAAAAAATAAATAAATAATAATAAATTTAATGGTTAGTGGTAAACCTTCTTCATCTGGTGTTTAAATCTACTCGTTTCAAAAATGATGTCATTGTCTGTTCAAAATGTATGAAGCAAAAAATTGTCCTAGTTTGACAAACTAAAGTTAGAGGTGCCTCATGTAATATGCTGGTCTTGCACTGCCAGTCTGTGCTCCAGCTCGTGCCTCAGCAGCCTTGCCTGAGCTAAAATGGCAGGAAATTGGCCGTGATGGGGATGAGGAACCTTATGGGCATCGCTGATGCTTTTATTTATTTATTTACTTGTATTTAATCATGAAAAAAATCTGTTTTAAGAGAGTGTCCTGGCCAAGAAGGACAGCAGTGCAATCATAAGTTGCATAAATTAGTTGCACATACGCACGCATGTATCCAAACCCATACAGCAAGTAATAAAGAATATCAGAAACAAAGGTAATAATATTCAGGCAAAACACTGCAGCCTGAAGTAAGTGCAAGTCCAAGATGTGATTGTCTCGCTGTGCCCCGCCCTCCAGCTCCACCAAACCCACCATGACGAAGGAGAATTTCACCAAGTTCCTCAACGAGAAGCAGAGAGACTCTCGGCTGAATGAGGAACTGTTTCCGCGTCTCCGGCAAGATCAGATCAAGGCACTGATTGACAAGTATGAGCCCCTGTCCAATAATTCTAACAGAGGTGAGATTCAGCGGTGGTCACTTTGCTATGCTGAGGATGGAATAATGGGCACAATCACCCTCCTTATGTTTTTGCTTCAAATGGTCTCTTGTTCCCATCTCCAGGTTTGATTTCTCCAGAAGGTCTTTTATTCTACTTGATGGGTCCAGAGACATCAGTGGTCATGCAAGACAGTCTGGCCAAGTCTCAAGACATGACCCAACCCATACCTCACTACTTCGTCAAGTCGTCACACAACACATACCTAACAGGTCAGAAAAAAAAGAGAAATGGATATGATTTCTTTAAGATGCTGCTTAACAATGTGCCTTATTTTTCATTTTTCTCTCCCTGTGCAGCTGGTCAGTTCTCGGGCGTGTCCTCCCCAGAGATGTACCGCCAGTGTCTGCTCGCCGGCTGCCGCTGCCTGGAGCTGGACTGCTGGAAGGGTAAACCTCCAGATGAAGAGCCCATCATTACTCACGGCTTCACCATGACCACTGAGATCCTGTTCAAGGTTGTTGAACATACTCATGTGCCCTCAGTCTCCCACCCTCCAAGTATTTGAAATTTTTCCTCTGCAACTGTTCACATTACCATATTAGGAATATTCCCACCTTTTTAATGTCGTGCTGAAATGTTAGTTTTGGGGTTACTGGAATTTTTTGGCCACAACTAATGACCATCCACCAGTGCATAGAGCTGATGTAGTTAAGTACACCTACATTATTATCTTTTCTTGTCTTCTATATAGTATAGAAGATAAGGAAAAACGTAAAGGGTCCACTCTAATATTTTGCAGCCTTTACAGAAAGGAAAGAATGGTAACGATAAACAAATTTAATATTCAAATTTCTAGTATTATTTTTTTGGTGTTAAAAATTGTGATCAGAAAGCGACGGCTGAGTCCAAGTAAATGACCGTCACCATTTTCCTGCCAGCACATCTTGAATGTGCAACATCTAAGCTTCTTGCACACCAAAAAGCTGCTCACACTTATCTTTAATTCATGCTGAAGAGCACATTCGAAACACGAAAGTGTAAGTACACAGTAACACACAAACACACTGATAGGCCATTCTCTTACACTCAACACTTCCATATAAGGGCAGCAGGAGATGAACAGCCCCAGGCCGAGGCACAACGTGCAGGTTCAGTTCAGCAACATCACAGCCTCTGCAAGAAACACCTCTGCAGTTTGACACAATGTTCATGTTTTCATAATTTTTATTTTAGTGAGCTTGTTTCTTTTTTGCTCTGCGTCTCATTAACTTCTTGAAGTTTTCTAATATGCTATTGCCAGTTTCATTTCTTTAAATTTAAGTCCAAAAGTAAAAATCCACTTTTACAAAATAACAGCTAAAAGGCCTCTTTTTGTGACACTTGACAGGACGTGATAGAGGCTATTGCAGAGAGCGCCTTCAAGACCTCACAGTACCCCGTTATCCTCTCCTTCGAGAACCACGTTGACTCGTAAGAGCCGAGCTTTAAATAAAGCCGTGTCATAACATGCCATTAATGCTGCTGTTCTGATGCACGTATCACGAATAATAACAGGCATTAATGTGATTTCTTCCAGGGTGAAACAGCAGGAGAAGATGGCCAACTACTGCAAAACCATATTTGGTGATGCCCTGTTAACAGAGCCACTGGACAAATACCCTGTGAGTGAGTACACTGCTGCAGCACAGCCAGCTGTCAAAATAACAGATAAAGTTTAGATGCTATCATGCTACGCTGGGTGACTCGGATGAGTTTCGCTATTTAATCACAACGACATGAAGGCAATAAATGGCAAAGTTCAAGTTTCACTGGTGTGTTTGTTGTCCTCTGTCTTGTATCTGCTGTAAGAACCTCTCAGATTCCCAGAAACAAAGTCTGTCAGCTCCTCTTAGGCCTGCATGTGTTTATATTCCTGAGGCTGTGTCTGTTTAACTATCTTAGATGGTATTAGGGACAAAACCAGTGTTTTAGAAAGGAGGTCAGCAGACAGTTTGAATCCAGGCCTCAATTTTTGAAGTATGAAAAAAAAGATGTTTATTTTATATGTTGTTAATTTTATGTTTGTTTGTTTGTTTGTTTGTTTTTAAAAAAGGTTTAAGTAAAGGCAACAAGCTAAATGGGAGAGTGACCATCCGGCTTTTTATCAGTGTGCAGACAATAAAGGCAGCTTTCATGATGGTATTTGGGCTAAATTATTGAAGTGAGGTAATGTCAGTGAATGCAACATTAATGTAGAGGATGCATTCAGGTTTTCGATGCATCCAAATGCCTGAATGCTTTTTTCTTTTAGAAGGTCAAGCAGTCCCTGTGGCCATGCATATGATCACATGATGACCTGACTGTCTTAGGAAAATTAAACACAAGCTTTTAAAACAAATTCTTCTACTATTACTACTATTAAAATAATAGCTATTATTGTTGATTATGTGTAGAAGAAAAAGGTTAAAGTCTGCACCTTTCCATTTACTATTTTGTATTCTTTTTTGTTTTCTTTTTTTTTTAAATTTAATTGTAATTCTGAAAATTTGGAGGAGTATGTTTTTGAAAATTGAGCAAAAGGCAAAATAAAAAAAG
This sequence comes from Astatotilapia calliptera, assembly GCF_964374335.1. Classification (NCBI taxonomy): domain Eukaryota; kingdom Metazoa; phylum Chordata; class Actinopteri; order Cichliformes; family Cichlidae; genus Astatotilapia; species Astatotilapia calliptera. The sequence goes on along the minus strand of NC_137440.1, from coordinate 32,089,201 downwards.
GTAAATAAATTAATAATAATAATAATAACAGTTTTATTGTATTTTACTGTTAATTAAAATACTAAACAGTCTCTCCAAAACGCAGCCCAGGATAATAAATAAAAACTGCATAGCAAAGAAATAGGAAGATGTAATCGGAGTATGGCTATACCATATAGTCCACTATGTGAATGTCTTTTTAAGTTAACCTGTCAATAACAGCCATTCATTTCATTTTTTATTTAACTTTTGTGTTTAAATTACACGTATTTGTGCATATGCAATGTTAATAAATGAGGGCCATTGCTTTCCACTCAAAACAGCTTTCCTTTAATGACAGACTACATTTGTTTCATGCTCAACAGCCAAACAAAAAACAGACTAAGTTGATTAAATTTAGCAATGACACTTTGAACATTAAACAACTTTGATGTAAATCCCTCTGAAACAAAAGTAAGAGTATAAGTTTGATGTTTTCTGAATATAATCGATTTTGTCATTGTTTAAACTTCTTGTTTGTGTCTCTAACATTCAGCTGAAGCCGGGCCAGCAGATCCCCAGCCCGTCTGAGCTCCTGGGTAAGATCCTCATCAAGAACAAGAAGGGCAGCCATGAGAAACCGGCCCAGAATAAGAAAACTGCCGCAGCAGCCGCTGACCAGACCGCAGCCGCTGACCAGACCGCAGCCGCTGACCAGACCGCAGCCGCAGCTACGAATGCCCAGGCCCCGAACGCCACTTCCCAGGATGAGGCCAACCCAGCAGCAACCACCCCGGAGAATCAAGATGAAAATGAAAAACCACAAGGCAAATTCAGTTATACTCCAGATTTAGACGTGTGATTTTATTTCCAGGTGTCACTGACGCTGTTTTTATGTGTTTCACCAGAACCGGAAGCAACTGTGGAGGAAAATGAGGAGCAAGAAGACACAGAGGAACAGGATGAGGAGAAAATGAAGACATCAGATGAGGTAAATACTTGTTTTACATCATTTGTTCCAGCCAGGAGAGTCCAAATATAAGTTAACCTCCTTTTGACGTCCCGCAGGGCACAGCTGGACAAGAAGTAACAGCATATGAGGCCATGTCATCCATAGTCAACTACATCCAGCCCAACAAATTCATCTCCTTTGAAAATGCCAGAAGTATGTCTGCAAACAACAAATTTAACCTAAATTCAAACAAAACAGGTACAACTCGATGTAACCTTGGTAACGTGTCATTTTCTTCTCCCTTCACAGAGAAAAACAAGAGTTACGCCATCTCTTCTTTTGTGGAGACCAAAGGGGAGGCAATGATCGCCAAGAGTGCCGTTGAATTTGTTGAGTATCCTTTAGGAGTGCATCACATGCTGTCATGCTCGACAAAAATGAAAACCATTTAAGTATACGACAAATTTATTCTATGCATTCAGTTTATTGGGGTCGGGGGGGGGGGGGGGGGGGGGGGACACGGAAATATAAATAAATGATTCCCTAACTGTCTACCTAAGATATAATAAGAGGCAGATGAGCAGGATTTACCCCAAAGGAACAAGAATGGACTCCTCCAACTACAATCCCCAACCTTTTTGGAACGTTGGTTGCCAGATGGTAGCGCTCAACTACCAGACGATGGGTAAAAATGGAGATATCACACTTTAAAATGCTCAGAAATATACCCTTTGTGAATGTTTGGAACCGTCTACCGTTCCTGTTTAAATACAGTTTTCTGACACACTGATGACACTGTGTGTTTTAGTCATTTAAAATCTATTCTGTTTATTCGCCACAGCAGGTCAGTGTTGCACCTTTTTGTGCTGCACAGGCCTCTGTTCGCTGCCTCCCTTTAAGCTGAAGACAAGTGGCGTGAATGGGCTGTTTGTGTCTCACTTACAGATTTCCCCATGCAGCTCAACATGGCCCTGTTTGAATTCAATGGCCGAACGGGCTACCTCCTCAAGCACGATGTGATGCGTCGCAATGACAAGAAGTTTGACCCTTTCTGTGACAGGATTGACACCGTTGTGGCGAGCACACTGACCATCAAGGCAGGTTCACGACCCTGTTATTACAGAGTGTCTCTTTCTTTAACCATCAGTGTGGGCTCCTATTATCTGCGGAAGCTGAATGTCAGAGTAATTGAGTTTCAAGCTCCATCTTTTCATCATTCTGCATGCAGAGAAACTCATGAAGAATTAGTGCAGTATGTGTATAACAGATGGCTGTTTTGGCTTTGGGAAGTTTGTCCATGTTGTCCTTGTGTGATATCTTAATAAAAACATAATTTGCTTCATATAGGAGTCCAGCTGTTCAAAAGTCCAGACTTGTATATATAAGTCGTCCAATCATATCTACTTGTCTCCATAGATCTATTCGGGGCAGTTTCTGGCTGACAAGAATGTAAAAACAGGGGTTGAGGTGGAAGTGATTGGGCTGCCAGGAGACCCTAAGAAGAAATACCGCACCAAGTGGTCCACGACACCCAACGCCATTAATCCAGTGTGGAATGAAGAGCCATTTGTTTTTGAGAAGGTGAATAAAATACCATGTAAACATTTTCAGCCACTCCTCAGTCTTCATATTTTGATGTGAAGGCAAAAACAGAGCTTGTACAATTATAATGAGCTTGAAAGTCAGTATTTGGTATGAGCACCATTTTTCTTCATCACATCCTGAACTCTCTTTGACAGGAATAGTTCTTCAGGCTCCTTGAAGGACATTCAAAACTCTTCTTTGGATGCTGCCTGCCTTTTGTTCTGATCTCTGTTAAGACGATCCCACACTGCTTTAGTAGGGATGAAGGTTCAAGACTGATAGTGTTTTATTGTGTGTTTGGGGTCATTGTCATGCTAAAAAAATGAAGCCATTGCCATTTAGATGCTTACCAGATGTTGCACCTCCCTCCTGACCTCCTCCATCCTTTTCACACCTTGAGTTAGATACCTGTATTATGCTTGAATGGTTTATACATCAGTGTTAAGCATCTTAACAAAAACACATATACACACAAAAGCATTCCTCTGAAAATGCCCAGGTACAAGGACAGGATCGAAAAGGAGTTAAAAAGCAGCCGGTGTCCAAAGAAAAATGTTGAAAGAAATTCAGAAAGCCTGGAGAAATCATACTCAAGACCACTTTAAAATATTACAAGAAATTCTGGCTCCTTGATGAATAAATGAATGAAATGATGTGTCACTAACATATCTGTTGTTTACATGGTTAGATCTTGCTGCCAGAATTGGCATCTTTAAGAATCGTTGTCCATGAAGAGAATGGCAAATTTGTGGGACACAGAATCATCCCTCTTGATGCCATCCAGTCAGGTCAGCGAAGCTGAGAATATTTGAATTCATACTTCATATAATATACATAATTAAAGCAATGAATCACTCTAGGCCTCAGAACATTTGCCAGCTTGTTTTAACCAGCTTCTGCATCAGGCAAGCTGCTGCCTTGCTTTTATTTCACCAAGGTTTTATTTTCATGTCCTGCAGGCTTCCACCACATCTGCCTGCGCAGTGAGAGCAACATGCCCCTCACTCTGCCTGCTCTCTTTGTGTACATTGAGGTCAAGGACTACATCCCTGCTGCCTTTGCGGGTGCTTAGCCTTTTACTTTGTGTTTTTGCAAAAGAAGAAAACCTCTGCTGCGAGTGAATCCTTGTTGCCAGAGTGACAGTTAGAGAAGAGAAGACTAATGTAGTTTGGAAGCATTTTTGTTTTCTTCTTTGTCTTCGTACCCACACTTATGTTTGGTTTAAGAATAAATCATTGTACACTCATTAAAATGGTTTGTTTTGCAGATTTCACAGATGCCTTATTTAATCCAACAAAAGGCACAGAGAAGACCACAAAGCCTCCCAAACAGGTAAAAAAAGAGAGAAAAAACATCATCAGCAATACCTTTGGATTTCCAGTAAATCCTAACAACACTAATTGAGTTCCTGGAATATAACCACTTGCTAGATTGTTATGTTCCTGTCCTTTTCTTCTTTTACCCCCACAGTCATCTTCTGACTATGTGTCTCCCTATGAGTTGCCTCTTGGAGCCCAGCCTCCCGCAGACCAAGCTAAAGAAAGTGAAGCCCCTGCTGCAGGTAATGAAGCTTTAGAGGATGACACTTCAGATCTTGCATTGCAAAGATTTTGAGCTTGTCTGTGGCTCACACAATTGGTCTCAATGCTGGTGTATTTGAAGGTGCATTTAATCACTTCCTCCTCTAGAAAAAGCTGCATCCGAACCTACACCGCCTGCTGATGCCACTGACCAGTCTCCACCAGCAGCTGGTGCAGAAGAAGCTAAAAAGGAGGAAGAAAGCAAGGCAGAGACCCCTCAAATTCTCGATGAAGCCCCAGCCGATGCAGCACCAGATACAGGAAGCTCCAGATCTGAAACCCTTCCTGAAGCCTCTCCTTCACCCGAGGAGACCAAAGCAAGCCCGGAGCCTGAAGCGGCTCCTGAAGCCAAAGAAGAACCGAGCACCGAGTCTTGCACAAACCCCGAACCTACATCTGATAAAAAAGAGGAAGCCAGTGCAGCTGCAGAACCTGCTGAAGCGCCTTCTGCTGCGGCCGTTCCCTCTCCAACAGTTGCAACCACCGAGTCTGCAGGATCAGGTGACTCATCTCAGCCGCAGACGGGCAGTGAAGGTAACACTGCAGCACTTCATGTGCTGCACTCATCATAGTTTTCCTTTTGTCAATACACTCTGGATAAAAGCGCTCTGACAAGGATAATACAGAACAATTTAGAGTTATTTTTTGTTGAATAGATTCATTATAATTGCATATCCAGTGCTGAAAAGTAAGAAGACTCCACACAAAAAAATCCCCTTTGTGTTTGTGCTGCAGAGCCTTCGACTGTGACTACTGAAGAACTGACACAGCACAAGAGCTATCAGAAGGTCATCAAGCGTCAGGAGAAAGAGATAAAAGAATTAGAAAAGAAGTATCAGAAAAAAGGCGAGGATCTGATTCAGAAATACTCCGACTCTTTCAAGGCCCTCAAGAAGAAGGTTTCAGTGAAGAAAAAAGAGTAAGGGGATGTTTTCCTTCCCAAATTTGTTTTCAAAGAGCTTTCCAGAGTGAATCTGCAGCTATATATTTTAGCTAGGGTGCTTGACAAAAGAGCTTTTGATTATCCCGCTGGAAGGAGACAGTCCTGTTTCCTGCAAAGCAGCGCTCAAATCTCCACAAATTAATAGTGACTCACTAATAATGTTGCTGTTTTTGGATTAATAAGACTATATTTAGAAACATGAGGAGTACAGCTACAGTTAATGTGCGTTTCTAGCTGACACTGACTATTAAGATGAGGATGAAGAAAATGAGTGTCTGCAGTGTTTGTCACTGAGCTGTCAGAGCAAACCAAGTGTTACTAAAGGCCAAATAAGCATTTTGTATAGTATTTTCTGGAAGCTCATGGTTGTCAGCTATGAAGGGCAGTGGCTGTTAGTCAATAAACTGTATTGCCCACACATACTGATTTATTGTGTCATGTTATTTTTTCACCAGGGGAGGTGACAACACCCCTGAGTCCAATGGGAAGACAGAGCGGGTGCAGGAGCTGAAGGAAAAAATGACGTCTGAAATAAAAACACTGTTTGCTGAGCAGTATGATCAGATGAAGAAGAAGAAGGAGCAGTGTGCAACAGAGGTTAGTGACACTGAAGGTGACAATAAACACATTACACACATTGCAGCCAGATACTGTGCTTAAAGGTGCACTAATCAATACTGTCATAATTAACAGTGAACCAAATGATTACTGCTGCAAGTAAAAGGTCCCCTCAGCTCTATGGAATATTTCAGGATCTTATCTGCTCATTATTTTGGTTTTATGACTCACAAAACACCGTGTTTGTTCAGTGGCTTACTCGCTACGTGACACAGGCAGCTGTTTTCAACTCCAATCAAATCTATTGTGTTCCACCTGCCCAAATACCAAACATGAGCCAGACAAGTATAATCACTAAATACTGTAAAGCCATCGTTTCTATGTGTGCTGGAAGACGGTGAATTAGGAGATAAAGGAGATTGGCTATCAGGGTTATACTAACTCAGTTGGACAGAAACATTAGTCCAGAGAAACATGACACGTATGTCTCTTGATTATATGAATACAGTTACCACTTTATAAGGCACACACGTCCTTTTGCCTTCATATTTTCGTCTTGTAATAGATTCAAAAAGACATTTAATCCATACTGACATGATAGCATGACACAATAGCTTCAGATGTCTCAGCTGCACATCCATGATCTCCCTCACTGTTATGTTCAACCAATAACCAGTTTGAGATCATCTGAGCTTTGCGACATTGTGCGGTATCCCGTGGGAGGCAACCATGCCGATCACACTGTGGTCACATAGGGATGGACATTGTCAGCCACCAAGTGTGCAAAGAAAATATCCCCCAGACCTTCATCACTACCAGTAGCAGCCTCAACTGCATCATTCAAGTCAGGATGGATCCATGTTTTCATGTTGTTTATGCTACAAACCAACAAATATCTGAGCAGAAATCAAAAGTCATTAGACCAGGCAGCATTTTTCCAATCTTCTGTTGTTCAATTTTGGTGAGCCCATAAAAATTCTAGCCTCCATTTTCTGTTCTTAGCTCATAGAAGTGCACCGGGTGCAGTTTTAGGCTGCAAATGCTCTCCTGTATGGCTTGCTTGAGATGAGCCGTTATTTGAGTTATTATTGCCTTCATTTCAGCTAAAAACTGTCTGGCCATTCTCCTTCGCCCACTGGCATCATCAAGTTATTTCCACCCAGAAAACTCACTGGCAGATCGGCATTTTCCGAAATACTCACCCTTTCCATATTTAAAGTTACTTAAATCACATTTTTCCACATTCTGATGCTCAGTTTGAACTTCAGTAAGTTTTTTTGACCATGTCTGCATGCCTTAGTGCACTGAGTTGCTGCCATGTGATTGGCTGATTAAAGTGGCTCGTGAGTGTAAATCAGTTAAGACATGATTTACCCCAATTTAAGTAAAAATCAGGATGCTGATAAGACATCATGAACTCGTTCGGTGATATTATTTAAACGTAATCTGCTTTGAAAAATAAAATATTATTTTTATTTTGCACGGTGATACCTGTGAGGCCTGTTTCCAACGTTAAAAGAAGTAGGCTTATATGGTAACAATGCTATGCATTTAACACTATTACTAGATCTATAATGTTAATGTTTGGAGCTGTTGCCTTCCTACTGTTGTAAAGTGTTTCTAAAAGGCATCAAACGGGTATGATATTCACATCCTGTCCTTACAGTACAAAGTGGCTTATAAAAGTAACAACTGAAAGACAAACTCTTCTCTGTGTGCTCTGGTCACCCCTACAGCCATTAGTCTCCTCACTCTGAAATCTCTGTTATATATTTACCTGTTCACCTCAGATTAATGTCCATGATTCAGGATGTAGTCACTATTTCCTCTATGGGCTCTCCTTGTTGTGTGTTTGGGATCATGGACAAGCAGAGGCTTTATTAATTACACACCAACTGGATTGCTGTTACTAATAGTAATCAATCTATATATAAAGAATCCGCTTGACCCCAGTTTTTGCACAGAAGCAAACATTTTCATTCACATTGTTACTCACAGCTATTCACATCTCATGAGTTGGAGCTTCATCCTTACTGTGACTGCACCATCTTCTTATTGTGTTGTGACAGAGACTAGCCAAACTGTTGGAGATGGCCATGGAGAAGCACGCCATTGAACTGAAAACCCTGGAGAGGTGTGAGCACACATGCAACACATTCAGGACATGATGCGCACATGAAGGAGCAGAAGGCTTTGCTGAGTCCATCCAATCTGCCCCTTCAGACTTTGCCGTGACAGTCTGTGTGTGTGTGTGTGTGTGTGTGTGTGTGTGTGTGTGTGTGTGTGCCATTTGAGGTGAAATATTTGACATTTAGCAAAGAGAATACCTCAAATAATGAATGAATCACCTCAGCAGGCGGGTCTTCCAATGTCCTTGGCTGGGCTTATGGTGTTATATCTGTGTGTGTGCATCATCCCAAGTCCCCAGCTGGCAGATGGTTATCTCAGGACAGCCATTATCCAGCAGGTGTTTAAACAGCAGTAGGGAAGCAAAGGCAGGCTTGATCATCTACCTGTCCACTCAGGCACAAAAACACAGCATTCAAGCGTTCCTTTCACTATAAAGATAAGGTCACATAAGACACACACAGCCCTACAACTCTTGATTAAAGGAGAAAGGGTGTTTATAGGGTCACTTTTCAGTGTCAGATTTGAGATCCTCACATGTTCCCTTTGTCTTGCTCTGCAGCGAAACCAAAGAAAACAAGAAAAAAGCCAATATGAAATGTTCGTCCACAGACAAAGCAAAGTAAGTTCACGACATTCAGGTTTTATTCATCACTCTAAGTTAGTTACAATTTATTTTAGAAAGACAAAAGAATTAAGAGAGCAAGAGTGAAGATCTGAATTTTTAACATTTTGTACAAGATGATTAATTAAAGATAAATTTATTCATTCAGGCTGAAAAAGGCAATGAGCACTGAGATGCTGGATGAAGCGAGTCAGTCGAATGCTGCCGTGAGTACAGAAGTTGTTTCAAAGTGATCTAACACAATCAAACTTTTTTTTTAGTTTGTGTGCAAAATAAAAGGCACTGTTTGACATTTGTGGTCATCTTTTTGCTAAAAGCTAAGCTGAACGTAACACTACAACCAGAAAAAGGGTTACCGTAGCCTAGAAAAAGGAAAATGAGGGAAACACTTTACAGAGGTTCTCAAATTTACATTAATCAGTAACTGGACTTTTTTTTAGTTTTGTCATTCTAATTAGTTTATATTTTTATTTTGTTTTGACTTTTTGGTTTTAGTTCAGTTTATTTTGAGTTTCAGTTCTTGTAATTATTTGTGTATTGAGGACAAATGTCAGAGGCAAGATGTAAGAAAAGCAGAACAGATATTACATTAAAAACAGAACTTTTTAGAGCAGTTGACTCAAAGTCTGATACATGTCCAGACTCTCAATAAAAAGCTTCATAAGGTAAGTTTTGAAAAATAATTTCACCAAATGTACAAACACTAAAACTAAAAGGACATTTTCCCTATATTGTTATTTTATTTTAGTTAATTTGCTAAGCTTTATTTTTTTAAAGATCTAGTTTTAAGTTTCATTTTAGTTAACTATAACAGGCTTGTACTAGTAACCTTTCTTGTTACCTTTAAACAAACACCTGCTAGCTGTTTCCGCTGTAATCTGTTGTTGTCTTATGCTAAGTTAAACATTTAGATTTTTATGCTAAGCTAAACATTTAGCCTTTTAGGCTAAGCTAAACATTTAGCCTTTTATGCTAAGCTAAACATTTAGCCTTTTATGCTAAGTTAAACATTTAGCTTTTTATGCTAAGCTAAACATTTAGCCTTTTATGCTAAGTTAAATATTTAGCTTAGTTGCAGCTTTACTGTACATCTGTGGGCACTGGCTGAGACAGGCTAAAGCTGTGACATTCAAATCATGAATGTTACTTTGTAAAAAAATATATATTTTTATTTTTATTATTATTAAAGGAAGATAAAAGCAATGACATTGGAAAAATAACAAAATAACACAACACTGGCAGCAATGCAACTTAGTAATGAAAAATGCTCTCTTTCAAGGTAAAAACCTTAAGGATTTTCTACTTCTGGAAATAAAATTTGAAGGTTGAGTTTTACTGTGGCTTTCTATATACTTGCTAACACACTGTTGGCTAGTAACCGCTGGCATTCTGGCAGGAGATAACCCTGCAAACCATGTGAGAGTGCCAACTGTTGTACTTTCTAGCACTAAAATAAACATGAAAGGAAAGAAGCTTATACTGCAAAAAAGGCAAACAGGAGAAGGATCGGTTAGAGTTTTGCTATGTTCACAGATGAAGAGGTCATTGCTTTGAAACTGCAGAGCCAGAAACCTAGGGGGCCTTATGTTTGACTGGAAGGCTGAAAAATTTAAAGGAAGACCTTATTTTCACAATTTTACAGTTTTTCCTATTAATTAAGCTCTCCACCATAGCCACTCTGTAATTTTACACATCTATCATGTAGAAAACTAAGATGTATTATTGAAATTGTACTATTGCAGGGACCTAATGTGTAGTTGAACATAGACAGAAAGGGGAGTTTCACTCGTCTGGCCCACTTAACCGCAGGCTTTATGAGGCACACGGTGTAAAATGAGCTTAACATCCCTGTTTTTAGTAATTTTCATGTACTCACGCATTACCAGTACCAGATCACATATAATTTAGCTGTGTACCTATTGTTAAGAATGCCAAGATTTGAAGAAAGCATGGAAAAATAATACCCTAGGCATGCTAAAGCCTTTCTCTTTCACACAGCTGTAGGTACACCCACACACGCTTGAACATGCACACACATTAACTCACAGCAGGCCACGCATACACAAACTTACACACGCTTTCACCCAGTGAGTAAAGTGCAGCGGGCCCTGACCATAGGCCAGGCTTGTCCATTACTCAGAAGCTGTTTACAAGCTAATCCATGTGTGGTCGATGACTCACTGAGCTTTGCTTTTGTTCCTCCGTTGGCTCATCAAGATTCAGGCATGATGCATCGGGGTTAAAGACTCAGCTATTTCACTCTGCTCCTCTCAGATCGACTCAGTTTAGATGGCAGAAATCCCCCCCTCACTTTCATCCCTCCACACATTTGGGTCACATTGCAGCTGGTGTTGATCTACTTAATCAACATTTCCCCATTAATTACTGCAGATATTTATAACACAATCACTTGTTTAATCAGCATAGGCTCAGTATTGAATGCACAAGTCCAGTTGGGGGATCTGTAATCTAACTCGACAAGTGCAACCTGTGACTTAACTGTATTGATTCTCTCTCTCAGGTTGCATCCATAGATCCCACGGGTACATATGAGCAGATGAACTGCTTATATAGACACGCTAACAGTCTTTATCGCAAACTTGATACCACATGCACATTCCCATTTGCTCGCACACACTTCAAAACCACAAATCGATAGTGTTTTCCACTTGCAACATGTTTTCTGCTTTGTTGTATTGTTACAGTCTTCAGATTACAGTCCGCAGCAAGAGGCTCTGATGAAGAAACAGGCTGCTACACTGGAAGAAATCAAGACCTTGACCAATCAGGTACACACAAGAAATTCAATTAAAACGGAAATTATTGTTTTTGACAGTCCCATTCCCCTGGACCAGCTAACTAATACACTGGGGTCCTATGCCAGCCATCTCTCTTATACCGTTAGAAATCTTGGAGTAGTCCTGGACAGCTCACTCAAGTTAGACAAACAAGTTGCCTCAGTTGAGAAAACGGGTTTTTACCAGCTACGTCAAATCTCCAAGGCAAAGCCCTATATTCCACATAAAGACCTTGAAAAGCTTATCCATGCCTTCATTACTTCGAGACTAGACTATTGCAATTCTCTGTACATGGGCCTCCAATTCTCTCTCCTCCAGCGTTTGCAATTAGTTCAAAATGACGCTGCACGCCACTTAACTGGCACCAGAAGGCATGATCATATCACCGCAGTTCTAGCCACTCTACACTGTCTCCCTGTTAAATACTGTATCATTTAAAATCCTTTTGTATACTTTTAAAATGTTAAATAACTTGGCGCCCAGTTACCTAACCTTCCACCGTGTCTGCAGTTGTGCAACTCTAACTGTTTTTAATTGTTTTTAACTTTTTTTGTTGCCTTTGATGTAATCTGCTTTGCTACCTTGTGTGAAGCACTTTGATGGACACTGTCCTTTTGAAATGTGCTATAGAAATAAAATATTGATTGATTGATTGATTGATTGACACAGTAACACCAGGGCACACTGGTTTTATTTTTTTTCTCTTAGAAAAATGAAACTACACTTGCACACCTTATTCGTGTTTCCACTAAATCTGCATATTTGTAAAAACCTCTGACGACAGCCAAAACAGTCATGTTTACCAATAGAAACTCTGAGAGGTCCTTGACTCCTGATCTTTAGAAATGACTATACTTTATTACCTGATTTTTGGGGGACTGTCACAGAAAAAATAAATACATGTCCTTGCATTCTTTGGCAGTTCCAGAGTCCTTTAAAAAATTATTCCCAACGCTGCATAAGTTCTTACGTAGGTCTGCCCATCAGTGAGTAAAAATTAGAGCATGTCGCTTGTGTGTGAGCTAGCATCAACCAAGGGTACTCACCCATTATTCCATGTCACGCACACTGATTGGGAATAACCTTGTGACCGTCTGCCTAATTTTGTGCTGGTCCCGCTTTTGCAGCCAATACAGCCCTGACCTGTGGATGCAACTACAATGGGTTGTCGACCAGTACCCGACCTTGATAAAGATAATGATAGAGATTTAATGTTTTATACTGTACTTGCAAAATCACAGAGAGAATTTACACAAACCTTACCTTCACTGTACCAAGAGTTTTTTGGATTTTTCTGTCCAAACAAATGTAGTGTAAATCTGACTACATTGATGGACTTATAGGCATCTATAATCCAAACTGAGCCAACCACCAAATTTTTGTTTTTCAACCACACTGCCAACCACGGCCATCTGTCCTTTCAGTGGATGTACGTAATGCTGCGGCGTGACACATCCAGTTTGGGGGATGCAGAAAGTACACATCAAGCTCCCACCGCTGTAAATGATGTCAGAATGTTTTTTATGACAATACTTTGCTTAGGATTGGTGAAATGTTGGCAGTTATTATTGTGAAAAGAGGTGTGAGAAGACAGCTTAGACACTGACGTGCGAATGCCAGATGGACAGTGTGTTTTTATGTCTCACTAGTAGTATTAGCTTGCAGATAGAGTTTTCAATATTGCGAGAGGCGGGGGAAGGAATTCAAGTGAGGCTTTAAAAACAGATGAATGAAGAGAACTGAATGTGAGCTAATGTATGCAGCTGTATTTAACATACTTACTGAATATTGAGCCACTTTTTTTCCATATTGGTAAATCCCTCACTCTTATTTGCAATCAATCAGTCAAACTTGGGTATAAGCCAGTTGAGGTCGATCTTTAGTTTTACTTGCACGAGCACAGAAAATCATTCTCTAAAGATTATGATAAGCACCTGCCTAAAAAGAAAAATGTGTGAAATCATGAAAATGTCAGCCCATTCTCTTGATAATCCTCTGACTAACCTTTGGCCCCTTGTGTTGGCAGCTCAATCAAGAGGCCCTGAAGGAGCACGATCAGAAAACAAGATCGCTGGCACGAGAAGTGCGAGAGGCCGTTAATGTATGTGTGGGGGCGCACTTCCCTGAGTTGGTCGACGAGGTCGACAAGAGTGGGGGGGGAGTGGGCTTCTATGGAGATGTCTTCCTAGGTTAGATGTGCCTTTTGATTACCTCTCTCTGTGTAACTCTGCTATAAATGTTTTTTTAGTTTTTTCACTTTTATATCTGCTTTCAAACTGTTACATAACCTATAATCAGGGCGCGGATATGAAATCGTAGAAGATTGCTTAATGAGAGGTTCTCAGAGTGAAGTTGCAATTTAGTTGTGCTAATTCATAGGTGGGTGTATACTTTGGGGAGCTGATAATGAGGTTTTCACAAATGTCCAGGTACTCCAAAATTAGATGATTTTGAAAAGATTTTTTTTAGTTTCTATTTAACTCTTTATTTCTGTTTCTTTTCACCATTAAAAAACCCCCACCCTAAATTAGGCGACAAAGTGACAAATATCTTGCAGATGTGGGCTCTGTAGCTCTAAAAGCCTTAGAGAGGTGCTTGTGGTCTCCTTTCTGTTCTCTTAAGTTAAAAATGGGACTAAATGTAGATGCAAAAATGGGTTATCAGAGTCTGCAGGGCTGAGCGAGAAAATGGCACATCAGTTTGCATGTGTGATAAGTGCTCGCTTGGACTCTGTGATGTAGCCACTACATATGTTTTGCAAAATTAAAAAACAAACAAAGGTAAATTTGCTTTGTAACAAGCTTGAAGCTCCTGTGACATCAATTCCACGTATACGGCACATCCTGTATTGCATGTAAAACATGAAAGTTTGGAAAATGTAGACGATTGCTTATAATGTGGCTCAACCTATTTTTAGTGTACTCTTTGGATTTTCTCCTATTCTATTCCTGTGATGAATCGATGATTAATAAACTTACAGTTACTCGAAATATGTGTTATTTTTCTATCACTAAAACTGCTACATCTTTGAGGTTGATTTGTTAAATTTCTGAAGGGGAGGTTTGTCTTTCTTAGCTAATCCCTGAGATATTATATTAACTGTAATTTGTTGAAGTTAAGTGATTATCATACTGACACATAGCAAAATGATATGAATCATCATATGAAAAGCAAATGAAGCTGAATCAGTGACTGGAACTTAAGTAAAGAGGTGATGGGAAATGAGGTTAGGTATTGTCTGCCAGTAACCCTTTCTCTTTTCTCCTGTCCACTGTCTCTCTTACTCTTTGCGCATTGCTTCAAACCTCAGTGTAATTTTGCACATTATAACCTGATTCACAATACCACATAATTGCTATGTGATGGATCACGTGCTCTCTTAAAACCAGAGCTATAATAAAGGCACGTGAATCAGAGATAATGCAGGTAGTCTGGGTAAAACTAAATAAATAAATAAATCCGGAAATTGCAGGGTTTCAGCTTAAATTTCAGCTACTTATGCACTGTATCCTGTGAGAGTCATTTTTTCCCCTCACGTGTTTACACGCATATGCATGCATTTATTAGTGAATGCAGCTTTTCTCTGACTCATCATCCCGTGCAATCTGTCCATTCATTTGATTTCCTTTTCCACGCGACACCCTTCTTCTGAATCAAATGACATGAGCGACATTTCAAAGTGGGGGATCTGGATAAATCTCTAGGAGACACAGCTTGTGCCCGAAAGTCCTGCCACCTCATGCACAACACAGATGAACTGTTAGCTTTCGGGTGTGAATCCAGTCAGCCCTGAATCACTGGGCTAATTATCTTACATAAGGATGAAGACATCTCCAGCAGGTTTGTCTCAAACCAGCTGGAGAGGGATGGCCTGAGCAGGATCTCTCACCGACAGGAAACACATGGCTACTCAGTGACACTGGATGAAAAGCCAAAAGGAGGAGGAAAGCGTTTCCGTTCACACACATAAATGAATCACAGAGTAGCTGCAAAAGCAAAAGTTTTATACTGTTTTATTTATCTGTGAGATAAAAGTAAAGGTAAAGAATTTCCTAAGAAAAGCTAATTAGATCCTAGGTGGTTTAAATGAATGGCATATGGTTGACCTGTCGCCCCCAACCAGTTGAGGTAGACGGCTGCCTGTTAAAGGGTTTTTTTTCCTTCTCACTCTAACCTAGTGCTTGCTCATAGGGGGTCCACTGACTATAGTGCCTTTCTCCCTATTATTGTAGGGTCTTTAAATTTAATAGAATCTAATTAAAAAGTCTTGATATGTCATTTGGTATGCAATATACTTTTTTCTTTTACTTTAACCTCAATCTTTTTTTTAATTTTGAGAAATTATATCACTTGAAAGCACAAAAAACTGTTAATAGCTACGATCAGTGAAATTGTACTGAATCCTGGCAGTGGCTGAAAAGACAGTACTAGCCTTTGTCTGTTGCCGTCTGTGCTCAGTTGTGCCTCCCCTTGCAAAAGACCAGAGAAACCAAATTCTGCAATCAAAAGCAGAATTCTGCACAACAGCCATATGAAACATTGAACATGCAAGGTTAAACGAACAGCTGACAAGAGATTTGGTATTTTTCAGTGGAATAAGCTCTAAAAATAGGGGTACTGCGAGGTACATGCACATTTTTTTTCTACTTGTTATTTCCTGTGTGAGGAAGCAGGTCTGACCCACAGGAGGTGGAGTCAGGATCCGTAGCCCATCTTGGCTCGAAGTGGATGCCATCCTAGATGAATATTAAGCACCCACACCACCCACATAAACACCACCCACATAAACACCACCTGCCGAGGCTGCACTGTTCACAGCCTGTTTGTGGAGGATTCTGCGAGCTGCTAACTGCACTTTCTGTTTTTAAAGAGAGTACAAGATTTGTGAAATTGGTTGATTTCTGTTCCTGGGTGCCCAACATAATCTCATTAACATTATAATTCTGGCATGGGATCAGCAGCCCAATGAGTGTGGCTCATCGTCGTCGCAGTCACCCGCTTCTCCACTGTATCGCATGAGCGCTGAGGGCCTGTGAGAGGCACCTCCACCTCCTCAGAGATGCAAATTTGAGCGTCCTACATGTGTTGATGATATGGCCCTTTCACTTAAACACACAGACACATACAAGTGCACACGCACAGACACCCACATACTTTAAAGTAGCTGCAGACAGTACTCTGACTACCTGAATCCTGAGTTTCCCGGGTGGCAAAAGTTCATGTTTTAAGGCTGAGTTTGGTTGATTTATTCTGCTCTTGCTCTTTCTGACATTTGGTTACCTTGTCGTGTAGTGATAGCTCCATTATAGCTTTAACCTCTCTGGATTAAGAGCCTCCATCTCACAGTGAGTTAAGAGAACAGAGACACATCCTATGAAAACCCTGACAGCTCAATACACTGTTATGTAAACAGCAAAATGCCTGGGATCTGTTGTTGCTTCTGCAGTGTTATTGGTTCATAGTTAAAAATTTCAAGCAACAAGAAAAACGTCTAGCACTCAGATTTCATAAAAGAAAAAGTGATAATATTCTCCCAATTTCTGTTTCATGCAGAGCGGTCACTCAACATAAAAAAGAGAAGATGGATATTTTGTATAATGGTTCTGTTGAAGGTTTAAACAAAATGCATTTTGTTATTTGATGGGATCAACAGTTTAATGACTTTTGATTTAAGTTTCAAGCACTTACATGAAACACATGCTCTGCAGAAAGTAAGACAAATGTTTCCAATCTAACAATCTAACTCACTTAACTCAATGAACTAACTCAATTAATAAGCATTGAACCTACACATTAGAACTTAGCAAAGAACACATTTTAAATGATATCACTGAAAGTTTGGCCAGCAACCTGTTGCAAAAAAAGATCACAATTTGTTCCAATTTCTTTAGTTAAATCTACAAAAAGGCCAAAGATAACAAATTTTGACAGACAACAATGTGATTCCCTAAGAGTTATTAGCCAAAAATCTGGAAGAATCCAAGAGAGAGTGCCGACAGTTATCTATTAAACACAGTGGAGGCTCTGTCATGTCTAGGTCTACATTTCATCCAGTGGTGTTAGGGATCTTGCCTAAATTGATGGAATTATGAACACAGACAAAACATCTGATCTTGATCCACTATCAGTACTATCTGAAGAACATCTGACTATCAACAAACTCATTTTTCAGCATGACAGTGACCACAAACAAACTGCCAATAAAGTGAAAGGACACCTGGAAAGAAAATCTTTGATGTTGTCTGTGTATCTACAATAGTACATCTACAGTATATGAACATATTTTATTTAAATGTAGTAGAGATGGCACGATACCACTTTTTTATGTCCGATACCGATACCGATATCATAAATTTGGATATCTGCCGATACCGATATGAATCCGATATAGTGTTTTTTAATCAACAAAACTGTTTTTTAAAATATCTTGCTGCATTTTGCAAGTCTGCAAGTTCATACTCAAGTTTAAAACAACAACTACACTAAAGCTATTCTGTTATACCTGTATACAAAAAAAATATTTCATAGTTCAGCAATACTGATCAATCTAATAAACTTAGACCTACACCATCCTCCCTATTCTGGTATTTTAAAGAGTACTTAGCGTAAATATTAAGCAACCTAACTAATAGGGTTCCAACTCCCAGCAACAACAAAAATAAATAAATAAAAAATAGGGAACCACCCCTCACGCTCCACCTCATGATGCTTAATCAACGTAATCAACCTTAATTTGATGCAGTGTGAAAAAAAATGCACAGAAATCAATTATTTTTCAAGAAATATTAAATAGATTCAACATCTTTCTTCAACAAAATTGCAGACTGCACAGATGGTACCTTCCCAAAGGAAAATGTACTATAGCTTACTAGGGTATATATATTAGACTTAATAGTTACTATATACAGTAATTGACTTCTATTAATTTTACATCAAATTAAAACTTTGGGTGTCAGATAATTATTTATTAAAAGCTCGACATTTTAAATGAGAATAAGAAAGAAAAGTATGTCTTTGTGCCCCCTTTTCCCAGTTAATGCCCTATCGGCCCCCCTGGCTAAACTTTGCTAGATCCGCCCCTGCACAGTTACCAGCGTCAGCTACGTAGAAAACGATCCTGGTGTAGAAAGTAATATTAAATAAATTCTAACAACAGCTTATCAAGCTTAAACGTGCTGCTGTTGTTCAGCCGCTGGTTTCCTCTTTCTGGCGCAAAGTGGACCAAAAACAAACAAGAGAGACTCACGACAGAAAAGCCGATCAGCTGATCATTAGCAGTTTCACGATTGAAGTAGCAGCCGGAGAGCGAGAGGCAGTCGCTAGTTAAGCTTAACGTGGGAATGCTTTACAAACATTCAGAGATGGACTTACACACTTGCTTTACTTCTCTCGGGGATAACTTTGTCTGAGATGAAATGCCAGGTTGCTAGCGAAGCTCCACATGCTATCCAGACCACCGACAGGTCCCGCATGCCACAGCTGCTCTATCAGGTGATGCATACTGCTCCGACGTTCTGAGGCGAGTTACGGCGTGTTGCAAGTTTTGTGAGGTGCTTTCGTGATATTTAATGGATCGGATTACATTTTTTATTTTTCTCCGATATCCGATCCAGTAATTTAGGTCAGTATCGGACCGATACCGATACGTAATATCGGATCGGTCCATCTCTAAAATGTAGGTATAATATCACTTCATCTTGCCTACATCATTAGTTCCCTTCCCCATGTCGGCTTTTCTTTTTTCTTTTTCTACATTTGTGCTTCATGTGGCAGCAGCTCAGGAGAGTGGTGGGTGTAAAAAAGGTCTTGAGCCACATAACACCCACAATGTCATGACAGCATGTGCTCTATGTTATGCATTTAATACAGGTGAGTCACCAAGTGCCTCTTTTCAGAGAAGTCTTATCAAGGGTTCATTTAAAACTTGCTTTTACTCAGAGCTACTTTTATTGTACACTGTATGTGTCCCGTCCCCCCCACACACACACACACAAAGAAGCCAGTTTTAGCAGATGGATGGTGAACGCTGAACAACGTGAGTGGCAGAGCATGTGGCAGAAAATGGATATCCATGGGCTTCAGGGCCATTAGTTCATTTAACAAGAAGTGAAATTCCTCCAAGGGAGCACGGCGTGAAAAGGCCTGTGATTTACAAAGCGATGGTGTCGGGGTGACGTCTGACCAATGAGTTTTTTCTCTGTTTTTAAAGTTAGAGACGGTCACACAAACTACACCCTTTTTGGCTCCTACCTCAAAGCACACTGTGTTCTGTTGATCTTATGTGCTGCACAATAATGTTTAACATTTAGTATTTACTGTCATATTCCCATATATCATTGTGATGTTGTTTATTCTATTACTCTTGTTCTCTTCTGCTTGCTTTCTTTTTTCTTTCTCAGCAGGTGATCCAGGTGATTGATATATGCATTTTTTTTTCTCTGCCCGTTCTGTTGGTTTTTGTCTTTTGCCCTTCTCCCCCGTCCCTCTTCTCAGCTGTTTCTCTTTCCCTCTTTCTTTCTCCCCTTCTTTCCTCCAGTCAAGTCTGTCCCGTATTCAGTAAGTGAAAATAAAATAAACAATAAAAGGTGAATCAAATGGACCATTACGGCAAGGCTGGGATGGTCAGTTTGGTAAAGTAAATCCGTTGGGCATCTTTCTTTGCCTTTAGACAACAATTCTGATGCAAAAGAGCCAAACGGGACAGGCCAAAAAGAAAAAGAAAAAAAAAAGAGACGGTCATGTTTTAAAATCAATAAAAGGTTTATCAGAAGAGCAATGGATCAGTTTCCCTTTAACTCAGAGTCCATAAAGTGATGGACTTGAGGAAACTGACTAAAACGTTCACTGGTGTCAGCAGTCCAGCCATCATATCAAATGAAATCTGGCATGTGCTATTGTGTTAGAGTCCCCAGGTGCGATTTTTCTGCTTTCTCCACTGACCCAGCTAAACCTGCCATTTGCTGCAGCTTCCTCCCGTTGAGGCAGACCTTTACTCCTGATGCACCCGAGTGTTACCCGCCTCTGTACGTTGTGGACATCACACAAATGCATTTGTTATCCACTTGTACAATTTATTGAGCTGTCAGAGATGAGTGGGCCTGCAAGGCCACGAAAAGGGCCTGTCAGGTGGAAGATGGAGACGGAAGCTCTGTGGCTCTCCATCTCTTCCACATCACTGCAGAAAAAAGAATTTCTGTCAGAGCTGATAGATTATGGAAGTGGGTACAGGTGGTTCATAGGAAATGGCATTGAAGGCAAATCCTCTTGTTCAACAGGAAACCAGTGAGAAGTTTTAGGTTTTGCAAAACTCCTTATGTTGGCCTTAGAGACACAGGCCTGGAGACCAGTTGACAACCTCCTGGAAATCTCTGTTTGATAGTGAAGTATGTGTGTTCCTCAACCAGTTGTGAGTGGTTGTTAGAGGTTGCCAGCAGTTGCTGTGAAAGTAATTGATAAAGTCTTATGTATGAAAGACTAGAAACTGATTGGTGACCCAATAGTAAACACTGGTTACTAGTGAAAAGTGTATAGTTCAGTTAAGCTAGTGATCACAACTGGTCACTAAAGGTATACAGAGGTGCACCAAAAGCCTCGCCAGTAGTTACGTGAAAGACATCAGCTTGTCTACAAACACTTGGGAAAGACTTGCCAAGCAATAGTGAAACTGAAAATTGTAAAAAGAAAAGTGAGACTGTTACTTTTCAAAGTAAAAGTTTTCTGCAATCAACACATTTCAAAAGATGCAACTTTTACTTTGACAATCGGTTACCGGTTTATCAGATACTAGAAGAGTTTAGAATTATGATTGCTTGCAGATTGGACAAGTTGAAAATATTCAGAACTTGTAGACAAACATTGCAATCTCCATTTCAGGTGCCTTTTTACTTGTTTCTCTCTTCCAGAAATTCATCCACTGTGCAAAAAGTGCATTGTATTCAGTGTACTACTTGAAAGACCACGTCTTCTCAAGGCACTCCAAATATCAGGTCAGAAGTCTACCAATCAGCGCTTTAAAAGAGAAATACTATGCATATCATTTCTTCAACTCTTTGATTGTCTTTATGCAAAACCACCAGAAATCCAGTCCTGATGTGCATTTGGACTTTTGGATGGCATTGCTGCTTCCCCTCTTTAATCAATCCTCCCTTTTGCTGTGGCAAAAGAACACACTCCACTAATGCACTGTTGTCCAAAATGTCTCCGCCTGAAAGCTAATATTATAGTCCTCTAAATCCAAAGGCAGAAGGAAGAAGGAACAACCTACTGTTTGCCATCTGGTTCTGGCAGGCTGGCAAGCCTGAGTCAGGCTAATAATTGATGATAACGGACACTAAGGGGTCTGCCTCGTGGTCAATAACATATCAGTGGTCCCTGTGATTGGCAGCTCCTGGTGAGCTGTCAGGTTCTTCAGTGGCAACCCTGTAACTCTTAGTAATTGTCCCCTTCCATCCATCTCACTTTCATCATGGCTCTCTTCTGTCTTATTGTAAAATTTAAAAAAACAAAACAAAAATACAATAATGTCCCTTGTTTTTATTATCTGAAATAAAAAACACAAGTGACATTTATTAAAGCTTGAAATTGATTCACAGTTTCTGCTCTTCGACATTTGCTCTTTGCTATGGGGCAGCAATGACCTCGCCTCAACCTTAGCGATGACACGCACACCATGGTTACACAGTGACAGCAGGCCAGCTGCTGCCTCTTTCCTGGAACGGAAGGTGTGTGAAATCTCAATTCAGCCTAAGACTGCTGTGTCCTTGTATCAAATCAAAGGGCATCAGAGGCACTGAATAGACACACGGACCGATGATTTTTTTGGGTGAATATGAATGTGTCATTTAGTGCTTTTGTCCCTGCAGGAAAAGCTATCTCCGACTCAACTGACACATCTACCGGTGCTAAAATGTTATATAACTGTGAGTAAGCAAAAGTCAGATTGTGTTTGCGCCGTGATCCCGAAAGGAGGTCATTAATAATGTTGACAAGTTCTAGGAAAGTGTCATCATGTCACGTTGGTCGTTACGACTTGATTAGGCGAGTTGTGCTGTAGCTGGCACTGTTTTCCTTTCTAAATATGATCAGGGAATGGAAACACAAAGTTACCACGAGCTGCATTCTGTTTGTCACAGAACAAGGCAGGTGATAGCCCAAACCACGTCACTCTCAGGTGTGTTTAATTAGCAAGGAAGATTAAGTAGTCCGTGGAGGATGAGGGCATGTTGAGTCACTGATAAGAAAACATTTTGAGTACCAGTGAATGGGCTTTGTTGAACTTGTCCCAGATGTGCTCAATTTCTTGCCTTCCTACACTTATCTAGTCCCAGTTGTTTGTAGCTCAGCAAAGGTACCAAGAAGGCCCAGCTCTGTGTTTTGTTTCCACATGCAAGTTGTTTCTTGAAGGACCTTGAGAGACTGCTTTCTTTTTCTTTTCTTTTTTTTTTATCACTGAAAGTGCATTCTCCCCCGTGGCTAATTAAGTTATTTAGAACCGGGGATAACACCTTAACTTGACACTAGCTTTAATTTGTAATCAGGCATTCAAAGTGGCTCCTGCCTAGGCCAGGCCCGCTGTGAATGGGAGATCGGGTATTTACCACGACATCCTTGCTTTATTGCATATATCTGTGCAATTAGCAAGTCTCATGGTACCAACTCATTCACATTCTGAATATTTCATCCACATTTCATTCATTTGTCTTCAGTCCAGTTTTCATATTTAGGGGATTGATAGTAGAGGGGTTTTATGTCATGCATGGAGGTAAACTGAGCATACCTCACTATGTTGGTATTATGTTAATAATCAGTCCTGGGTTTGAAGAAATGTATCTAAACAACTGGGTACACTACAATTAATAAAAGTTAGATACTATGTAGAAGCTATCTGTTATATTGAAGAAAGATTAGATAAAAGGGAATTTGTTGTTTATAGGCAATCGTTTTCTAGGAATTTATCAATGTTCCTCTGACAGTTCCAAGCCATCAGTGTCACAAGACATAATAATAGTTGAAACAGCCTGCAAGGACGCACGTAATCCAGGTGGATCAAGTCTATTTCCTGGGATGAACTAAAAAAAACAAAAAGAACCAAAGTCTCATGATAAGAAGTGGCATGGTGTTATCAGGTTAATCCTAAAGGTGGCCTCCAATTTACAAATGATAAGCCGAGGCTGGCTTCTCTAGTGGGTAATTTTGCTGATACAGCCTTGATTTTCTTTAACTTACAGTTTTAAAGTACTCACTAGTATGGAAATTGTGCTATTTGTTAATTACATTTGGTGACCTGTGACAATTCTACAGCCGTTATCATGAACAAATGATACAGAATTTTAAACACGCCAATGTCTTAAGTACAGGAATACTTCACCTCTGAGTGGAATTGATGAGTCTGTAGATACCTAGTAAATTATTCATGCAAGCTCAGAAATGGATAGCACTGTTAGGCTGGAAGTATGCCAGAAAAAAGTTTGGAAACTCCTCAATAGGCATTCAAAGAATGAGCTCTAAAGAAAGTGTCTTTGAAAGAGGTATTAACTGCTGCCTGAGAATTCTTATAAAGGAAAGGGAGTCTGGCCCGAATCATGCAATGTCAAGGTAGCCCAACCAAGAAGTGCACTGATCATCTGGATATCACTGGAATATGCTCAATGCACAACAAATCCCTGAGTGGGTGAGTTATACTGAAGCTTAAATCACAAAAGCAGATTGAAGTTGAGTCGAAATTATTACTCCACATCCAGGAAATGTGTCCCATTTTCTGATATGCTAATGCTAATCATGCAGGGTCGAGGTGACATTGTCAGGATGAATCCCTCTTTATGTCCGTCATATGAGCATCACTGGAATAGCTCACGTGAGTAAGGCCAAAGTGAAATTTTTTGATGATGAGTATGTATAATGTTCAGGATCAGGAACATTTTAGAATCAAAGTGTTTTATTTAGCTCTAGAAATGGCAATGCCAGGCTAGCTAGGCTACAATTATCATTAATACTTATAATACTTACTATTAGCATTGAAAAAAATTCACTTTTTTATGGTTTCAAATGACTTTGTTGATTCCATATTTTTCCTGTAGTATCAGCATTGTAGTTAAGAGTTACGATTATTGCTTATTGTATGATTATTCTTACAGTCTACAGGGAGTGCAGAATTATTAGACAAGTTGTATTTTTGAGGAATAGTTTTATTATTGAACAACAAGCATGTTCTCAATGAACCCAAAAAACTCATTAATATCAAAGCTGAATGTTTTTGGAAGTAGTTTTTAGTTTGTTTTTAGTTTTAGCTATTTTAGGGGGATATCTGTGTGTGCAGGTGACTATTACTGTGCATAATTATTAGGCAACTTAACAAAAAACAAATATATACCCATTTCAATTATTTATTTTTACCAGTGAAACCAATATAACATCTCCACATTCACAAATATACATTTCTGACATTCAAAAACAAAACAAAAACAAATCAGCGACCAATATAGCCACCTTTCTTTGCAAGGACACTCAAAAGCCTGCCATCCATGGATTCTGTCAGTGTTTTGATCTGTTCACCATCAACATTGCGTGCAGCAGCAACCACAGCCTCCCAGACACTGTTCAGAGAGGTGTACTGTTTTCCCTCCTTGTAAATCTCACATTTGATGATGGACCACAGGTTCTCAATGGGGTTCAGATCAGGTGAACAAGGAGGCCATGTCATTAGTTTTTCTTCTTTTATACCCTTTCTTGCAGCCACGCTGTGGAGTACTTGGACGCGTGTGATGGAGCATTGTCCTGCATGAAAATCATGTTTTTCTTGAAGGATGCAGACTTCTTCCTGTACCACTGCTTGAAGAAGGGGTCTTCCAGAAACTGGCAGTAGGACTGGGAGTTGAGCTTGACTCCATCCTCAACCCGAAAAGGCCCCACAAGCTCATCTTTGATGATACCAGCCCAAACCAGTACTCCACCTCCACCTTGCTGGCGTCAGAGTGGGACTGGAGCTCTCTGCCCTTTACCAATCCAGCCACGGGCCCATCCATCTGGCCCATCAAGACTCACTCTCATTTCATCAGTCCATAAAACCTTAGAAAAACCAGTCTTGAGATATTTCTTGGCCCAGTCTTGACGTTTCAGCTTGTGTGTCTTGTTCAGTGGTGGTCGTCTTTCAGCCTTTCTTACCTTGGCCATGTCTCTGAGTATTGCACACCTTGTGCTTTTGGGCACTCCAGTGATGTTGCAGCTCTGAAATATGGCCAAACTGGTGGCAAGTGGCATCTTGGCAGCTGCACGCTTGACTTTTCTCAGTTCATGGGCAGTTATTTTGCGTCTTGGTTTTTCCACACGCTTCTTGCGACCCTGTTGACTATTTTGAATGAAACGCTCGATTGTTCGATGATCACGCTTCAGAAGCTTTGCAATTTTGAGACTGCTGCATCCCTCTGCAAGATATCTCACTATTTTTGACTTTTCTGAGCCTGTCAAGTCCTTCTTTTGACCCATTTTGCCAAAGGAAAGGACGTTGCCTAATAATTATGCACACCTGATATAGGGTGTTGATGTCATTAGACCACACCCCTTCTCATTACAGAGATGCACATCACCTAATATGCTTAATTGGTAGTAGGCTTTCGAGCCTATACAGCTTGGAGTGAGACAACATGCATGAAGAGGATGATGTGGACAAAATACTCATTTGCCTAATAATTCTGCACTCCCTGTATATCCATGTCGACATTCTAGCAAATACAGCTTTAGGGAAAAGCCATCTTACAGCCTTGGAATAATTAATTAACCAGCTTTATATTTATTTATTGGAAAACTATAAAGTGGCATCTCAGTAATCGTAAGAACCTACTGAGTTACTGCGATAATATGACCTTGTCATGATACCATGATCTGACAATTAGGGCTGCACGATTTTGCATAAAATGAGAATCACGATTTTTTGGCTTAGAATTGATATCACGATTGATCATTTTCTTAAATCCCTCGTTTTGCACAGTGTTGATGGGAGCCATATCTTTGGTCAGGTGATAAGTGATAGCCTCCGTAATTTCTTTGTGCCTGCGGGAGTTCGACGGGTATAGTGTTATATTCTGGTCTCATTCACGACAGACTCCAGAATATCTATTTCCTACCCAACGGGGTAGTAAGTTTTATTAACAAGTCATGCGACTCAGATTGGTCCTCTGCCATGTACAACAGCAACACACAGCCTAACAATCCTTACTTGTGTGTCACTCTAAAACGTCCGCGCAGCAACACAATCTATTGTGGAACAAACCATCTTGCAAACAACAATTCACATTATTACATCCCTTCTCTCTTTTTTTTTTTTTTTTGGAAAAAACAGAAGTCCTTTCTTGTTTTGATTTGTCCTTCTTCTCACTGAGGGAGCAAACAATATGAAACACTCAAAGAATACAAAAGCATTCCACTTATTCAAACATGTACATTTCTGTAAGCTGTAGTGAACATCAATATCTACAGAATACCCAACTCTTCCCCTCAAACAATAAACAAGAAATCCTCATTATGTAACATAGTCCTTGTACCGAAGTGGTGGAACCACTTTGCGGCCTGACCTTGTCCTGACACCCCCTGATACCTGGTCAGTCTTGATCTGCCGCTCACGAGTGTCTGAAGGAGCTGTGACTGAGCTGGTCAGTGCCCGAGTGTCTGTTATGGCATTTTCTTGATCCATCACGCCTGCATGTCTCAGGTGCCTCCGATTCCTCCTCAGGACACTTCCAGAGTCCAACTGAACCTCATAGGACCTCGGGTCAACAGTCCCAATCACCACTCCCCTGCTCCAAGTGGAATGGCGGTCAAAAGGCTGAACTCTGACACTGTCCCCTAGCTTCAAAGAGTCCATGTCTCGTGCTGATCGGTCATAGCACAGTTTTTGGCGCTTCTGTTTCATGTCCAACTCCCGCCGGGCTGGAATGACTTTTGGCCTTAGCAGGCTCGTCCTGGTTGGCAAAAGCGTCTGTGTCCTCCTGCTGAGCAGCCTCTGAGCTGGGCTGGTCTTCAGGCCTTGTGATGGTGTGTTGCGATGGTCCAGAATCGCAAGATACGGGTCTTGCCCCGCCATTTTTGCCTTTAGCAGCAGCCTCTTTGCTGTCTTCACTGCTGATTCAGCCTTCCTGTTACTCTGAGGGTAACCTGGCGAAGATGTTTTATGCTGGAAACCCCACAGTCGACTAAATCTCAGAAACTCACCGGACGTATACTGTGGTCCATTATCTGAAACAACAATGTCCGGGATGCCCTGTCTGGCAAAGTGAGCCTTCAGCTTTCTAATCACTGTGGTGGACTTAGTGTCCGGGAGATAGTCAATTTCCCAATTCAATTCAATTCAATTTTATTTATACAGCGCCAAATCACAACATAAGTCGCCTCAAGGCGCTTCATAGATACAGAGAAAAACCCAACAATCATATGACCCCCTATGAGCAAGCACTTTGGCAACAGTGGGAAGGAAAAACTCCCTTTTAACAGGAAGAAACCTCCAGCAGAACCAGGCTCAGGGAGGGGCGGGGCCATCTGCTGCGACCGGTTGGGGTGAGAGAAGGAAGACAGAAGTTTGAATAGTAGTCCACTGTGATAAGGTAGTCCTTGTTGTCAAACATAAACAGGTCCGAGCCCACCTTAGCCCATGGTCTAGTCGGGATCTCATGTGGGACCAAGGTCTCTTTCTGCTGTCTGTAGTCAACTGACCTGCAGATGTCACACTTAGTCACATAAGTCTTAATGTGTTTGTTCATGCCTGACCAATACACACACTCTCTGGCTCTCCTTAGACAACCTTCTACACCTAGGTGTGTCGAGTGTAGTCTAGTTATGATCTCCTGTCTCATGGTAGTCGGGACAACAACACGTTCACCTCTAAACACAAGTCCATCCTGACTACTCAGTTCATCCAGGAATGAGAAGAATGGTCTGATGTCACCGTCAGTGTCTCTTTTGTCTGTCGGCCAACCTCTGTGAATTGTATCTATGAGGATCTGTAGTGCTTTGTCCTCTTGTGTAGCAGTCCTTATGCTGTTTAGTCTGTCAGGTGAGATGGGTGCATGAGTGACCATGTTAATGCTCTCTATTTCCTCCTCTATGGAGCCCTGTGGTGAGCACTCTGGAAGATATGCCCTGCTCAACGTGTCTGCTAATAACATGTCTTTGCCTGGCACATACACCACATCTATGTCATATTTCTGAATGCGCATAAGCATCCTTTGCAACCGTTTGGGTGCGCTCAACAGTGGTTTTCTTACAATGGTCTCTAAGGGTTTGTGATCACTGTGTACCACCACTTTACGACCATATGTGTACTGATGAAACTTCTCCATGCTGAAAACTACAGCCAAAAGCTCCTTTTCGATCTGGGCATAACCTTGCTCTGTACATGTAAGTGCTCTACTCGCAAAAGCCACAGGCTTACCCGTCTGCATGAGTGCTGCACCTAACCCTTTGTCAGAAGCGTCACATTGTACTGTCAGCTCTTCCTCTGGGCAGTAGTATTTCAGGACTGGAGCCTCTGCTATAGCCTCTTTCAGTCTCTGGAATGCGTCTTCATGTCGAGTCGTCCAGTTCCACTCACTGTCTTTGTGTGTCAGTTGTCTCAGTAAGTCGCAATTGTCAGACAGATGTGGGCAAAACTTTGCTAAGTAGTTCACCATACCTAACAGTCTCTGTACTGCCTTCACGTCTGTAGGTCTGGGCATTTTTTCCATAGCCCTAACCTTCTCTGGGTCTATTTTCAGACCGTTGCATGTCAGCTGATGTCCAATGTACGTGGTCTCCTTCTGTTTAAGTTTGAACTTGTCTGCGTTCAACTTAATGTTTTTCTGCCTGCACCGAGTAAAAAACTGTCTCAGCTTCTCGTCATGGTCACGTACTGCTCCAGCATCTGTGTCCCCCTGACCCGTGATCAGCACATCATCTGCAATGATGTAGATCCCAGATAAAAATCTGTGTATGCTTTGATTAAGTCGAAGATCAATCCCTGTCTGCGTACAGAGTGGTCTTCCCACGCGTGTATTCATTAAAATCAATTGTTTGACCAAGCTCTTCTGGACCAATGGTTGTTTGTACTCTCCTTCCTCAATTATGTGAACCTTAACACAGTCCATCCAAAGCTTGTGTGAGCTTCCTCTGGAACACTTCCAGAGCTGGACTTATCCCCAATGGCATCCTCAGCCATCTGTAGCGTCCAAATGGAGTCGAAAATGTTGTCAGGTAGCTCGACTCCTCCTCCAGTTTCACGTGCCAGAATCCACCCTTCACATCGCAGACAGAGAACACTTTAGCCTTTGACAGATCTGGCAAAATGTCCTCAATGGTGGGCAATGGGAAGTGGCTCCGTTGTAGGGCTTTGTTTAAGGGTTTTGGATCTATGCACACTCTTAAGTCCTCACTCTGCTTTTGGACCACAACCATCCCACTGATCCAGTCTGTGCTGCATTCTACTGGTGTAATGATCTCTCTGCGCTGAAGATCTTGAAGCTCCTTTTTTAACGGCTTTATCATTGCAATAGGGACACGCCGTTTTGGTAACTGCACTGGTTTCACAGTTTCATCCACCTCGAGCCTTAACTCTCCCTCCAAACAGCCATCTCCTGTGAAGACATCGGCATACTCTGTTTTAATCTGATCCATGTTCCACTCATTGGCTGTTGGGTGCTCTGAAGTAACGATGCTGTCCAGTTTCAAGATGTTTTCATAGTGTACTTTTATGAGTTTCATCGCTTCGCTGGCTCTCTTGCCCAGCAGTGGTACTTTACAGTCTTTGTCAACCACTTAAAAAACTCCAACCGATACAGTTTCTGATTTCTCGGGTAACGTAGCTTAACTTTGCATTTTCCCAACGGCTTTATCTTACTTTTGTTGTACATCATCAACACTGTTTGTGTGTCCTCCAACTGTGTGTTCGGGCTTAGCATGTGGATTGGCATTACATTACAACTGGCACCATAGTCAATCTGAAAATTTACAATCTCTTTGCCCATCAGCATGCCTGCAAAGAGTTGAGTGCCTCTCACTTTGTCAGTGTTCTTTGTAGTTGAAACATGTGTGTCTGCCTCTGTAACACAGAGAACGTCCTCATACTCATCACTCTCACATGCTGTCACGTTGTGTACATTCGTCCTTCTCTTCTGCTCTGAACGTGCCATGCATTTAACTGCAAAGTGGTTTTCTCTGCCACACTTTTTACATTTCTTCCTGTATGCTGGACATTTTTCTTTCTTTTTTTCATGTGTTCTGCCACAAAACTTACAGTCCACTGCGTCGCCGATCCGTTTCTGGCACGCAGCTCCACGCACAGCATGCACCTCCTCCACTGCAGCTCCCGAAATGGTTTTGCTGTTTTCCCGCGACAGCTCCGCGGCTCTGCAGTGCTGTATGCATGCATCCAGTGTCATGTTTTTCTCACGCAGCAGTCTTTCCCTCAAACTCGGGTTGTTAAGTCCACATACAATCCTGTCACGAATCAGTGAGTCCCTTATTACTCCAAAATTGCACGTTTTTGTCAGCAGCTTTAACTCCGTCACATAGCTGTCGATTGTCTCACTGGCGCCTTGGTTTCTCGTGAAGAACCGATAACGCTCCACAGTTTCATTAACTACAGGATTGCAATGATTGTCAAACTTCTCAATAATGTCCTTAACTGTCCACCGATCTCTCGCTGTGTCGCCCATTAGCGTGTCTAGCAGCTCCCTGCCGCTCTCACCAACGAGATACAACGAGAACAAGCTTACTTTTTTCTGTTCGCCGTCTGAGTCCATGGTCAGCTCCACATAGAGCATAAACTCGTCCCTCCAGGTCTTCCATGTCCGTGATAGGTTACTGGAGTCCAATACCAGCGTCGGCGGCAATTTAAGGCCCTCCATGCCTCGCGGCGGTGCTAGCTCGATTAGCCGCTAGTTGCTCACCGCTCCAACAGGCGTCTCTTGGGGGTTCACTCCGGCCGTGCAGCTTGCTCCGCTGTCCGCTCCGCTGCCACCATGTTATATTCTGGTCTCATTCACGACAGACTCCAGAATATCTATTTCCTACCCAACGGGGTAGTAAGTTTTATTAACAAGTCATGGGACTCAGATTGGTCCTCTGCCATGTACAACAGCAGCACACAGCCTAACAATCCTTACTTGTGTGTCACTCTAAAACGTCCGCGCAGCAACACAATCTATTGTGGAACAAACCATCTTGCAAACAATAATTCACATTATTACATATAGGGATGCACTGTATAAGGTTCCCGTTATTGATGTTTGGGTGGTTGACCGGGACGGATTTTCTCCTGTCACTTTCTCGTCATCCCTGACGTGCTCTCCGTTGTTTTTTCCCTGCTAATTTTAGCATCACACGGCACAGCTTCTGTATCACGTGGTATAAGGCTCCGCCCTTGTCATTTGTTGAGCAGGAAGAGTGAGCGCTTGTCTTCATGCAGAGTACGTCCCGGATCAAAATGCGCTACAATCGTCGTCGTTTTTTATTTTATTTTTTTAATCGTTGTCATTTGGAAATGAGATCGCACATAAGTATGAATCGAGATCGCGATTTTCTAACGATTAATCGTGCAGCCCTACTGACAATGATATGATTTTGTTATGAAAAAAGATCATGTTGACAGAATAGCTTCCATCCATGTAAAGACAACCCACAGGAAGCATCTGCTGATGAATTTCAGCCCCACTTGAATGATCGAATGGTTCGTAGTGCTACACAAAGGACCCGCTGAGGGTCTGATGAAGCTGGGTGGTGAACAGTGAGCTAGGTGGAAGCGGAGTAATGTTTCCTCTCACTCCACCATTTGGCACACTTTTGGTCCTGCTGAGATTTATATTAGAAATTTAAATTAAACTCTAGTCTTGTGGAGCGCAAACAGCTGTGTAAAGGGTCTCAGTCACAAGCCTTGACAACAAAGGATTAAATAATTTAATTAACGGTACCAACATGAGCTTCACATTTGTAGATCTGAGTAAAATGACTCAAACACAGTTTTAAGGCATATGTGCACAGTTGAGATTTTAGTGGTAATATGTAATAATTTGATTATTCTTACAAGCTATGAAAAATACAACAACAGAATAACCTGCCAGTTTCTCGGTGCACAGAATAGACTGTATCCCAAATCATATTTCCTGACTTAAACTTGCTTTTTTGAGTACATTGTTTAATGCAGACTGACATACAGTCATTTATTGTGCAAAATCTGTGTCTGCAAAATCTCAATATAAAATATCGAAATAATGACTAGTAAGCTGTTTCTATACTGCACAGGTGCAATGCAGAGAAACAAATACCTGCTAACTAGTGCTAAATAACAAACACAGTTCTAGAATTTAAATCACCAAAAACAACCATTTGCCATAAGTTGCTACATATAGAAAAAGGAGGTACTGGCTAATAATAATCTTCAGCCATTGAGAGAAGGATACACCATCATCGCTAATATTTGGTAGGTATGCATGCCAACTTGTTATTTTCAGTACAGAGTATTATGTGTGGCAAGAGGCTTTATAACTGATGTTCATAAATTGCAGTAGTTAGCACATCAGTCTTGGTCACTCCCTGTAAGTGCACAACTGCTCTTTTAAAAATCATTAACTATGAAGTATACTAACTGAATGTCTAATACTACAAGTTTGACATAGCTATATTTAGGGGAGCCGTTCATAATCATGTGGGCTTTTGATTGTTATTTTCAGTGTTACTGCAAAAGGAGATTGATAATCACACTGAAATCCTTAAACAAACAGTGGTCTTAATCTGTATGATTAAAGGGACTCGAGTCACTGAAAGGACTGAATCTGACATTGAGCGATTTCTGTTTTTGTTTTTTTTTTTAATTTAATGTTGCTTTCACTGTGTTTTTATTGTAGATTCGATCGGATTTACTATTTCCCTTGACAAGAAAATGCCTTCAGGCAAGGCCATTATCATGAAACCTTGAAAAAGTCTTCTCACAGTTGAGGAGAATAACTTGAACTTGTTGCACTTCATTATGGCAGGCTGGAGTAAACTGTGAACAAACACACAGAGAGGGATGGATGGATAGACGCATTATTTCAAGGGGAAAAAAAGGATAACTGCTAACATACCCCCACACCAACAGAGTGAATAGATCTCTCAAAGACTGTCTCATCTTCCGTCAAACATTTGCTAAGTGTACTGATACAGTATAGTCTTGCATGTAAATGGGACATTTACACATGAGCATAATGCACTATTCATCACATGAGTCCTTTTTTATTTTGACTGCTCTGTCAACAGCAAAATTTTCTCGATTGAGTCCATTTGCAACAAACAAAAGTGAAAATACTGCATTTAAATTAACCCCACAGACCTCACATGGTAAATGCTGGCCATGTTTTTCTCCTTGAGTAATTATTCTGTTCAAATAGCATATATTTCTCTCCAGGCAGAGAGTGCTCGGGCTGAATGGATGCTGCGACTGCATAATGGTCCTCAGACGTTTGTTTCCTAGGCAACGTGGGGAGGGCATGTGGAAAGGGAGGTATAAAAACACTAGCAGCTCCTCTGTGAGTCTTACTCTGAGGTGAAGCGCTCACTCTAACACAGTGAGTATCGGAGAACTTGCCGCACAGTTCCTCTCCCTTTTTGCCATCTCTCTTTCTCGGCTCACTTGAAGGCTCAGCACTGCAAGTACCTGTTGGAGGATGATGCGGCCAAAAGATTTACGCCAGGGCTCTGGCACCAAGACCTTCCTCGATGCCATGCATGGCGGTAAAGTCCACCTTGCACGCTTCATCCTGGACGCACTGGATGGACGCATTATCAACTCGAAGACGGAGAACAGCCGCACCCCGCTCATGCATGCCGTCTGCCTGCAAGACCCTGGGACCAGGGCCAAGTTCACCCGGCTGCTGCTGGAAAAAGGGGCGGATGTCAACTGCCAGGATGAGGACGGTCGCACAGCCCTGAGCCATGCATGTGAAATGGGACACCTGGACGTGGTCAAACTTCTAGTTCAGTTCAATGCTGACCCTGATATCACTGATTCCTGGGGAAACAGTGCCCTCATGTATGCTGCATTTTCTGGGCAAAGCCAGGTTTTGGAGTTTCTGGTCAGGGCTTTCAAAAGACTGGGACTGAGGCTGGACAGGACCAATAATGCTGGCCACTCAGCCATTGAGGTTGCCAGCTTCTTTGGGCACAGTCAGTGCGTCCAGATTCTGAACTTTCCTTGCAGGAGAAGTGTTGCTACAGATGATCCACTTGTTGATGCGAGTACCACTCAGGAGGGTGAGTGCCGTCTGCCCCGCAGGCTCCCTAGGCAGGTTCTGGAGAGGTTCTCCAAACAGTTAAATAATGAAGACCAATTGCCTGGGGTATTTCAGAGACAGCTGAAAATTGGCGACAGCAATGGAGTGTGGAACCGTTTCCGATGTCCCAGGAGCCAATCTCAAGAGGAAAACCATCGCCACAGCTGGGCTCTGCCTCCTCAGCTTGAGAAAAGCCAAACTGAGGGGGATCACAGCATTCTCCTCACAACCAAGCAGCTGCAAAACTGCCACTTTAGAGAGCTAAGGGGGACTAAAACACTGAACTCTTTTCCTGAGCCAAGCCAGAAAGATGTCAGCCGAGACACTGGACTCCCAGAGCAAGCACCAGCGAGTTTTCCTCTCTGGGGCAAAGCAAAGTCATTTAACCTGGACCTTCTGAGCAGCAGAAAGCAGTCCTATCAGGGTGATGTGCGTGACATGAGCCTGTCAGCCAGCAAATTAAAGAGAGCCTCACTGCAGGATGAGAGATGCCTGATAGATAAGATGGACTGTCATGGGAACACCCAGGGCTTGACAAACGATGCTGACAAAATTGTCTCTGTGCCAAAACCTCTTTTAAACAGCAAGAATCAGCCTGCACGAGTGCCAGAGGAGAATGTCAAATCTAAGAATGAAGAGGCTAATGATATGGCTTCACTGAGCAGACGAGAGCAGCAGAAAAGGGGCAGCTTTGGTGCGACTGCCAGACACAACAAGTTACTTCCTGCCAGGGGAGAAATTGAGTCAGGGAAGCTCCCCAACCGTACCCCGGGATTCACGGGCCTGGGGACCAGACTGCTACGGCGATTCACTGCACCCGAATTTATGAGGATGGTCATAGACTGCTCATCGGGCTCCTCGAATGGCAGGGGTCGGATATCCCGCTCCGAAACCTTTCCTTTCTCGCACACGCACCAACAGGTCAACAGTCAGCCGAGCGTCGACAGCATCAGTGGAGTGAAGTGTGAGTTCGAAAGCTGCTCGTCTCAGTCCACCCTCGACTAGAAAGAGGACAATGTCTAACTGCAGAATTGGCTGGTAGTGGATGTTTTTTAACAGCATTTAAACTTCTGGTACTTGCTCGGCAGTAGCGCCTACATACTGAGAAAAGTAATGATTCCTCGCTTTTGTTGCAGCTTATTTGTTTTTCAATACCTGTCAATAAAAGTTGCATAAAGTGCAATTTTGCTAACCCATGTTTAAAATCCTTTACAAATGAACACGATTTCAGTCTGTGAGCTGCTGAAAATGAATATTTTCTTTCACATGTATAAGATTTATATGACCTGAAATCGAATGTATTTGATATTGCTTCTGTGTTTATAATAAAAAAAGAAGAAGAAATGTATTTCGCCTAAATATTCAGTCACCGTGCACTGTATGATTCATGCTCAACATGTAATAAACACTTTAAAAGACCGGCTCATTCATCCTGTACTATGCATGTGCGAAAAGGACTCAGAGTTACTTAAATGGATACCGCTTCAGTATGCATCATTTATTGATTTGTACAAAATTAAAATGTGTAATTCTCTTTTTCATGAATGCTTCACACAGAAATAGAAATACATGAAACATGTCAACATGTATCTGTGTCAGAATACAAAGACTATGTGCAAAGTGTTTCTCAGCAGGTCGACGTCCTGCAGCATCACATGCCAGGCCTGTGTGCTTTATCTAGGCAAACAAATGCAAATACAGTCACACACATCTTCAGGAGTAACACACACACACACACACACACACACACACACACACACACACACACACACACACACACACACACACACACACACATAAATCTTATGATCTTTAAATAGTCTGTCACAATACAAAGAGTTGAAGCGAACGCTGAAACCTCACACATTCATGCGCTTCCTCTCTCTCTCACACACACACGACAAAAAAAAACAACTACACATTTCAGTAAAGAAAAGTAACATTTTGAATTTGTTTCACATAATTTACTGCAGTGAATCAGCAGGTGTAAGATCCTAATATTCAGTATTTACATTATTAATTTATCTGCTCATGGTTCAAGTCCATACCTAATAATGAAACCTTATTTGCAACTTCACATCATACAAACGACCAACAATACCTTTTTGAAATAAAGAATAAACATAAAAAAGAGAAACATGGAATTGGTGGTTTTCCAGTAGCCCAATAGTAGCAGCTGGGGCTTTCATCTACCCATTTGTTATGCTAATAAAAGGAGAATTGTCTTTCACATCCCTGTTTCGTACATATTCAAGCATTCACATCAGGCCAGGTGTGCCTCCATTTGGCCATGCAAAGAGTGTGGATTGACAGATTGTTGTCCAGTTTCCACTACAGAGTGTGAGTGTGCAGAGGTAACTTTATCCCTGCCTAATAATGTCACAATGAGCTACTCTGGTTTGAGCCTAAACACCAGCTTAAAAACTTTACACAGCTAGCAATAATGCCCACTATGAACACTATATAGGATTTTTATAGTAGCACATGTACATATAGTCATGTGGAATATTGATTTTTGCTATCACTTTGATATGCACCACATTGTGCTGTGTTGAATCCCACTGAATGTTACAGGAAACCAATCGATAATCGGATCGCAGCGAGCTGAGAGGTGAGGGATCGCATGCTGCCTTTAACTCGCTCCTAAGATGCTTCTCTCATGCCCGAGACCATGCTGTGTCTGTCTACCAAACTTGCCGCCGTTACCCCGACGGGGTCTGCGCCTCTGGAGCTGATAGCCCATTGGCTTGGGAGCTGAAGTTGGACCCCAGTTGCTTGTCCTCTTCTGAGGCCTGGAAGGGTCATACTGAAGGTGGGTGTTGGGGGACCAGGAGCCCTGTGGGGTCAGCAGCGGGACATGCGCTTGCGGTATTGCTCCACCAGTGGGACCAGGCACTGAGGTGAGCCGCTCTGCAGCAGGAAGGGGTGCTCCAACAAGTCGATGGCGCTGGCT
This sequence comes from Astatotilapia calliptera, assembly GCF_964374335.1. Taxonomy (NCBI): domain Eukaryota; kingdom Metazoa; phylum Chordata; class Actinopteri; order Cichliformes; family Cichlidae; genus Astatotilapia; species Astatotilapia calliptera. The sequence goes on along the minus strand of NC_137440.1, from coordinate 32,051,856 downwards.
CTCTCTAGGGGGTCTCGAGTCAGCATACGGTCCAGGAAGTCTTTAAGAACTGGAGAGACCTGCACCAGGAAGAAATACAAACAACCTTTATTTGTCACATAAACAATCATACAGAGTACAACATGTAGTGAAATGCTTGCGTCTGAGCTGCGCACAGGTGTAGCTGCGCCATTCCAGGGCTTGGTTTTTAGCATGGGGGGTCTAGACAGGACAGTTACTGGGTCGAGCTTGCAACTCCAAAGGTGTGTAGGCCTACCACTACGCTATCCAGCTGCTGTATAGGAACATAATAGGTACGTATAAGTACATAATATAGTTGTACTCCAATAAATCATTGCAGTGATATGGTCGTGTAATTGTGTTGCATCCAGCATTTGCCGAGACACTTCAGTCTGGACCATCAATGCTGCTAGCTTGCGTTCGTCTGTTCTCGTACCTGACTGGCGTTTCGAACAGTAGGAGCTGGCTCATCCCTCAGCCTCTTCATCGCTGCTACAGGGGTTTCACTGAAGTATGGCGGCTCTCCATCCACCATCTCAACCACCATGATGCCCATCGACCATATATCGACCTGGAAATAAACCACGACACAGGAAAAAAAGTGTCTAACAGGTCTCATACTATTGCACAGATTGCCTCTGTTGGCAATCAGTGCTACACTAGTGGTATTCATGCAAACTGAATGTGTGCCTCCTCACTTCAGTGCCATATGGCGACTTGGATATGACCTCAGGCGCCATCCAATAAGGTGTCCCCACTAGAGACTTCCTCTTAGGGATGTCCTTACTGATCTGTGCACAGAAGCCAAAGTCTGAAAGCTTGACCTGTGAGGAAAAAAACGCTTTCCTTAATTTTAATCAAGAAAGCAAAAAGAAAAAGAAAGAAGGAGACAGAAAGAAAGAAACATTTCATACCCTTCCGTCTAACGTAAGTAGTATAGAGTCACTTTTGATGTCTCTGTGAATGACTCCCTGTGAATGGAGATAAGCCAGGGCTTGCAGCACAGCTTCACACACTGTAGCAATCTGCTCTTCACTCAGCCTGCAGCACAACACACAGAAACACACAGATTTTACATGAATTTCACACTTTTACACTACTAGTTATGACGAATCAACAGGACTTAAAGTTGAATTTCATGAATCACCGCACATTAAAGGCAACGATAAAGTAGGCAAGGTTCAAAACAACAACTCCCACGTAGCACAGTGACGAATGAAGCACGCCCGTTCTGCCGCGATGCTAATGTGCCTTTAATATTTTTTCAAGTGCAGCATAAACAGTTAGAGTCGAGCAGCAAAAAGACATTTCACAGAAAACACCAGGTAACAATTACTTTACAGAGCAAGGTTCCTCCCACACACAACAACTATAGGTTAAAAACTGTCTAAAACTATATAAGATAAAATGATTAAAACTGAGTGGATTTTTAAAATAATCTGACATCATAGTTCAGCCTGGAGAAACAGCATACACAAAGGACTCTTGATCTTGATTGTTGTGTCAATATCCTGATTATTTTAGGCTTAGACCAGCAGTGGCAGTGACAGCTGGCTCACTTTATATATCATTTGGTATGAGAGGAAAATTTCCATCCCTTTGAGTCAAACAATCTAACCCTGAGGTCACCCTATGGAGACTGAGCCAGCCATCTGTTAGTAATATAAACCATATTGACAGCTCAAACAAACACACCCTGATAAATTTCAGCTCCCTGCTGCTGGTCAATATGTTTTCTCCCTTTTTGATGTATGTCGTAGCATCAGGGGATCAAATGTCTACCCAAAATCAGCCTTCCGTGTGGCATTTAAACACACACAAATTCAATTATTTTACTGTATTATTATTTTTCTCTGGAGGAAAGCAGCAGACGTGGCGTGCACGAGAAGACTTGATGACAGTTTTGCACTCCTGGGAGGAACATCGATTACCCACCAGTTGATACCACACTACCCTCTTGTGGCTGATTTAGTTATTAAAAAATATAAGTTCCATATGGAATCAATGAAATACAGTTTTTTGTTGTTGTTGTTTTGTTTTGTTTTTCTTCTGTGGATATTTAATGGCGTTCTCACCTGGTTTCAGAAACAATGTTAGTCAGTGCTCCACCCTGCAAGTACTCCATGATGACCCACAGCTCTTCCTCCACCAGAGCAGACTTAAACATCTCCACCACATTTCTGTGCTGATAGTCCCTCATGATGACCACCTGCAACACAAAACATTATTTGGTGGTATAATCTTTAGAAATATAACAAACAATGTCGCCACTTATTGGTTCTCCAGCAGTAAAGATGACTGCTGCTCAGTCATTGGAATTCACTGCCAAGCAGAAATATAGTTCATTTAAACTCCAAGAAGATTACAAAGATGATGACATCAGTGCTACTCTTTCAGACTGGAAAATACCTCCAAATGATAGATGTGCATAAAAATATTGGACTCTATAAAGGCATACTCTGTGTCAGCTGCCTTTTGGAAGCCTCTTGGTTTTGTCAGAAATGATCATATTTGAATACAAGTGATCACTTAACCTTAATAAGCCATTGGATGTGTCACCCAGAATCAGATACCAGTTAGTGATAAGTAATACTAATAAAATATTAGACTTGTTTGTTTGTTTTTTAATTGCATTTGACAGCAAGCCAAAGCTGTCAGATAACTGCATTAAAAATGTTCAAACGTTGTTATGAAAGGCAAAATTAACTCTAGAGACCGACTCTGTTTTTTTCTTGTACCAGGCTGTAAACACTTCCCTACTTTAAAGCTGTGTTAACATAGGGATTAACTCACTTAAAGTGCTTTTTTTAGCACTTAAAATGAAGCAACTGCCTTCTCTTTTATGCCCTGATATCACTAAACTGCTTTCCCACAGGCTAAACAACAAAGATTAGAGATATGTTGCTGTAAATGACTCTCGGTACATTTTAGAGTTATTTGCATTTGTATGTTGGGTTATTTTTTTTGTACCTCATTAAAGAGTAGCTCTCGCCTCTGCTGCCGCCGCAGGTCCATCATCTTCACCGCCACTTGCCGGCCGCTGTGCTTCTCTGTTGCGATACACACCACTCCTGTGGAGCCCTCTCCGATCTTCACAAAGTTCTCCAGATAAGAGCGGGGATCGCCTTTGTCCACCACCATCTGCAGGGCCGCCTTGAACTGTTCATGTGTCACCTTAGGTGGGTCGGGTGGCGGTCTGGGTGAGGGGTGTTGCGGGGGTCTGAAGGCAGGGGAGCAGGTGCCTGGAGGACTGGTGGCTAATGAGCCTGTAGGTGAAGGTCGAGGTTGGGAAGGGCTGTCTTGTCTGGGATAGGGAGGGTTGGGGCATCCGGAGTGTCTGAGAAAGGGGTCTGGTCCACTGGGTCTCAGTCCCATATTAGGAGACAGACCCAAGGTGTAGCTGGCTGAGGAGCGAACAGTCCGCTGGGGTCTGACGCCTCCCACAAGAGGACTGCTGGTGCCGGTGGGCAGGAAACCAGAGTGGTACCTCACTGCTGATTCTCCCTGCACAATAACACAGAAAAATGGGGTGAGGAAAATTAAGAGAGAACTGAAAGGCAGTTGGCCACCTGCCTGAGGTTCTTGACCCACTTTAAAACTAAATGTAAATCAAGTTCTTCACTTTCCCTCCTTTTCCACTTCACCTGATATGACTGATGTGTTGTTTTATGGACCCAAGTGTCCTGCAAAGATCTTGCCAAACACATCTTCTTTCAACATTTACAACTCTACTGGCAGTAGAGTTGTAAATGTTGAAAGAAGATGGTGCCAGTAGACTACTGGCACCATGAACCCACTTTCATTATTTTTAAGTCTAGAACTAAACCAAAGATTCAAACTCAGAACTTTGATCCTCTTTAGTGAAAAAGCCAATCAATAAGCTGCTTCACTAAAGTTCCACAACCTAAGCATTAACATGATCCGTGATGGTTTTTTGACAGCAAAATATAACTTTATTTAATGTATTCAGAGCTCATGCAAGAAACATGCTGAGTAGTTAAAAAATGATGTACATAGGATTAGAAATATGCATATATTGTGTATTCTATAAATAATGTATTATCGGTACACTTAATCGCTGCAAAGGCTTACTTTCAGGTCATAGGAGGAGAACGGCCTGCCAGGGCTGTTCTGTTGGTGCATGTATATTGGTATATTGGGTCGGAGTTCTGTGGTGACTGTGCCTTGATCTCCCTGGGGTGGCTGTACCGTCATAGCAGGGCTGTAGAAACAAGCTACAGGCCTTTGATTTGGTGGCATTCCCCTTGACAGCTGGAAATCTCTCTTCCATATCACTCTCTCCTGAGGACTACCCATATCACTACTCATATAAGCCCCGTGACTTGGCATCTGGATGTTCTGGGACTGAGCAGGATGTGATGGGCCCTCGAGAGAGCTGACCCCGACTTCATAGGTGGACGTGGCCTTGGGCAAAATCCCATTAGGTTGCAGAGTGATACTCTTCTTCATGCCCAAGTAGGGGGTATTGGTCTCACTGTGGATGTTCCTGGCCCTATTCCTCCACTGTTCCTGGCCCGCATCCTCCTCATCGTCATCATCCTCCTGGGTCAGACCCTCATACTGGTAAGTGTCTCCCTCGTTCACTTCCCCCAACCTTCCCAGAGACTGGGCTCTCTTCCTGGCTGAAGGGCTGCTCTTCCGCAAAGAGTTGGAACTGGTCACAGACAGACGGCTCATGTCATTGATCATGGCTGCGATGTAGTCTCCGTGTCCGATCATGCTCCCACGCACAATGGTCTGAAAGGAGAGAAGCATTTATCTGTATCACATCCTGCAAGCCATGATTGCATTACAGAAGGATTTTGGACAGAGAGGAATGAGGGTGACATAATCATCGCTCAAAGGCGAGTTAAATTTAGACTTGGGAATCTGTAAAGGACATCTTTGTCATTCTACAAAGACGGTGACTTGAATTTATTTTCCCCAGTGGCCGATTCTGACAATGCACCAACAAATATACTTCACAAGCGAAACACAAAGAAAGAGCCTTTACAACTGCTCACATGCTTTCAGATTGTCGAGATAACCGCTCATGAACTTTCTCGTGGTATGCACAACTGGCAGGCAACCAAAGGCAAATGGCCTAAGCTTGCCCTGACATAAAATCATCAAACAATCTTTAGATGTTTTGCCAGAACAGAATGGATGTAACACTGACTGCATGGTGGTTTAGTAGTCGTACTCAGGGTAGAGTCATGTTCAGTTATACTCTACTGCCTCTCCCATTTCTCTGGCTCAATGCCATTACATCAGCACAGGGGGGGTAGAGGTCAGATGACATCTCACCTACTGTAGCACCTCGCTGTGAGGAGGGAATGGCAGGTGATAATAGCCTCTGTGCAATTTCACATGCTTTTTAAAAATGAAACTGTCTTCTCATCATGTAGAAATAATCTGAAACATGCTGAATCTTTAATTTTCTATTTTTAGCTTTTAGGATTTTCTGTGTTTCTGATGACACTAAACCCATGCTGACTGACCCGAGTGACCTAAATGCTGGAATGACTGTTCTCATATTTCACAGCACTAATAACAATCACGTCATAGACTTAACGAAATGTTCGTGGGTTTTTTATTTTCTGGAGGAGCCATAAAAAGCGTCAACGGTGTGTTCAATGAAGCACAGAAATCCTGAGATTTGCAGGCTTTATCACTCACTGGCAATTCCTTTGCTGTACCTGCACTTTTTAGCCCTTCTGCTTGACATCTCTGGGAAGGCACCATGGACTATTATTAATTGCCTGCGTGGAGTAATAAATCTTGTGGCCCCTATGAGTATTCAACATTGTACAGTCAGTGTACACAGCAGGGTCATTAGCTCAGCCACATGATAGATAAGAAAGCAAAAAGATGGGGAGGGGAGAGAGCTCTCCACGTTGCCATCTGAGGATTGTGGCATTTTCTGTGACAGCGCTCACAAATACTTTTGCACTGACGCAACCAGCACATATTTCTCTGTGAATGAAGCTCATTACAACATAATGGGAATCAACGCCGTGCGCCATTCATTAGTAGTCACCTCAGGGTAAGGACAGAGAATCAATAAAGGGCTAAATAGCTTACCTTCTTTGGTCTCAACTCCACCTCTGTGATCCTGGAAGGGTCCACCATGGGTTTGGGCCTTCGCAGGTTCTCTATCAGGCTTTGCCACTGTGTCGGCAGGCCCACAAAGCAGCCGCGCTTAGCATCAAAAGAGGTGTGAACTCGGTGCTCAAAATTCTTGGGGGCTGATATCTCAGGCCTCTTCTTTTTCTTTTTGCGAAACATCTTTAGGTTCAGAGGGGTAGCAGCCTGTCTGCTTCAAAATGTCCCTGTAGAAAAAAGAAGAAGTTGCGCCAAACATCACATTCAGCACAAATTTAAGTAACTGTAAACCAGACATTTGAATACAAACAAAACTCATGTGCCACAATGATTAAAGAGTTGTTGCTGCTCTCATTTGCCCACTACTCCAGGTTCATTTAAATAAAATGTGCCAACAAATGATTCTTCCACATGAGAGAATATATATATTTAAATGGCTTATCCAATAGCTGTGCCTGGGACGTGGATGTCCCACACTGCCTTGCTGGCTGTCACAAGCTTGCGCCACAGAGAAGAGCTCCAAGGACAGCGAATGGATTTGTAAGCACATGTGTAATGAAGGATATCTGGTCAATTAAGGCTTATTCATTCTCTGTGCCCTTTTACTGATGAGCACGAGGCTGGGCTGGCCAGCGCCCACAGGCTTTCAGTGCATTAGCAGAATAAGTACAACACACATTCATGCACACACATATATACAGACATAAATATACTCTGGCAGGCTATCCTTCAAAGCCTTTTTATAACCGTTTTCATATCCCATCCTAATTAGTAGCTTGTGTGCCCTTGATTGCAGGGAGGGCAACTACTTAATCTTCAGATGGATGGTCCTGTATTTCTTGAGCCACTAACTCGGGTTTACTGTATATGCAGCTTTATTTTCCATTCAAGTGGGGGGGGAAATAATTAAATGCATTACATCTCATTTCCTCGGCTGCACAGCTGTAAGGGGAGATAATCACTCACATTTAAGTCACTTGATTGGAATTAATACTTTTTTTTTTTTAAATAGCTCACAGCACGGAAGCCGTCTCAGCTAGCCATGCGAGGGGGATGCCAGTGCCGGTCTGCTGCTTAGTCCACTACATCCGTCCTGATTTAAGTATTTGTTAACTCTAGCTTTGTGCTGGACATGCTAAAAGCTTTATATTGCTTTGTACAGACCCTACAATAATTGGGAGAAAACCCGAACAAGGAGACGACCCCCTATGAGCAAGTGCTTTGGTGACGGAGGGAAGGAAATACTCCATTTTAACAGGAAGAAACCTCCAGCAGACCCAGGCTCAGGGAGGGGCAGTGGTGCTGCTTTGAATGGGTCTTAGTTAAGACAGTGAGGGATCTCCTAGGCCTTAACTAATCTGGACCTCTTATCCTAGTTTGTAGTGTCTGTGCCTTTTGTAGCATTAATTAATGCATAGTCTGAAGCAATAATACCACGTCCAAGAAGTCTGTGCTCCAACTTTGGTGAGGGAAATTCTATTCTTTACATGTATGTGGTCTGCGGACGCAACTTGCTAGCCAAACTTGCTAACATTAGGTTATGGTTTGTGCTTAGTTCTGTCTCCAAAAAATACAAAACATTAAAATCAAGGCTTCAAAATGCAAGAACAAAAAATGGGTATATATGGGTATGTCCATATTGTATTTATCTTTCAAGCCGCGTGTGCAAATGACCAAATGTTGACATGCTAAACTAAGATAGCTAATACAGCAAACACTCTACTGCCATAGCAGGCTAACTTGACCTGTCAAGCTCAAAGCACTTCTGTGGCCAACTAAATGCTCACAGAACTTTTGTTTGTTTTTGCAAAAAGTCACCCTGAAATTAATAGCCAATGCAGAGGCCTACACGGTACCCTGAGAGGATCAGATACTATCTCCCATCATGCACTGTGAAATAGTGGGAGCTGAGAAAATTAGTTTTTCAGCCCTCTGCAAACCAGCAGGCGATCACACTGGCAGCCTTTCCTCTTTCCACCTCCGCCCTCGGATCAGCATGGCTCTAATCGGCATCAATGACGCCTGTTAAGAGATGTATTGGTAACTAACCCACGCCACACGTCCTGCTGCATCACTGCAAGGTAAAAGTAAGTCAGGCCCGCTGGTCACATCAGCTAAACCTCCACTTCATTACAGGAAGGGAGCGGTAGGATGAAATAGGTGGGAAGGAGGGGGCGCAGAAGGACTGCTAGAATAGACGTGACACTCGCCAAGGATAATTCAATCACAAGGCTAATATGCTAAGTGTTGCATAAACGCATCACTCTGTGCTCTCCCTATGTACATAATGTGATGCTGGGAAGGACTTTAATTCTATCTGACAGGGACATTATGATGTGAGGGCTCTCAGAAGGTGGGGTGAGAGGAGTCGGGGCCAAGATTACAGTCAAATGTGGATATATTAGTGAGACAGGGACCCAGTTTCTTTCCTGGAGACACAGAAAGGCTTTTAAGTGCCAGTTGTGGCCCCTTTTGAATAAAAAATGCCTGCAAAAAAAACACAAGCTGCAAAAATAGAAGATTGTGATCGCTGTCGTTTTTTTTCTTTTTGCACTGCATGAGAGGCTGTCTGCTTAGATAGCTGTTAAAGATGCCGATGCTGGCATTGCCCGAACAAATATTTACACATTTACGCTCACGTATTCTCTTATAAGCATACCAATCAATATTCGCTTGAGTAAAATGCAAACTGCTACAGTACCATTGCAAAAAGAGCAGCTGGTTTTTATGATACTTCATCAAGTTGCATCAGTTCAAAACAGCAGAGAACAGAATATATCACAGTATTCATTATTCATACTTGACCACTGTTCCCCTCTGCAGACTCTGGAAATACAAACTAACCACTGTGGTATTAGACACAAGAAGAAACACACATGCATACTTGATTCATTCCTGGGCAGAATGAATTTAAAAAGTTGATACAATTATTGATTTACAAGCTTTAATCATATGCGACTGGCCTTAGATTGACCTCTCAGACTCTGCCGGGCTTATGACAGTCCTGACAGCAATATGCTATTGATTTCTAAGCCCTAAAATATGTTTCCACAGAGCTTGACTTGCACAGTCCACCATCTCTTTCCAGTCACATCCCTCAAAACTGCAGGGACTTGACCCTATGCCTGAGTGGCTTTTCTTGAATCTATCAATGTGCTGATGCAAAACTCCGCCAGCTGCTGTCACAGACATGAAAGGAGAGCCAGGATGAGGTCACTCTTAAAATTGTGCAACATGAGGTGTTTTTCATCTTCACAACTTAATGCAGGAGCAACAAATTAAACAAGTCCAAACGCGTGACCTAAAAAAAAAAGCCTCACAAATCCCATCACTGAGAAATAAGATCTCATACACTGGAACTCAGCAGAAATCTGTTTGCAATAAGTATTTCTGAAGTCTAACTAAACATAAACCTTGAAAGAAAGACTCCACAGCCTGCACATTCTCTAACGCATGCAAAATACACTTATTTTTCTGCAGAAAGTAACCACTCAATCCCTTTCCCAATCCACGCTCAAATTAATATCCAATCATAGCCTTACCCCTGACTGGATGGAACTTCTTCACCTGGCAGAGTGGCTTGGCCTCTCATACCATCCAGAAATTCAACCGAGCAATCCATATGTGCCCCACAGACAACATGACAAAAGAAGAGAGAGCATGCTTTCCTTCCTCTCATGTTCAGATCACCCCAAGCAGGAGTTCCGGTTGAGTGGGAGGGGATCGAGAGATAAGAGAGATATTGGATTTGCTCGATGTTAGTGCTCCCAGCTCTGTTAAATGATTTTTTTTCCCTATTTGCCCTGATTTCTGCTTCTATCTTTTTGTTGGCGTGCATGCAAAAAAATGTAATGAGTGTGCAGGTGACTGTGCTTGCAGGATTAGTGGTGTTCAGTCCCTCACTGATCTAATTTTAGGACGCATCGTTCCCCCTCCGCCTCTCCCGCACTAGATGGATGTTTATTTTGTACGGGATTCATGTCAAATGGTGAAGTGAGGGTGTGAGACGATGGAGATGAGGTAATCCTGTTTTTGTACTTGTCAATGCATGTATAAGCATAATCCAGCTATACTGAATTACAGGAGGGGGGTTACATCTATTTCATAATAGTATAGATAGCATCAAGGTCTTAAATGGTGCTTTTGGAATCTACAGTGCAGTGTAGAGCGCTTAGAGATTGCTCTTCTATCAGCTTCATTATGATGACCGTTTTGCCCTTTGAGTGTAATGAGACTGCCTCTCGAGGGGGCGGTGGGGGTCTTGGATGGTCATCTTTTCCCTGTGCTTTGTAAAACACATACACATGCACTTACACACACACCGTCTGAGGGCATAAAAGGTACAAGGCGCCGGACGTGACTGGACAGTACAATAGCAGTGTTTATGATTTACGTTGATGTCTTTCTCTTTGAAGTCACCTCTGCAAAGATGGAAGGACTTTCAATAAGACTTTACATGTGATGTAATAAGCTGCATTCAACGACACGGAATAACAAGACGCTAGCACTCTGATACATCATGCATGACAAAGCACTCAGAATATAAGAAATGCTGGAGAATGTCGGCATGAATCTATTAGGTCCATAAAGTCATTCTTTGCACAAATGTAGCTTTGGTTGATTGCACAGTTTTGTTTCTTCAGGCATGCTAGCTGCACTGCACTGGAGATGACATTGTTGGGGTGTCAGTCTAACACTAGCAGTTGAACAGACCAAAATAGCTACTGTGCAATGATTATTCAAAGATGGTTAAACTTTGGTGACGTCTTGACTTTTTCTTTTGTGCAACCAGCAAGCCATCAATTCTGTGGAATACCTACATACATGAACTAAAACAGTAATAATGATAATAACAATAATAACATCTCCGTATAAAGTAGAATGCGGGTTCAAAAGTATCAGTCGATTGTCGGGTTTATAGGCTCACATTTGCCAATGTCCTCATTGCTATTTCCTCCATAAAGAAAAGCATCACATCTTTTCATAGTCACTCCCTTATTTTTGGTTCCTTGAGGAACAGACCACTTGTGCTTTTAGCACCTTTGGACTCTCCCAGCCGAAAGAAGGGTGCTAGGTCTGACGTGTGGACAAAGATCCTGGATCAGTATTCGGCGACCCTCTGTAACCTCAGGCTGCTGCTTGAGTTGCTGTGAATTTTAAATGCGTCCCCTGTGTAACGTAAGCACTTACAGTTGATGGTGGAATAACTAAGAGGGAAGAAATCACATGAACTAACTTGGTCGTGTATCTTGTTAGATAACCCCCCCCCCCCCCCCCCCCCACACACACACACACACACACACACACACACACTGTTTGTAAAGGAAGACTCCATAGCTAGGTGCTTGATTTTATACACCTGTGGTAAGACTATAAACACCTGAATTGTTTATTGCTTACACTCACTGAACATTTACTTGAAGACAAGATCAAATTGACACTGCGTCTAATAAGTCTAATAAGTCGGTGTGCCTGGGACATTGTCTGAAGTTTCTCTTTCTCAAATGTAGCTCACATGTAGCATGCAACAAGAGACTGTCAGCTTTAAATGCATTCTGGCTAGCACCCTAGTAGTGTTGCACACTTAACTTAATCTTAAACTCTGTCAGGACTTTGGCTTCCCACAGTTAAATGAGCTCGATAGACTGATGTCTAATATGAGTGCTTCACTTATCATGCTAAGAATGCTAAGAAAATCAGCAAGCGCTAAATCAGATCCTGACCACAAGCCTTGTGCCAATCACAAGTGACTGTTCTCTGCACCATACATTTTTCCTGGGCTGGTCTGGATGAGTAATCCTATTTTAAAAGACATATAAAGAACTAAATTGAAATGTCTGGGACAGGAGAAGGTGAGAGCTATCCCTTGAAGTGGAACATCCATTATTATTTGGAAAAACCTTGAATTTAGCACAAGTGATGTTAACTGAAAAGAAATCATATGAACAGAAACCTATGGACTGTGTCTGCACCGCAAACCAACACAGCTGATTTATTCAACTGCCTGAAAAAACTGCAGCACCATTAATGCATGAAAGCCCAAGGAAAACAGTGTAATGCCTGCTAACCTGTATCATCCAGATTCAACTTAAACGTCGATAAAAAGTAGCCTATTCGGCGTGTCAGCATATACATCCAGCTCCCAAAGACGCACCGAAATCACCAAAGCAATCACATTCAATTTTGCCAAAGACATGTTTCTAATAAATATTGTGAGTAAAACATAATGGGCATAAGATATGTCAGCTGTCATAAAATTATTTTTTACAAAGTGGGAAAGGGGGTCGAGGAGAGGGATATTACAGCTGCCAAGAAGGTTTTATTAAATCATGTCAATTAGCTAAATGAATGGAGTAAAAGATGTTATGTTATTTTTCTGCAAAGATTAATTTCTGAAGATTGATGTAAAGGAGTGTAGCACACTGTAAAGGTGAAAGCAGTACCGTGTTTAATTTCGCTACTAGCTGTTGTCTTTAGGCTAATAAGGCTGCAGGCAGAATGCACATAGTGGCTCCGTTTGTTTATTTCTGAGGTAATATGCAGAATTTCTCCTTTCCTTTTCTTTGGGATTGCTTGAAGAGTAAGTATGATTTCCCTGAACCAACATTTTCTTTGGATGACTAAAGATATATTGTGCGGATATATAGTGCCAGTTTTCAAACAGCAACTTTCTCAGTCCTTGATGTAGCTGTAACTCTGATAAAAGCTCCACTCAGGGCTAAGGACATAATGTAGAGCATACCCAAGGGCACGTGAAGGACTAGTTTTTGTCTAAAGTTTAATAGCAGCAGTGGACAAAAAGAGTAAGCTTGCACAGAGTGTGGCCAAAATGTATGCACAGACAAACTTGATAAAGTACTCGTGGTGTTGGCATTGCTCCCGTTAAAGGTGTCTTCAGGACCAACTTTTGCCATGTTGACACGCAAACTGACAGGAGGACCCACAAGGTAAAACACATAATGAATACAGTCTTGCAGCTGATAAATATTAAGTGTTCATACCCTTGATGATTATAAAACAGATACAAATATATGAAAGCGTAAAGAAAATGTGGCTGCAAAGGTTGCAAAGTGTCAGAGTAGACCCTTATGTAACCATGGACGTATAGGTTCCTGGTTAGATAGTCAACTGTATCCATATTGTGCTTTCACTTTTCAGTTTATAAAATGAGATATTAAGCATGGATGACCCACATTTACACAGGGAGTTCATTCATAGTGACATATCTTGGGGTCTTTCAAATGTCACATAACTCGCAGCGATGCGTCATATGCCGGCTTTCACTCAAATCTCTGGATGAAGTCGTGCAAGTCTAAAATGGTAGAAGTCACTGAAGATTCTGAGAAAGTGAACGATCAAAAATGCTCATCTGTCATTTCCTCATGCTCGGCGTGAGTAAGGAAAAGGCCCGAGGATTGGAAGTACGCAGAAAAAAACAGTGTCAGTGCCCAACAATGTGGGCTGTCAGTTCCTTTAAGAGCAGAAATCTGCGCAGGAGGGAACACTTGTCCTGTGTTAAGATTGACAGGAGGAAACCAAAAATGAGAGGTCAAGACGGGAGCAGTAAGAGTGGGGGAGGAAAGGAGAGTCCAGACACTCAGCTGCGGTGACAGAAAAAAAAAGAGAAGATGGATAAATCTAGGATGGAGGACAGAGAGAGGAAAAAAATACTGAAGGGGATGGCTGTAGATTTGAAGCTGTTGGCGAAAATTAGCATAGACATAGACATTTTTGTCAAACTTTTTGAAAAGTAATGATGCTGAGAGGAGCTCTCTTTCAGTTCTGAAGATGCAAAGTGTTTTCTCCATCATCTTTTCTGCAGTAAACAAGCCACAGAGGGGATCTGAGGACAGGACAGTTGCATCAACACAGCACGTACATCATTCTGTCACCTGACATAATGGCACTGATTCTCACGGATAAGAAAATGGACAAGAAAACTAGTTTGCTCTGCCCTGCAGCGAACAGTGTGGACATTACTGCGCAGTAAAAGCTGTGGTCTCTATCTGCTCCAAACACCTTAATCTAATGACACTGTAAAAACAACGCTTCTGATGTCCTGCAGGATTTTATGGGACGTTATCTGGATGCTGACACATCAGTAGAACACCACAGACTGTCACGTCAGGAAATATGCATCAATATGTATACTAAGGACTAGAGGCAGGAGAGAAAGAAAATGCAGCAGTGACCAACACTCTGTTTAATGAAAGATCCTCTTGGCTCTCACAAGTGCTTTGAACAATTTGACGCTGTGCTGATAGAAATGTATGATCAGGCTGGACCAATGGTATGAGCCCAACTTTTCTCTCCTGGGTCTAATTTATTGATGCACTGGGACTCGGCGCATGCTTTACTGTATGCGCATGTGCTTATGAAGGCTTTGATTTATATTTTTTCCCAGCCAAGGCCTCAGCGTGTCTCTCCAAGGGACAAAGCACAGGCCATTTTTAACCTCAGATTCCTTTATGGTATCAGTCTGCACCAACTCTGCTGTCCTTCTCTGTCACCCAGCATGGGTGCTGTTTCAGCCTAGAGAGAGGGGGGGGACTCATGTCATGCTGTCCTAATTTGGACTCTGAGGATTTTTTAATCCGCGGTGCTTGACATCTCGTGGCCAGTAGCTACACTAAGCTGGTAAATGCACAGCTCCCCCGCCTTCACCAGCATGAACATGTCACAGTCGCTCCTGAAAACAATCGTGAGCCCAGCATGGGTCGCTGGGGCATCGCAACAGCACCTGCGTGCCGTGATCAAGTGTGTGAGAGGCCCGTATCACTTGCTGTCCTGTCGGCGTCCTGAAGCGCGTGTTCAAGTCTGTTTGTTTTACTGTGAGCCTGTAAACCCGCACGATGAGCAACACACAACAAACACCAAAATATAGACTTTATAGAAGAGCGCACATCACCCCGAGTGAAGCAGAAGTCCAGCTGTGCGTGTGTGTTTATGTGCATTTGTGTGTGTGTGTGAACCAAAGAGACCTTCTCTGTCACATCCCCTACCCTTTGGCTGCTCTTCCTCTTCCTCTGTGAATATCAATGAATGACCTGAGACACAAACAAGAGCTTTTTTTTTACTTGCAGAGCCTCAGTTACATATCAACAGACTAAAAATAAAAATGTTAAAAAGCCCATACATTTCAATCAGCACTAAACTTATGAGCAAATCGCCCTGTATGTGCACAGATGTCGTCTCAACTCACACATGGAAGCATTAACAGTAGCATTGTTATTATTATTTCTTTTTTTAGTAGCAAGCGTGAGAAGTGCTGCGACAGCATCATTGACAATGAGTGCACTGGCAATGCTAAGTGGGCTAAAACAAACAATCTATACACTTCTTTAAAACACCTTCACCTTAGATTGATTTCCACAGAGGACTTAGCATCTAATAGCAGTCTAATAGAGAGACTTTACAAATCTATTTTTTCCAGTGTACTGACCAGATTTCTTATTTCTTAATGTGCTCAAACATCGCATCCCACGTTCATGCAACCCCTCGTACAATAGGTTTTCTTTATGCTAGGAAAAGACATCACGTGTGAGTCTCCTTTATCGTGTCTATTCTTTCCACAGCATCCATCTACTGAAGTATGTATATATGTGCAGTAGTAGAAGCTTCCACTGATACAACTAAAAAATATCACCTGAATTCACATTGGTAAAAACAGGAAGCATCTGTGTCCAGAGTACTCATAATAATCATCCTAGATTTATCAAGTGTGATCCATCTTGAGAGTGCTGAATCCTTTTTTGTGAAATCGGGGTTGAGGACAGAAGAGACAGGAGGAGGAGACGATGTTGGGATTTTAAGGAGGAGGGTGAGCAGAAGGTGAAGGCTCCTCTTTTGAGATGCAGTCCATCACTGAATACATCCTGCAGACCTCTCAGTATCCCCCCTCCCCACCACCACCACCACATCTGCACCTGGCTGCACTGGCCTTTGCTCCACATCCTCTTTCTCTTCCTCCACCACGACTGATACCTACCGATGGCATACACTAGCCTGCTCTTTATTAATGACGTTAAGCCTCTTTTTTTTGTCCCCCACCCCACTTTACCCCACTCTCCTCGCTGTGAAGAGAGAAGATGGGACTCTGGAGGGATAAAATCATTGTCAGAGAAAGACACCAAAAAATATCAGTCATCCCCCCTTACCTTGCTGTCCAGTGAAGAGGAGAGCCTCTCTCCTCCAGGAAGGTTTGGAAGCGAGTGTGCACATACACTCACATCCACTATTATGCGCCGCTCACTCACGTTCACACACACATTTACGCTCGCGCACAGACCTACACGCTCTCAAGCTCATGCACACAACGGCGAGGAGGGATGGCTCTCAAGCGAGAGCACACTGCAGGCTGCCGCTTGCCTGGGAAAGCCTGATGCGTTCCTCCCTCCGGGCAGAAACACACACTGCCATCTCAAAGGCTCTTTGTTGGGGCCGATTCATCCCCAGTTCTGTGGCTGAGTGCTGATTCGTGTACCGGTGCCTGCTCCCGGGGACGAGGGGGTGTCCGTACAATAGATAGACAAAGCCATGAAAAAGAAAAGCAGCATCCAGGAGGAGAGGAATATCACAGCACCATGTAGCTCCTTCCATCCACCCCCCTTTTCTCTCCTTCTCCTTCTCAGGCTCGCTGTCTTTCTCCTACAGACACACACACTCCCTCCCACCTCCCTTTCTCTCTTACTCTCTTCCTCCTCCTCTCTCTGCCTCTCTCTTTATCACTTCCCTCCTTCTCTGCCTCCTCCCACTCCCTCACTGGGCTGCAAAAGAACTGATAGCAGCATGTGCCTGCGCCCGTGTGCCGGTTTCCAGTGACTGTAAGGAGAGGAGAGCTCTTCAACACCTCATCACCTGGGATACCTTTCATCCCCCACCCTCTCCTCTCCCCTCCCCACCCACCATCTCTCTGCCTCTCTGTCTCCTTTGCACGTAATGTGGGTGACACGAGAACGCGAGGGTGCTGACTTCACCCGGTGCACTGCTGTTCACTCAAATGTATTATCCATGAAATGACATGGTCAGGGAGATGGCAGATGGCAGAGGAGGGGTTGCTGTACCGATGCTTGTAAAAAGGGGTGTGGGACTATCCTTGTAGAGGGGCTAGATCCTCATCCTCACACTGTCTTTTGAGTCTATCGTGACCCAGAAAAAACCCCAAAATCATTGCAAGTGAGGGGACACTGAAACTGAAGTTACAGCCACACTCCTGCCTCTGATCCGGCATCATTATTTGAGCGAAACATTTCCCCTCTCCTTTTACCACAATCATTTCCTGAATAATTTATACAGAAGCTAAGACCAGGCACGAAGAAGGAAAATGTATTAGGGTCAAGTCATGCAGAAACTGCCTGCAAGAGTGAGCCACATTTAGGGCATATGTGTAATACATGGCATTTTGATATGAAAGGCACTACGACAGGCTTAAATAATGGCACCCCCTCCCCCAGCACACACATCAAATAAAGTGAGGTGAAAAACGACTCCACTAAACCAATCTGCATAACAGTGGCAGATTTTCCTGTTAGGGGTATGGCAGACACAACCCCTCCCTCTCTTTCACTCTCACTTGTCAGCATTAATGTCACAGATATTGACTGGTGGTGGTTTGTTGTCTTATAGTCATGATTTCCTTTGAGTTTATGAAACAATAAAAGATGCACAAATATGGTGATCACAAAAACTACTCCAATTTTTACCAGGGTTATCTCAGCTGAGGTTGCTTATTTATCCTTATCTCTGCTTGCCCAGTATGAAGGAAAGCTGCACAGGTCAAAAGGTCAATAAATGAAACATGTCTTCTTGTTTCCGCGAGAATGCACAGAACCACACAATTTTGCTTCAGTGGTTTAGCACAAACGTAAAAAGAAAGCTACTGCTGCACTTTTAGGTAGTTATTATTTTTCTACTTGTTTAATTATCATTTTCTTTTTTTATATATGTATGTATGGAATATTTTAGTGCATATTGTATTGCAATAAAAGGAGAGACTAGGAGATGTTATAAAAGAAATTATTTTTACATGTCATCCTCACTCCTCACCCAGCACTCCTCTCGGATAAATAGCGTAAAAGTAGCTTGTGATGTAAAACAGATTTCACAATGACAATACTGGTCTTAAACCACAGCGTCATTAAAGTGAAAGCCCCAGAGCTGCATAAGTAAGACAACTTTAACTCCTTGCATTTCAATTCATTCTATTGTTTAGCATGAATATGTAGGAATTACACAGCAGGCTACCGGGGCTCAGAGTACTAAGCTAAAGCAAATGTAATTTTTCATTTAGAAAAAAATATCCACTGACTTTTTCAGATGACCTAGAAATCCATTTTTAAATCTGTATGATTAAGACAGGCACTGCAGAAATCTAGACAAAGCCCGTGGCATTAACCTGCCAGCTAATGAGCAGTTAGGTAACCAAACAAATGTGCATGGTATAGTAAGTCACAGTTCTGACTTACTAAGTGGAAACAGTGAGATAAGTCAAACATGATCAGAGAAAAACCTAAAAAAAATACCACTAACTCATGATTATAAGATAATAAGCTGTCATTTTCATGGGTGTAATTACATGTAATTACATAACATTAAGCCAAATTTGAGATATATAAGTATATATCAAGCAGTGGCCTCGGGAGAACTGATAGGATCGAAGCGAAAGTGGTAAAAATACTGAGTCATCGGTTAGTATATTAACACGCTGGGGTTGCTGTCTGAATTACATAACCATGAGTCAAAATTACAGAATGAAATCATTGTAGATCTAAATCAGGAAATAATCTTCATAGTTTAAGTCATGAGCTATAGTTTCCTTTTCTGAAAGCGTATGAAATTCCACAACCAGAATGATTGGAGGGGGGAAAAGGGGCTGATGATTTTGGTGCTGCATGTTTGCAAGCTGTTGTGTCTGTGTGCAAGCCTGATGGAAGTTCACCTCAGTCCTTCTCACTGGGCAAAACCTCTACTAGTGACTTAAAGTGAGCCTAGGTAATGGACAGAAAGCTTTCTGGTAACTGGTGCATGCAAACACAAACCAAAGGCTACAAATAGGTAAAGACTACATGGCACTTGAGTGTTCTTGTCCATCGCAGTAAGAGGACAAAAGCTTTTCTTCTCCGAGGGCCTGCCTACAGAGCATTACAGTAGATGGCCTCCTCGTACCAGCTCTCCAGTGCAGTGCAGAGAGCTATGGATTTTCTGTCGGGAGTCGCTGGCTGGGACGAGCTTTTAATAAGTCATGCCAACCGGCGAGCCATAGAGGATGCATTATGGTGCAGTTATGCCGTTATTATGATGGGAGCGCATCATGTTGCCCATCACTTATCGCTGAATTTCAGCTGCTCCCAGCGCTGAGCCACAATTTAAAGTAGACAGTATGGGAACTCACCACTAGAGAGGATCTTGGCCGGCAGTGTCATATTTCCAGTGTGAAGTGTGCTCCTCCAGTGATCCACTTGCATGTAAAACTAACACTGCTTTGAGCCACGGTTCATCAGGCTTCCTGGGGATAACCACAGCCTGATCTGCTCACAGCTGCAAGTGGTTGATTTCACTTGCTAATGAGCCAGCTACCTATCTTGCAGCCATTCATCAAAGTCTGCCCAGCAAGTTGACTGTGTAAAGTGGACCCTGTCATCACAGTAGATTAAAAGTTTAAGCATACTTTCAATGCTTTTTGGGATTGGGGTAAACACTTCCTGAATAATGTCATTAGACATTTCCAAGGAATTTTCATCTGATGCCCCCACCAGCATCAGATTACAGTCAGCACTAAACTGTTCTCGTGTCCTGTTAGTAATTAAGCAAACACCATTACCTGGAGTGCAATCTATGCTTCCCCTTGCATGCCCCCTGCTGACAGTGCATTACTGCAACCCCCTTTGGTTTCTAAAAGAGAAATTAACAACTACCAGTAATTGGTTTGGTTATTGTAGCAAGTTTATTGGACATCAATGTTACATGGCCTGAAAGATGCATGTACTCAGACTGAGGCATGAAGCCCAGCTGAAGTGTCTCACTGAAACCCGTTTGTGACTGTGTTGGATTAGAGTAGAAAAATCTGCTCAAGAAATACTGAGCAAGACAAAAACAAAAACAGCACGCATAAAAAAAACACTGCTTAAGAACACTGGACGCAATCGGGAGTGAAAAGGAACGAATTTGAGTAGTACACAGCAAAATCTCCAGTGTTAAATTAACACTGGAGAGTGTCTATATGGGTCCACACCTCTGAGTGTTAAATACAACACTGTTGAGTGTTAAATGAACACTGGAGAGTGTCTATATGTTTAAAAGTAACCTAATTCATTTTGAAGATTAACAAAGACTAACACTGAGCAGTGCTGATTTTCTAACACTGGAAAATAACTCAAAATGTTAGAAATATTCCAGTGTTAGAAAATCAGCACTGCTCAGTGTTAGTCTTTGTTAATCTGCAAAACTGACTAGGTTACTTTTAAACATATAACACTGTCAAAAGTGTTAATTTAACACTCAACAGTGTTGTATTTAACACTCAGAGGTGTGGACCCATATAGACACTATCAACATGTATTTACATCTATGTTTTTTCTCACGCTAGTAGCATTTTTACTAGATTACATTACAGTGTACAGGGGTTCCCATTATTTGGTCCAACCACTGTATTTGCATGAATCCAATACACCTTTTAGTGTCTTCAGCTCCCAGGGTATCCCCCTCAAAAAGCTTTTTTGTTTGTTTATAAAGCCTTCTGAGTAACTGGAAATCTATGACGATATTTACATCTGGGTGATGAACAGTCACTACATGATCTAGTCAAAAATGGTAAAAACTCAGAAAAGGAACTAAATCCCATTTGGAAGCATCAGTTTGCAGCACCAGCTGCAGCTTCATCCTTCTGCCCTTCCTCTGATTCTTGCGCCGTCTTTTTGAAGAACCGTTCAGCTCGTAGCTCCTCAAAGCAGAACTCAGCAGCACCATTTAGCAGCAGCTCTTTACAGTACATGCTCTGCTCCTGTTGTTTTCCCGATTCTGCCTCCTTCTGCTGCTGCTGATGGTCCTGCAGCCTTTTGAGAGGAGTCTCATCTCTGCCCGGCTTACGCGCTGACAAAACTGTGTTAACTGCTGGGTTGATCTTACATGGAGTCCTGAGGGAGGGACAGAACAATCCACTTACATTCAGCTTAGGAAGACACTAATCAACATGTAATGTGAATATAATATTTAGCAGATAAAGCAATGACATAAAATGTCAGATAAAAACTGGACCTTTTTCTGAGATATGCTACTAAAAATGTGAAGAATACTGGAAATACTTTTCCCCACAACTGCAAGTATATATGGTAGTCTATTCATGTCTGTAGGTGCAATCAGCCTCCAGAAAACTGCACCCAGACTGAACAAGCTAATGATTTGATAACTGAGATGACGGAGGATTTTTTTAAAAATTCATTTATTTGGGCTTTTCAATTAAATGTGCGTATACAGCCACAGATCTTGGTACTCAGGCATTTCTGTTGAACCTTTAATGCTCCTGCCTGTTGTCTCTTTGTCTGTTCCCCCCTGGTCAAAATAATGAGTAAAATTAAAAATGAATGAATAAAAAAATGAAGGTTTTTATAGTAACTCACATTGTAGGAGGCTGATCCGACTCCTCCACAAACGGTTGGAAAGTGAGTTTGGGAGGCGGTGGCGCCATAACAGTATGTCCAAATTTGGACTTTTGGGGCATCTATGACGACATAAAAAGAAAGTTATGAATCAACTTTGCATAATGGCTTTCAACACACACAACAATGAGCCTGTTCTCCCATACCTTCACATCACACCATCGCTCAGGCTTCTGCTCATTCTCCTTCGCCCTAGATGTGGGAGGAGCCACCCAAGCTTCCAATCTAGGCTCCGATGGGCCTGCGCTCTGAGCCTTATTCTCGTCAAAGATGACCAACCGACTGTTACTGCCAAGAACAGGGGCGCCTTGTGACTTCAGGCCACCGGGAATACCTGAATACAAACTCATTATGTTTTTCCCAGTCTTAAAGTACTGTTATCATCAATTTAGTATTTTGAAACACATTTTATTTGCATATTCATGTGCTTACTTCTGATTCCGGCCCCTGTTCTGTTGATGGGGGCGACAGCCTTTTTCTTCCCTCTGTGTTTCAGATCAGCTAGAGAAACTCTCTCGAGTTGCTTAGGCTCATCATCACTGTCTTCCTCCTCCACATTCATCATCACCTGCCGGGAAACGCGTGCCTGCAGTGCCCTGCGAATATAAATACAGAAAAATGTGATCACTGTAACAACATAACAGAGATGTTCACTTATCAGAAACTATACTGGATGCCTCCATACTTGTGAAACTGTAGGAGTTTATCATGTGGGTCAGCACTCTTTCTGAACCCCTCTTGGTAGACCAAGTCTGCTTTGCGGAAATTGCCCTGATCCTCATACTCCTCTGACCAAGCAATGTAGAGGGAAGCTTGTGTTACTCCAATTCCCTGTGCTTGCATGTATCTGTAAATTTCCAAAGGCTCTTGGCAGTTCTTCGCCTGGTGACATGTAATGAAAAGTTATAAATGCAGCATTAGTTTGTCAAAGTAACAGAAATAGTCAGAGGTTATGCTTTTGCACTCACAAATTTGATCCAGAGGTCAACATAGCGGGGGTCATTGTGATAATGTTTCTCCTCTGTAAATCTGGTCACGACCCGTTCCAGCAGTGTGGTGAGGTTGCTCTCTTTTCCACCCTGGGGGAAGGTTTGTTCTGTCCACTTAATATACCTGGAAAAATAAAACCGTGTTAGGATTACAGGGAAATTTAAGAGCAATGTTTATGAGCACACTTGGCTATTGACATATTTCCCTTACCGATCCCAAACACTAAGTGGATCATCGCCCTCGTATGTGCGCAACTCGGACTCAAATGCCCTGCAGAAATAAATATACACAAGGTCTTTTTTCATCATATAAAAAAATGCATGGACAAAATGTACAACAGAAATCTCTGTCACCTAATTTAAGTTTAAAATAGCCATCCATACATTCGCTGCTGGTTGATTGCAGAGGTGGGTCCATCTTGTTGTTGACTCAGCGCCTGATGTAAGGCCGATATGGCTCTTCCCCGCCTCAAAGGCTGGATGTTTTCTTTGCTGAGCTCCCATTCCACATCTCCTCCTTCTGCCATTTCTGAGACAGAAACTAGATACATACAGCAGGAGAATTAATTACTTGATATTTATCCCCGGCTGAATTTGTAATTAAAAATTAACCAGAACCCCAGAAAAAAAAAAAGCTGCATGACAGTTTTAAATGGATTTGTTATTTGTTATTGAGTGAAATAAGTACTTGATCCCCTACAAACAGCCAGAAATCTGGCTCCCACTGATTGGCAAATTAAAAAAAAAAATCAATCAATTACAGATACCCTTATCTCAACTTGTTATGTGTATAAAGCACACGTGCCCACAGAATCAGTCCTGGATCAAAACCATTATTTCGCCCTCTGTATACACATTTAATTCAGTTGCTTGGAGTTTTTAAGTTGTCCTATTTTTACATTTCTGATCTGTAATCTAACTTCAATAAGAAATCACCTTATAGGCAAATCAATAGAACAATAAAAATTAAACGTAACCCTTTAATGCCTCATATTTGACACAAGAATTTTTGAGACTACTACATCATCAGTGTGTCCCCCCCACAAACAAACAAAACGGCCCAGAGATGTGAAATTTATATTCTAGATTGTTGGTCAGAAAGACACCATACTGTCACAAAATGAATAACGGAATCATTTTGAAGTTGTATAATGGTTTTAAAGGAAGATTTTCTGAGGTGACCTTCATAGTTTTATCTATGCTTTAAAAATTTACCACAATCCTGTTGTTTCTCATTTTTACCCAAGTTTGACTGGATAAGTCTTGACTCAGATCATAACTTGAGGGCTGTGCTGGGTGTGCCACTACATCATCCTTTTTATAACTCAAAAATGTTGCTAGAATGCAACCTTTTATCTTGGTGACCCTGACAAACCAATTCTATATACATAGCAGGCAGGACTACTTTAAGGCTCTGCTATCTAATCTACCTAAAATCTACTTGAGTTGATTCAAATCTCTGCTGCCAGACTTCTTACTACGACCAAAAGGAGAGAGTACATCACACCTGTTGACTTTAAAATCCTTTTATTTAAATCCTCTAGCTGTTGCAAAATGCAAGACAAAACCTCTGGGGAGGTAGCTTTTTCAGTGTTATGCTTCAAGCTGCTGGAACAGCCTGCCAGAGGACCTGGCTGTGTTGAAATCTTTAAACTTAACAGCCCCCTCCAAAGCCTGAGTGTGACTGAATATTCTTTACAGACAGCACTTGTTTTAATTTCATATAACTTCTTTGCTTTAAGTAATATGTAGTTTCATTCAGTTTTTATTTTATTTTTCACTGGTCAAGTCTGTTACTTTTTATTTCATTTGATGCACTTTTGTTGTAGTTGTATTTAATTTTAAATAACTTTTTTGATGTTCTGACTTTGTTATACACTAACGTGAAATGTGATATACACAAAGCTTATTATTATCTCTGTATAGCCAAAAGTAATCTATTACTGTACTGACACTGTCATTATAATTGTTTATTTCGGGCTTAATTAGTTCTTTTGTGTGAGAACTAAATAGCATGATGTCCAGGAGGCATACTGAACAAGTTTCAGGACAACATGAGCTAACGATGCACTTCAACAACAACACATTTTAAATAATTATGTGGTAAACTTCCATCGTATTACAAACCGTGTGACACGTACACAAAATAATGTTTAGCTATCAACACTCTCCCTGCGTTCCTGTTAACGTTAGGAAGTGCATGTGTTTGGAGCTAACACACTAGCTAGCGAACGATAGCTTTAGTCTGACCAACTTTAGCGTTTTTTCCATCGACGACAAATTTACATAACTGAATTAAAACAGACTTTCTGCAAAATGTGCGTGTTCTATACCGCTTCCGAGCCTCCTTTATTTCTTTTCTAGGTGACAGCTCGAACTCCAACGTTGTCGCAGTAAAGCTGTTGAACGGTTGTGTCTGTATTTTGAACAAGAGCCGCCAGAGATTTAGCAGGACTCTGATTGGACGGAAAACCGGAAAATGCGTTTACATTACGTCATACCTCCTCTTCCGCGTTGCTTCCTGTTTTGAATGAACACCTGAAAATAGTTGCTAGTAGCTAGCTGCCAAATTAATGCTCACGACTGAGTGTGTTTTCTTAGACATTTTAACGCACTGTAGCTGTATCGATAGCATTAACATCCCCCTACCCATGAGCCTCTGCATGTGTCGATATGGACAGTCGATGTTATTGTTGTGCATCCAAGTTTAGCCTCTTCAAGAAGGAGGTGAGTATTTCACGGCTAATGCTAACCACATAGACATACATAGAGGTACATTTTGAATAAAGTGATCTATTTACTATTCGTCATAGCTGGGCTGTAAGAACTGCGGCCGTTCCTTCTGCTCCAGCTGCTTGACTTTCAGTGCTGTGGTGCCTCGCTGTGGCAACACCCAGCAGAAGGTCTGTAAACAGTGCCATGGTAATCTGACCAGGTAACGCTCAAACCCTGCAAGGAAGAAAAAAACCCCCCTAAAAGTAGTTTTGTTTGGACTTTGGAGCTTCTCTCTCATTTTAATTTCTTTCTTTTTAGTGGGCCATCTTCAACCAGTGCTGGCAGATGGTCTCCTCCAGAAAACTATAAAAAGTCAGTGTATACGATCAAATTAGGGGAGAACTTAAACTTTGGCAGCACAGCGGTTTCATAACATCTAAAGTACACGTGTCTTCCATTAGACGGGTCGCTGCACTTGAGGCCAAACAGCAAGGACAGCCAACACAGCCTGTGAGGACCAGCAAAGCAGGACATCCACCAACCAGCGGCCTGAGCAAAGAAGATCAGGCAATTGCTGAAAGGCTTCAAAAGCTCAAGGAGGACACAGCACCTAGTAATAAGATTTTTAGCAGCTCTCATTTTTATTTAATCCAGCAAGTGCAGTAATATTATAATATTTTCCAAAACAAGGTAAGGAGTAAGCTTTTTGCCTTCTCTTCAGGGTCTGTCCCCTCTGACAAAGAGCTCGAGTCCCGACTTGCTGCTCTGAAAGCTCCCAGCAAGCCAGTACCTTCTGCACAGGAGATGGAGGACCGTCTGGCCACTCTGCGGGGTCTCCCTCCACCATCTCAAGCTCCTCGACCTGTGAGCTGAATCTCTTCCTGCTTGTTTGTAACATCTTAGGCCTTACAGTACAGCTCAGTAGCTCAATAGCTTCAAATATTTATTTAGAGGGAACTCAATACTAAACAGTGTCCCTTAACTCCAAGTATATATGCTTGTCTATTCATGTCTGTAGGTGCATCAGCCTCCAGAAAACCGGACCCAGACTGAACAAGCCAATGATTTGATAAGTCAGATGACAGACGAAGTTGCAATTGACAACCAACAATCAAATCCTGAATGCAGTAAGATATTGCATTTCTCCCTGATTTTACCTGCCTTAAACCAATAAGTAATGAGTCAGTCATAACATTCATTCTTATATCGTAAAATTAATAAACAGGTACTGAACAACACTGTTATTAAATCTGAAGGTGTAGATGGCCGCATGAATGATCTCAATAAAGGTGAGGCAGGTACATTGGATGAGAATTTGGAAGAGAACCAGGATGCAGCCAAGCAGCTGGAGGCTGAGAAAGCCCATCTGCTCGAGGAAGCTATGGAGGAGCTGAGGAAAGAAAGTCACTCTCAAGATCAGATCCTGCACATGGCAAAGAGGCTGGCACAGCTGAAGGGGCAGGACCCGGACAAAGGTGAGTTATTCGAGCACCATTCACCTCACCTTATCTGTTATCCACGCACTAGTGTGTCATAAAATATGATAAGGACGTGCGTTGTAAATGCAGTTTCCATGACAGAAGTCCTAGCATGCTAGTGTATCATGCCCCATTTTCATTGTGATTCATTTATAGTTACTATGGAGGACTTCCAGCAACCTGACAGTGAAGAGGAGACTGAAGAAGAAGCTGTTATGAGAGTGTTAAAACAGGTGTGGCAAAAATAACCATGAGATGATAATGAACTATAAATAATTTGTTTCTGCGTACATCTTACACCCCTAAAGGTGCAAGTGAACTAATTCAGACCAGTGTGCCTAGCCACAAGGGGCTGCTATTTTGCCAGTTTAATCACTTCTTATTTTTTCTTGTATGCTTTCAGCTCTCAGAAGAAGCTACACTAGATGAAGCCAGTGGCTACAACATACCTTTAGAACAGAGTGGGCCAAGGAATAGGGAAAATAAAAAATCGTCCAAGAAACCGGTACAAAACCACGCTTGAATTATTTCTTTATTTTAAAGCTACGTGAGTGCATAAAATTTAAATCCCGATCTGATTTTATTTTAAAGGCTCCGCCTCCGACACCTAAGAGCAGGAACCTACCTGCTGCCGATGCACATCAGCCGTCAGACAGTGACGAAGAAGAGCTTCCGTGGTGCTGCATCTGTAACCAAGATGCCAGCCTTCGATGTCACACCTGTGATGGAGATCTGTACTGCAACCGCTGCTTCAGGTAGTATGAAATGCATTAATTATAGAAAGAAAGAAAAAAAGCCTAACTTTAGACTCATGATAGACTTTTGCATGGAAGCCTTGACTGCACACAAAAAAACAAGATCTCTGTGATTTGGAATGCATACCATGACCCAGATAAATTGCAGGCAAGCTGCTGCCCTACTGTTAAGCAGCATGAATATAAAGTATTTAGTCTGATGAATTATCAATCCATGCTTCATTATGTCCCCAGGGAAGGCCATGATAAATATGATAGGAAGGAGCATCGCACCACTAACTACACTGCGCCAAAGAAGAAGAGGGAGACATGATAGTGAAGCTAAGCTGCAGGTGATTGGTAGAGTTAGGCCAGCCATCACACTTAGACTTGTTCATTAGCCTTAAGTGACTTACTATTGTTAGAAAACAGTCTCTCTAATCATCTAAAACAAGCCACAAACCATCAGAACTCCTCAACATATTTTATTCAGTAAATGCTAAGGCTGAACTAATTGAATGAAGCATAATAAGAAACCACTGGTAATATTTCTTGCAAAGCACGGGTTAGATAAGGACCATAAACACAATGTAAATGCATTATAATATGTATAATATCTTAAATATAGTTTATTTTTTGTGGAATGTATAAAAATAGACGTATGTAATATTTGTGAAGGTATTGCAGCAAACCTGCACGGCCGCTTCACATAGGAATCCCAAAAATTCATATGGTTGATCTGAATAAGAAGTATTGGGTTTATTTTTATTGTGACTTGTCCTACTTCCTAATGGCAACAAAGGCTTATTTAAAGTGCTCTTTTGCACTTGTCATCATATGATGATTTCCAAGTTTTTATAACCCATACAGAAAGCAGACACGTCGTGAGCTCATCTGGGATGATGTACAATCCCAGACTGCTGTCAGCTCTGCACCGAAGAAGCACAGAGGAGTCAGTATAAAAGGATTACTAAGGGCTTTGTTTTCTTTTGGCAGTCACTGCAGTCGCTCTTGTAATCTGTGTTCAGCTGGGTGTGTAATTTCGTTATAAATAAAGGATAAGTGTTAGCAACTATGTCACGTCGTTGAGAGCATGCAGCATACCTTAGTCTTAATTTAAACATTAAAGCCTTATTTTTTTTCCTTTTTAGATCCAACGTATTATTACTTGATAAAAATATCTCAGTCTGTCAGGCCTTGTAAGGAGTGCAGTTCTTATAGTATACATGCCTTTGTCAGAGAAGTTGAGGAGAACCATATAAATTTCTATAGTGGAGACCTCACCCGAAAGACCCTCTGTGTTTGACAGAGAGAAGGCCAGAGTGCAGGCTCATCAGCGTGCATTACTGTCTGGCTGAGGAGAAACCATAATTACACTCTTCTCTTGGGGTTTGCTCCATTAAGGTTCATATGGAAAGTGTTACTGTGCCTTTTCTGGCCGTGTCATACACATACCCCAGACGGGAAATGGACGAGGATAATGGATGCATACTTAATGGAACATCTTGTTGCTGATCTCCGTGTGTTTACACCTACTCTTGACATGTCAAAGTTTCCTTTGTTTCCATCAATCTGTTGAAAATGCCTGAAAACACTACTTTATGTTTTGGGAATAAAATGCTGACTGCCGTTCTGTAGGAAAGTTGTCTGCAGACTGTAGGGCAAAATCATTATCTGTGTTTCTGAGCAGTTATGAGCTCAGGGTAGTTTAACTGGTACTGTAAACCAATTAGTGTAATGTACACGCCACTATTTATTTGAATGAGTGGAAATGATAATACCTGATGAAGCATATTGATGTATCACTTTGTTAAAAATCAGATGTGAGCATTGTCTTGAAAATGTTGAAATGTTTTTATTTTCTTTTTTTACATTTTGACAACACTGTTATCTGAACAAAAATATTTATGTACATAAATAAGCAACTAAAAATGTACAGTCATACACAAGAAACAGTCCGTCTGAGTAATAGTCAGTACAGCTTGTATCACGTGTACGTTATTGGTATGGTATTGGGAAACAAAATGTTGAAGCAGTCTATAAATGAATTTGAAATAACATTAAAAAAAAAATCAATTCAAAGCCCCACAGCTCTGGTGTTACATTGATGATGACCCAGCAGGAGGAGGCAGGGGGCAGGAATATAGTCCCTCTGATCCACACCTACAGGCATCCAAATGGTTAATGCGTGGGGGGACGGGAAGATGAGCGGCTCCACATTGTCTCCATTCTTAATTTGACCTACAATTATTTCTTCAGTGGACCTGACATTTTACGTAGACCCTTTATCCTGTAGAGCAGCCCGTTGATAAAATCCTGTGGAGAAGATGGGGAAATTTTATTTAATTTTTTATGTAACTTTAAAACAATAAGTAGACTTATTATTTCAGTCCTCTTTTCTAAGTTTTTGTCTCACCTCTTTTGGCTTCCCGCATTCTTGCAACAACTCCTAGTGAACAAACAGAAAGAGGTATACACTTCTCCATTGTTTTTTCTTTGAATACATTGCACAACAGGATTTCATTACGAGTCAGTTTCTTCTTAAGGACAACCAAATACAAATATGTACATTAGTGCTGACAGCGAGGGGCTTCACTGCCGTGCTGCCCTCACATGGGGCGATCCGGAGATTTGCCGCGTTAATGCTGTTATGGCGCTAACGTCATTTTAACGAGATTAACGCTGACAGCACTAATATACATATGTAATTTAGGGGAACTAGTTGCAGATACACTCAACAATAATAAATGACTGACAAGTCATTAACAAGCAATTGGGATGTTTAATCAGATCAGTATTTAGGCTATTCTACAGAATCCTACCTCCAGCCGGGTTCTTTGCCCCTCATCCGACAGCTCCAGGAGCTCGTCTATGTCGATTTCTAACTCTGGGATCTCTTCTTCCTGTGAGAGTGGAGAGGAATAAAAGTTAAAGACCATATTCATTGAGACTTGTGTTTCTGCATGCCTCACAAACTCCTACAAATTGGATTGTATAATGTGGGCTTCTTGGCTTTTTATCCCTCCTCATCTTTCCAGCCAACTAAGCGTAGTCATTCAGACAGAAGGCTTACGTTTTCAGTTCAATTCCATTTTAGTTATATAGCACCAAATAACAACGAAAATCGCATCAAGGCACTTTAGAGAGAAAACCAATCAGATATTCCAACCCGACGAGCAAGCACTTGGTGACAGTGGGAAAGAAAAACTCCCTTTTTACAGGAAGAAACCTCTGGCAGAACCAGGCTCAGGGATGGGCAGCCATCTGACGACTGGTTGGGGGTGAGGGGAGGAACATGGGACAAATTTATTAGTTATGTTGGTGTGGGTTTACTGTAGAGGATAAAAAATTGATTGACTTGATGGGAAAAGCTGCAGTGGGCTGATGGATGAAGACAGAAAGGCTGTATGAGGATTCAGGATTCAGATTTTATGGATGGTTCAGCCAGCTGGCATTCCCAGCTCCGCCACTTTTTTTTTACATATTAATCTCTGATGCACGTCACATGTTTTTAATACTGCACACCTGGAAAACAAAAAACAACACAAACCCACGAGCGCTCCCAACTGCAATGTAACGACCTATAGATTGCATCATTTTTAAAGATTAGCAGCAATTATATGTGAAGACTGTAAAACATAGCACTCTCCACTCTCAAGGCCAAATATAGCAAAGCAATCACTTCATGTAACAAGCTCTGAACACCTTTCAGGGAGAATGAGGAGTGCTCACTGGAGGAACTCGAAGATATCTGGAGTCAGCAGGTGCATGCTCATATTTGACGAGTGTGGTCTCTTTTTTTTATTAGGAGGAATATTTTCTGGTTTGGGAGCTTTCATGACATGAAAGGACGGGGCTCACACAGCTTTCTAGATGTGGAGAGAGAGCTAATCAATGCGGAAGTGCTGAGTGGCAGAATAGATGGGCCCCCGTGCCTGCCTCTAATTGATACACACTGCCAATTTGGACCCTGTGTAATTCTGCTGATGTCTGCAGGATAAATGCAGTGCCGAAGGTTTTTTTATTATTATTATTATATCTAAGCTGTGCATTTATGGACTTTGCTTTACCAACTGTACTGCGGTTGGTCTTTTTGTACTTGACCTGGTTCAAAAGTGCTGATAGTGTAATCCTGAAAAACTTCAACAAAGCATCTTAATGACTAAAAGAAAAAAAAGCAGTGAATACGTTTATTAATATACTTGTATTTATTAAAATGGATTGGGGTTTGGGGTTTTGTAGAATTGTGTTCAGTATGCATTCCAAACAGTGCTAAGATTACCTATGACATGACTGAAGAGGTTTAATTTTCACCATTTGGAGCCATTCAGTGGCTCTACTATAATTGTATGAGAATAGAAATGTGTATAAGTATACTTCATGTCCAGTGAAAAGGAAACCTCTCTAATGTACTTATACTGCTCTTAAACTTCCTCAGTCTGCCTCTGAAAGTGAGGCAATGCAGAGCACTGCTGAATATCAATGAGCGACGGCTTCCTCTTGCTGGGAGGAACACATGCGTTTATCACGAAGACTCACAATCTGATCCTCATTCTAACTTCCCAGTATTTCTCGCCGGGATTTACCTTCATTGTGAGAGGGAAAGGGCCTTTTAATGAGGCCTCTGGGTGGAAACCATCTCAGCAGCACTTTTTGAAGTTAAAAAGCAATATACTAAAGCTAAAACCAATGTTGGCACTAATGCTGAAATTCATGAATATCAAAGTGGCTCTCAGAGGACTGAAGCTTCAGATGGTAGTAGTGCAAATATGTTGCGAAGATAAGACGACTTCCACCGGAATTTTACAATTTTTACATTTCACCATTATCGGGAGTTGACCTAAAACTCTCTCAACAAGCACTCCTGAGCTGCAGTGATGGGAAACTGTCCACATATAGAACAGTAGCTACTATGTGCAGAGTGTTTGCCATTAGCTTTGCCTTAGGATGTGATATTCTCACTGCTTAAATCAAGAGAGGGTGTCTGAGCCAAGAAAATTGTTGTGTAATATGTTGACATTTGATATCCCAAGGGAATAATGACTTTGGTGACCTTTGACCTGTTAACTGAGCAATCAATATCACTCCTTGACATTTATTAAGTACCAGACAGGAAATTCAAGCTATGTCTGATTTTTTATTCAGCTTCAATTTGGATATTTACTGATATTAAGAAGAGCATTACCACTTTTGCATAGCTCTAATAATCAGCTGGTGAATAATAAGCAAACTAAACTTTGCTTATTGCTGTGACCACTGAACACTTAGATTTGATGATGCTGTATTATTCTTTGCTAAGCAGCAGCAGGGATTAGACAGGAAGGGTTTGCTATTTTCACTAACACGTCACTATTGTGGGCATGAGCAGCTAACAACACGACAGCTTTTTCTTTTTTTTCTTTTTTTATTATTATAACAGGTTTAGTTGAACTTCCTGTAATTTCATAACACAGTCAGTAACACGGTTCACTAGCCTTTCCTTATAACAAGATATTAACATTAACATCAAACGCTCATCATGGTGTTTGTTATTACACAGGAAGCCATGCCCAGGAAAACGTGTCTTGTTTCGAGAAGATGCCGGCACATGTTAACTTATCATCCCCTTCCCTTTTCCTGCCAGAAGCACGAGCTGTCCACATCTCAAAATATTCATTAACTTCAGCAAGTGAGTCACGGCAGAGTTGCAAGAGAAAAAAGGGAGCCTTATCCTGTTGTCTAATTACATACAAATCTGAGCAATTTTTTAAACAAGAATCAGCTGAACTTCATAGGATTCATCCCAGTCTGCATAAAGTCTCAAACAAATTACTGTCTCTCAGTGGAAATTTCTGCAGTTTGCACATTTAAAAAAACAAGTTTTCACTAAAGAAGACTGACACTCAGTGGGGAAAATAGAAGTGTCTGTCTAAATCGAAGCATGCAGACTGAGAGGTTGCGTTGCCTATTTTAGAATTCTTTACTTAGTATATAGTTTGAAAGGTGTGAACTCTGCAAACGGAAGCCGCCACACCAGACTGAGGCAGTGCTTTCTATGAATTAGAGATGTGTCTAAATAATTCAGGCGGTGACACAGGGGACTGACGGTAAATGCTTCCACGCGGAAGACTCAGAGAACCAACAAAGGAACCTTCCCCTGAGCCCATGCAAAATTCATTACACTGGCCTGTGCACGTGGACAAGAGCAAATAATCCCACATGAGGACCTGATGCAAATATTCAGGCTATCCAAAGTGGAAAGTTGAGCCTTAATTTCCATATGTAAAGAATGTAGGTTTGTCTTAAGGAAATTGTAAAGACAAGGTACTTGAAGTCAGTGGTAGCAGGTATTATTGTAAACCCATCAAAGAAATGCATTGTGTTATTGCTCTGTTGTCAGTTATACCGAGAATCCGTCCATCCTGCGGCAGGGCGAACATCTGCTATCTGTGCTGTACATGTGCTGCACAATTACACTTATGTTAGATCACGTTAGAACCAGAACGAAAAAGCAGAAGTACTAAAATAATTGTATGTTTCTGGGACAAGATCAAAAGAGTAGACAGAGACAAGACTTTGGATCTGTTTTTGTCTACGTGTCCCAGTTTCAACTAATGTGATTTATTCTGCCCTCAGCATCGCAAGCATATTAACATATATTACCAAGAGGCTCACAAAACAAGTATCCTGA
This sequence comes from Astatotilapia calliptera, assembly GCF_964374335.1. NCBI lineage: Eukaryota > Metazoa > Chordata > Actinopteri > Cichliformes > Cichlidae > Astatotilapia > Astatotilapia calliptera. Next base: position 32,017,512 of record NC_137440.1, on the reverse strand, counting down.
GGAGGAAAACACTTAAGTACCCTGAGTTGTGACTCAAATGGTTTAACTTTAAGGCAGCCAGGCTTAACCCTGGTTTAGATAAAGACGTTATCTAATCATGTTCAGATTTTCTCCACAGAACTTCCCTGTCCGCAGGCAGCCATAGATCTGCCCACCTGCTCGTGCTCTGCAGTGTTTCTATATTCAATTCAATTACAATTCAATTTTTTTTATGTAGCACCAAATCACAACAGCAGTCACTTTAAGGGGCTTTATATTGTAAGGTAAAGGTAACGACCACCTTTGAGCTAATGAGGAAGAAATCTCCAGCAAAACCAGACTCAGAAAGACACAGCCAGGACAGGACAAAATGTGTATAAACACAAATAAAGAGTGAAGAAGAAACACTCACAGTGTAACTAACAGAGGATTCAGGGTCATCAGATTCAGCCCTAACTATTATGCATTGCTTTATGCAACATGAAAAGGGTTTATTGATCATGTAAAGGGATGCCAGGCAGAGAGGTGGCTCTAGACCATCTTAAAGTGAGGAGAGCCTCCGTGTGGTTTGAGAGAAACGAGAAACACTTTGTCTCTGAGTTCTCCGGCACGAAACTGAGGCTGCGTTGTCATCTGATCCACGTCGTCACTGGAAAGCTCGCCCTCCTTTAACAGGCACCCTTAATTCCAACGTGCCACACCGCCTCGTGTAGGCGACGAGACATCTGTTGCCATGGTTTCCCCTTAGTGAACGCCAAGCAAATCAATATGGAGCCTATGACATAATTGGATTGCATCCCACCGTGCAGGAGGGAAGATATGAAGGATGTTGTTGTTGGTAGAGTCCTCGCTGTATTAAAACGAAGCCGTCTTCAGAGCATGGAATAAATTCGCTATGGAAGTAATAGTAATGCTTTTCCATGATGTAACTCTTTAACCATCACATGTCCTGTGGTAATACAGACTGCATATCTTTTGTTTTTTCCAATGCCTGCTGCATGTTAATTTCTATATCGAAACCATCATCGTTAATCATTTCCTTATATGTGAGCAATCAAACTATGTACTGTATTTTCGATTACATAGTTACTGAGTGACTGGGTGAATCTGTCACAAGACACGCAGACGTTGGATTGTGACATAATTGTTTTGGTGCACTGACTCACTGTTACTGTTGCTTGCCTCACTGTACAACTTTGTTATGTGCAAGGACATCATCTAAACGCCTCGTATCTTAATGTAGCCACATGGCGACCACGTATGCTTAAAGAGACCGAGGTGTGTAATTGTGGTCGTGCTTACTAGTCACGTCCCCTCTCTGCAAAATCATTCAATCTCTTAGTGCAGAAGACCACACAGCTGGCACCTCAGTCATTTTGATGACATGCGAGGGTTTCTGTACCAGAAAGAACAGCCGTGAAACACAGCTACTTTCCTACCACCCACTCCCCTATGAGGTTCTTGTCGTTTCTATTACAAGCACCCTTTTTGAGCGGCTCGGTGCCTCTCCCCTTACTTGCTCCCCTCTCCTCCTCTTTGGCCACCCCCGGCACAGCGTGCTTCTGAGTGAGTGTCTGTGTGAGCCAGCCCCGTCCTACCTCACAGTCAAACAGCAGGTGCAGCTGCCCGTCGATCCACTCCTCGATATCCAGCCTCTTCTGCAGGTCCTTGCGGTTGTATTTGACTGTCAGCTTGCCAAGTTTGCGGTGCGCCGGCTCCTCTGCTTTGTCTGTTGCCTGGAACATCACCCTGGACTGGGTGCTAGGGTCTGATGCCATGGCTGCCACGGCCTCAGGAAATCCGTGGAAACGCACCGAGCTGGAACACAGACAGACCTACAGGCACGCTGGACTTGCAGGCTCTGAATCCCCAGCTCTGTCTCTGCTTTTCTTTTAGTGATACGCTGCTCCCACACGTATCTCCTGTGTTTCCTGTTATCTTTGTGGAGTGCTCGTGCTCTCCCTTCTCCTTAGCACTGCCTCTGGTTCCCTGCTTGTCCTCACCCCCGACCCCCCTTCTCTCTCTCTCTCTCTCTGTCCCTCTCTAAAGCTCACTGTCTTGCTCTCCTTCTCTCCTCCTCTTGCAACACCCACTGGCTGCACTATCAGTAGAATGGTAATGAGATATGGCTCCGAGCTTGCCTCTGCATGTGTGTATGTGCACACACTTTACAGGGTGTGTGTTTGCGTTTTGCTCTCTTTGTCTGTCTTATATCAGGAAGGGGTGGGTGGGGAAAGGTGGTTGGGGGGAGGCAGTGGGCATAGGTCAATTACAGCAATAAAAAGAGGAGAATGGGTGAAAGGGCAACTGCCTTCAATCAAGTTAGGATAATAACTCTGGGTGAAAATATCCCAGCATATCCTTTTGCACTTTTGATCTTTCCCTTCTGATCATTGCACGTCTTGCCAATCCTGTCATTACTGGCACACCACTCGTGTTCTTTTTTATTGTTTCCCCCCTCAGTAAAAGTACCTTAAGTATTTATAAGTTGACAGACTCAAATGGGTTTGCCATCCTTGATGCTTCTTAAGTTCACAAACACTTCTAACTATAGCTGGGTCCCCCCCAACCTGACAGGTGATCCAGGGTTCCTCTAGTATGGTAGCTGCTTAGTCCTTTATAATGGGTATTATCAGGTGTGCGTTTAATAAGCCTTGAAGTCCAACTGGCATCCTCAGTTACGCACAGGTAAATAATGGATGACGCAGCGGCAGCAGCAGTGTTTATGACTCTTTAGAAGTCAAACGACAAAAGTCTGAAAGCATCAGTGTTTCCAAAGTCAAACAGCAGCACTCCACCCCACAGGTCAAAAAAATTCATAGTAGTGGACACCTATGCCAGATTATTACAGCTGAGACAAGAGAGGCAACAGGCTGCAGAGTTTCCACAGATCGTATTACGATATGAATAATGGGGTTCAGCTTTTTTGGCTTTTGGCAGGGACTATCCATCAGGCATGCCTGCAAGTGTTCACCCACTGATGCACCGTCTGTTACAAACACTGAATTATTGAGTGCCTCGAGCAGCTCACCTTTCCAAGCAAACAAATTCATCCATCCCATCTTATGGCTACTTGGTTCTGCTCTATTGGGTTGTCTAAAAAAAAGGCTAGGCCTTCTCACCTCAGGCCTATCAGGGTGACTCATTGTAGGTGACAGAAAAAGAAAGCAGGGCCAATAAATATGGTCTGCATTTGTATAGCGCTTTTCTAGTCCATAGGACCCCAAAGCGCTTTACACTACATTCAGTCATCCACCCATTCACACACACATTCACACACTGGCGATAGCAAGCTACATTGTAGCCACAGCTGCCCTGGGGCGCACTGACAGAGGCGAGGCTGCCGGACACTGGCGCCACCGGGCCCTCTGACCACCACCAGCAGGCAAACACGGGGTCAGTATCTTGCCCAAGGATATTTGGCATGCAGCCAGGGTGCAGCCTGGGATCGAACCACCGACCTTCTGATTAGTGGCTGACCTGCTCTGCCACCTGAGCTACAGCCACCCACATAAGCTTGACCTCAGCTCGTGTGACCCGTAGGGCTGAAGATGGGTCCTTTTAGGCAGCAGAGTTCACAGATAACCCCACTAACTTTGTTTTCTACAAGATAGTAATTTTCTGAGTGTTTTTGTCTTTCAACATTTCTAAACCAAATTATTTACATTGCATAATTTGATTATCAACTTCCTGTTGCTCCACACCTGGTTCATGCATTGCTTCCTGACTGGTCACATATTTTAATGAGTCACCAGCCTGAATCAGCTCAGTATTACTATGACAAAGAGAACTGGGGCTGCTGTGAATTTAAAAGATGGGTCCTTTTGTTTTGTTTTTTCATATTAGGGCTAGACGCATGTTTTGGTTTGTTTGTTTATTTTTTTACAGTAATTTTAGAAATAAACAATAAACTGCTCACCCAAGCCGCTTGTTCAGCATTTGGTGGGGCCATACTGCCATCTTCTGGATTAAAGCTCATGAACATTTTAGGTCCGTGACAGTATAAAAAAAATAGGGTAAGTAATTAGACACTGAAAGAGGAGCTTCACAGCCACAGAGACTGTTCAGCTTTTTCCATTTTGGAAGAATTCCTAATTTGCATCTATGGTAAAGACATCAGTTTCAAAAAAAAAAAAAAAAGGCTTGGAAATTGTGGTCAGCAGCTCACGTTTGATGTGCATTAGTGCAATATGTGAGGAGAAACAGAAGAGCAATCCTCCCCCTAGGTTGTCAGCAAAAACCTTTCAGTGACATTTACATAAAGGGAGATATTGTGTTGCAGTGCACAAACCCTATTACAATGATAAATGCACGTCTGTGGTACAAAAGCCACAGGCACTAGTCTAGAGATGCAGTGGGAAACGATATTAACCGATGAATCATTCCTCTCCATATTCTCACAACTGAGTGATTCATGTGTGGTGTAGGTAGGGCATGCTATCATCGTGTTATTTTGCGGGGAGAGGTGTTACTTCTACTTGTCTCCTCAGAGTGCATGGTCACTTCACTTTACAAAGTTCTCCCGATCACTTAAATCATGCGATTAAACGTTTCTATCCTGATGGCAGTGGTTTCTTCAGAGGTGGCAGTTCCCCCCATCAGGCAGAGGAGGTCACTAAATGGTTTTCATGAGTGTGAAAATGACACTCAAATGCTGTGACAGCTGCTATGCTCACCAGATCTCAACACAACGAGGTCTCCACAACTTTTCATAACTATCAAGAAAAAAAAATTAGGGTGATCTATCTATCTATATGTATATCTATAGATATATATATCTATAGATATATAGATAGATAGATAGATAGATAGATAGCGTTAATCCCCTCAATGCAGATCGAGAGACTTCAGTGCGCATGCACGTTAAAACTGGTGGCACGCAGAGTTCTCAAGATCTTGTTGTTGGTTTTCGCTTTACATTTCTGATTACTATGAAAGAAGATTTAATAGTATTTTTTCTATATTCATTCATTTTAATATGTGTATTTTCTCTTGTTGCCAACGACTGGTTTATCTGACGGATTTTTAGATTTATCTCATTTACTAATTCATTTTTAAAAATAAAACAGCCGTTTGTATAGCGTTAAAATAAATACGTGTGTTTTGTTTAGTTGTTTTATTGCTGACTGATATTATTTTATTAGATATTATCTACTAATGGAACTTGAAATCAACCCTAAAGGTTGAGGACTGAATGATTGACTGGAGTGTCGCCCGGGTGTTTACAGTGCTGCTTTACACTCACACGCTCGGTCCTCTGTCCCTGTTTTGTTAGGAGAGAGAAGGGAGTGGCGCGGCTCAAGAGTGGAATTTCACTTCCTGTATCTCAGGTGAGTCACCTGGGCTATGTCGTTGACTCCGTGGTTTTTGCCGACATCAAACAGGTTAATCTCTTCTGAGTTTCAGTCTCGTAAAGCGTCAGATCAGTGTGGTAGCACTCAGATACGTCTTGTGGAATATCAGGAAGTTGTTAGTTTAATCAGAGTCGACTGCCGAGGAGGAGAAGTGTTGTTTAGCTTTGAGGCCTAAACTGGTCTCTCTTTTTAGGTTGTTTTTTGTTATAAGTTTTCCCAACTGTGGCTGTTTTTATATTTAAATATTGAACCGATTTCACTTTCACTTCTGGATTTTATTTGCGTCAATTTGCCATTGTGGGACTCTTATTTTAAAATAATGTATTCATTAATTAAAGGACGATCGGGTGCGTGTGCGCTGCTGCTCTTGTTACTTGTTGTAACCACCGCTGGTCAGCAGGTTGGTGAGGAATGCTTGGCCCAATTCGAGAAAGGTCGGGATGACTTTGTGCTCGATGCCGACGGATCTGTGAAAGACGGAGCGACGTTTATTTCGTCGCCGAAACTGTATCGACACAAGGACTGCGTGCAAGCCTGCTGCAAAGATTCCAGGTGCAATGTCGCCTTCATGGAGGAGGGAGAGGAGGGAGGCACGATCAGCTCCTGCTTTCTCTTTGATTGCCTGTACAAACAGAAATACGTTTGCCACTTTGTTGGGAAGAAAGGATACGACAGTTATATCCACAAGAACATTTTTAGCAGGTACCATGTTAATCACCCCGACCCAGGTAAGGCCAAAACTCACAAAAGAATATTTGTCATAGTGTTGTTAGTTATGCCTTTGTGAATATCTGACATGCATACGGACTGTAACTGTGGGAACATCCAGTAGTGACATTTCTTTTTTCTAAGGAACCCAACTTCACAACAGACATTATGAGGGTGTCCTGTTTAAATGCTTAAAGGTCATGAATTTGCCAAATTTGTTAGCACACTCCGATAATTAAATCCACTAGTTTTGATTCACCCTTTTTTTGTTTTGTTTAATGATAACAAGCATATCTTGTTCTTCATATCTATGGCAGTAATCTTCAGTTTTGCGTGTTCCTACATGCCTGGAAGGGTTAGCATGTTCATCTCTCTTCAGCTTGTTTAGTTGCTTGTACTGTTTTTGTTTTGTTGCTTATTTCTTTTACATTTTCTGTTAAAACTGGTCAAAATGTGATTCCCACCAATCTCACGGTTTCGCTCTAGATACTGATGACCGTCGTCCAGTGGCCGATGGAGGTCCGGGCCAGGTGATCCAGCCTCATGAAAGCCTGGTACTGAATGGTATGAAAAGCAGAGATGACAAAGGGATTGTGTCCTACAAGTGGAAAATGCTCACCGAATATCTATATGCTGTCTATGAGGTGAGGAGAGTGACAAACCTGAGTTTACCACCATTATTTTAAGACGATGGCATTTATTTATAGGAATATCTGCTATAACTGTATTGATTCCACCTGCTGTTTCACTAAAAAAAACGTGAGACACTGTCTTTATATGCCCTACAGGACATCCAATTTAAAGACCAAATGGTTGTTTCCAACCTGACATCTGGGAAATACAGGTTCCAGCTGACTGTTACGGATACTATCGGCCAGTCGGATTCAACCGAAGTTAAGGTCCTCGTCCTCACTCCTGAGCAGTCTGAGCGTGAGTATCTAGTCTGAAAAAAGATGCTGTTTGAACCTTCAGCATGATTTGAACATACTGGGATTTAAATTATGTGGTGGCTGTGGCTCACGAGGTGGAGCAAGGAATCTACTATTTGAAGGATTGGTGGTTCTATCCCTGACTTCTCCAGTCTGTATGCCAAAGTATCCTCTGGCACGATCACAGTTGGAAGTTTAGATAGAAGGGTTAGGTGTAGAACAAAGGTGCTTATTTCTGTTATTGAGGCTGCTGTATAAAGCACTTTGAATGCTGAAGCAGAAAAGTGATATCTAAGAGTCAGTCCATGTATCTGTTTTTAAGTTTTAAATGGAGAGAGAACCTTACCCTGTAGATCAGAGTCTTCATGACATAAATACCGCGCTGCCAGTCCGAAGCTGGAAATTACATCTCAGCTTGGAGTTGGCCGATATGTTTCATTACTTGATAGACTGGCAGGAGCTATGGTTCAGTTTCAGTTGTAATGAGTCATGTTTTCCTCCGTATCGTATTTGTTGACATTTTCTTTAATGGGGTCAAGACGTCCTAATTCAGATATTTCCCAAAAAATGATAATTTTGTAAATATATGGATTATTTATTTTAATTAATTAATTTTCTGTTGCATCACCCTGACCCTGGAATATTAAACATTTCCAAGCAGCTTGTTTTCAGTTGCTCCTTGAAGTCCTTCCATGTTGGCAGACATGTCACAACATGCTAGAATCATTCCTGTGGACAGAGTGACATGACAACATGAACACAGAGGGATAAAAGCTTGTGTTTTAAAGGGATTACACCCAATTCTAAGACTCTGGGGAAGGAGGGCTGGTAGCAGGAAAATGAACTTTGGAGCACAAGCGACTGGTTTAATATTCTCCTTTTGTGTGAGGGGAAGTAATATCCAGGTCGCTTCTGTTGTAAAATACCACAGTAAGGCGACATGACGCTCTCTGGAGAAAACGGAAGTGAGCAGTCTCAATCGGTGTGGTTTTTACTGTTCCCCCGATACCATCACTCCTCCCCCAACTCAGAAGAACCTGTCAGTCTGGTTTCTGCTTAGGCGGCACAAACAAAAAGTCAATGTCCGTAAATGTTAGTGTCCGTACTAATTAAGTCATTTAAAATCTGTTGTTTTTAAAAAATACGTGTGCGCTATAGGGGGTTGTCTTTTGCTTAGTTCTGCATCTGCTGGTTGATTATATAGTGAAGGACAGGAAAAGATTTCTAACCATGCAGTTGGTTCAGTCACCCATTAACAGGTTTAGTGCTGAATAATGTTCAGGAATGCTTTCTGTGGAATATGTGTGATTGTTGCTGAGACTTGCCTTTGTGTCAGTGCCGCGACTCTTGCATGACAATTCTTGCCATTCATGAATGAAGAAATAATACGAGAACTTACCAATTAAAGTACAGCTTATACTTCCAAATGCTACGTTTCCTTTTCCAGTGTAAAAAGAATCTATGATCTTTTGTGTCATTAACCACATTCGCATGATCTGTAGCTCTTTTGTTCTCCACTTCTTTTTTCTGCTCCCTCTTTCTGTCTGGACGGCAGTTTCATAAGTAATTATCTGTCTGCTCTCAAGACAACAAGGAAGCACACGTCAAAGAAAATCTCATCAAATAAAGTATCGCGTATGAGACAGGACAGCTGTCTCATACGATTGATCAGATTGGATTATGGACTTAAAGCAAGTGTCATATTGTTAATTTGCTTCAGAAAGTCATCTGATTAACATTTAAAGCATTGACTAATAGTGAATCATTTTATATTTGTTAATGGGGATCTGTTTTATGATTTCTTTTCAGCTACTTTTCAAGTTGGACTCTTTTAGAGTCATTTTGATGAATTAAATTCCCATATTATCCTTATTTATCTTAACACAGGGCCTTGGCGCAGTATCTTGATTCATCCACTGTTTGACTTATCAGCACGAGTGCTTGGTCTTAAAGGGAAAGGTGCTAATTGCCCTTTAAGCCAACTTTCTTTAATTGGCTGCCCCTGACACAGATAATATTTGAACAGCAGGTGTGTGAGGTTTCTGTCCTCATACCCAGAGCCGAGTGATAAAACATACATGAGGGAAGAGTGAGCGTTTAGAACAACCTGAATCCTTTTGCCTCACAGGGGTTTCTTGCACACACGCTGAGCTCATAGCTTGAAACTCTGGCCGTGTTTAATAGGATCTTAGCAGCATTTATATTACTGAAAATAAGAAAAAGCACAATTTGTTTCCTCTTAAAGTCACAAAGAAATGGCCTTTTGATAAGCTGTTGACAGGTTTCATATTTTCAAGTGAACACATACAGGCTGTGAAGTTACTAGTGAAATTTAATGTGTGGTGGAGTAAGTTAGCTGTGATTCAAAGGTAATCCTTTTTATTTTGTGTCCCATCAGACCACTGTATGGCTCCGAAGAAGGCTGGACCGTGTCGTGGCTCTTTCCCTCGGTGGCATTACAATGGCGCCGAAGAAAAGTGTGAGGAGTTCTTATTTGGGGGCTGTAGGGAGAATCTCAACAACTATCTCACTGAGGGCGAGTGCGTTAAGGCCTGCCACGGTTCAGGTACCTGTGATCAATGCTTTTATTCTTCTGTTTGTTGTTTTTCATTTAAATGACTGACAGATCATTAATATGTGTGTGTGTCAATTCACTGAAGGGGTTTACATTACAGATTATAAGAGGATATATATATCTAGAGAACAAACTGTAACTGCTTGCCCTGGTATACATCTTTTACATTTTCAAGCCCTGTTTTAGAGCATTCCCTTCAATTTAAAACAAGTGTTTTTGCCACTAAGTGTCAGGTTCAGGTCTAAGCTTTCGTTTGAGTAGTTACATCAGCACAGACAGAACTGTGTCAGAGATCCAGCCCTTTGAGCACACAGAGCCCAGAGCTGCGAGACTTTGGCTTTGTTTCATTCTCCAAATAGCTCCTGCTGTGAGAGGTAATCACGTGAGCCTGCAAGTGAAGATGAACTATTATTATTATTTTTTAAATAAAGGAAAAATCAAGTAGAGACTTCAAAGCCAATTTCAAGGCTTGTTCCAAAAAATGCCGGTGAACACGATTCTAATGGATAAGTGCAAAGTCCTTTGTATGGTAAAGAAAATGTACACTTATCTCTGCACAACAAATCAAGACTGCTCTCCAGAGTAGGTGTAAATGTCTCCTCAGGTGCATTAACAGAAAACATAGAAGTAGTAGTAATACAATACAAAATATATTAATTGATTATTTAAAAACATTTGAAAAATTGAAAACATCCCCCCAGGTGTTATACTGTCTGATCGCCCAAGGGACAAAATCCCTCCTCAGCCTCTCTGCTGAGTGATTCTGAGATAGCAGACTATTGCTGAAAGTTGTCGTCTTTCTGCCTGAAGAGGTGAAATGTCACCGTCAGGACACGTCAGTGACCTGATCTAAAAGCTCGGTGTAATTCTCCAAGATTCTCAGATACAGTTGTTTCGGTCTGGATTTAAATCTACTCAAATTTAAGATGGGAATTAACTGTACCGGTACTTTTGTTTCAATTCCACTGTAATAATTGTTTTTAAGATTTTACTTCTTTTTTTATGGCTTCACTGATAGTTTGTAATTAAAAGAAAGGAACATTTCTTCTCCTTAAGATTATCAAACCCCTTTTTATTTGAGGAAAATCTCAATACTAACGACTTTCTGTAGCTTACTCCCTGGTAAAAAAAAAAAATTAACAAATCATTTTCATTTAATCATAATCTCCTTTTGTTTTATTTCTTTCAGTAAAAGGATCTGGTAGAGGTTTACCAATTCATAAAAATCAAGGTAGGTAAATGATGGTCGCGGAACAAAAGACTAGAAGCCTCATGTGCACAACTGGAAATGCATGTCTACTTTTTCTACTCTGTATGTTTTTCTTGGTCACCTCAGTGTTGCTCTCACAGTCTCTGATGCCAAGCTGAATGGTTCCTAATGAGGGACTGGCTAACATGTAAAAGTGATTTATTTACTTTTACAAATGTATTTGTACTGACACATAGTTTCATATTTACACAATTACAAAACACCATCAGAATTCCCTTGAAGCTGTGTTTCTGGCCATTTGACAAAAACCTGTTCTCACAACCAAAACTATGTAAATTTATGGCCTGACTGCTAAGTTCACCACAACTCTAGGTGATAGTTGTCTGATGGTTCATTAGCTATTGGATATAATTAGTTATCTAGGGCAAATATCTATCTAGGCCATAGAGCAGTACAAATGACACTTTCCCTTATGTTTGTGTGTCACAGCAGAAAAATGTGGTGCTCCGTGTAATGCGACACAATTCACCTGTGCTAATGGTTGCTGTTTGGATCCTGCACTCGAGTGTGACTCAACACCACAGTGTACCGACGGCTCTGATGAGCAGAACTGCGACGAGTGTGAGCAATAACTAACGGGCTTGTGGGATGACAAATGGGGCTTTGATAGCACTCTGATAAAATGTTTCTTGAAAGTCATGCTAACTGGTGTTGTCTCCTGTGTGGTCGTCAGTGAAAGACAACTTTGAGATTCTGCGGCAGATTCCAGTCAATGAAAAAAAAGGTGATTGGAGCTTCTAAGCCATTCTCTAGAGTTTATTTGTTATATAATTAGCTATTTCTAAATGTAGCACAGGCTGGTATTATCTATGTAACCTTAGTGGTGGTTTATTGAAATTCACAGCACACTGCACAGAAACTCCCGACCCAGGAGACTGCAGGGACAGTATGACTAAGTGGTACTACCAACCCATCGAACGGAAGTGTTTGCGCTTCAACTACGGTGGCTGCGGAGGAAATGATAACAAGTTTGAGAATGAGGAGGCCTGTCAAGACTATTGTCGTGGTGTCACAGGTAGGGTTTTATTTTTATATATTTATAGTACACATAATCCCAGACTTCATATATGATAGTACAATTTCCTATTCATGCCATTTTTATGCTACATGAGTTTAAATGGTTCTTTGTTTTCCTCGGGTTTAGTTTGGGCGCCTTTGTTAGAGGTGACATTTCATACCTGTTCTGATGGAGCAGTTCACAGCTCTCACAATGAACTGTAAACAAGGTGAACTGTAAATGAATTATTTTCCAGTAGGTTTAACTTCTTTATCAAATAAATTCTACCACGAACCCACAAAAGATAGAAGCCAGCTCCACAGTGGACCTCGCGTTATCTTTTATCTCACCGTTGAGCCTTTGTGGACCATAAAAAGCCCTGATAAACTTCCTGTATATTATTGCCCAGCTGCTGCCAACAACTAGCTAGTGATCATTTGGTGAGGAAAAAGGCCAACTAAATATTGTTTCAGGTGAAAACAACTAAATGCCAACTCTGCTACATGATTGTTGGGTCTGTAAATATGGAACTGTTTGTATAATGACAAACTGGCGTTACCATATGGTCCAAAAAATGTTTATGCATTTATTGCTGGAGGTGATGATAACCGATACTGAAACCTTGGGCCATGCATTATTGCACATAATTTGAATACGGCTGAATGAGACTCATGAACCGTATGAATTATAGCCGAGTCGCACGGTGACACACAAATATTAGCTCGTTGCCAGATTAGTAAAAAGATGCTAACATACAGAGAAGCAGTAAAATGTAATTCATTCTGTCTTTACTGTCAAAGTGTTTGGCCAAAGGAAATCTGCAAGTTAATATTAAGTTATTTCCATCATTGCTTCATGCTAAAGAGTAACAGGTTGCTTGGTTTTACTGTTTAGATCAGTGGTGTCAAGCATATGGTCCGGGGGCCAAAATTGGCCCTGTAACGACACCCCTGAGGTTTTTTTGTTTGTTTGTTTGTTTTTACAGCGATTTCACAGTAAAATAAAAATGACATTTTATGTGAACAAGTTTACAGAAAACTATATATTTTTTAATTACAAGACAATCAGGGCAATAAAATATCAGAACTTTACCTGTAATTTCACATAGTTTCGCTGGTCAGGTCTAGCCCACTGAGATCAAAGTGGGCTGTATGTGGCCCACGATTGAAAATGACTGACATCCCTGGTTTAAATGAATGAATTATTGATTGAAATTGATAGTTATTTGTTAGTGTTTATGTGGCATTTGGGGTATTATAAATAGGTTTGGATCTATATGCTCCACACTTCAGAACTCCTTTACTAACTTGTGTTACAATTTCAAGAGTTTACCAACAATTTCCAACTTCAGCAGTGGTTTTACACCTGCTCTTTCCTCTAAAAGATTGTTTTTAATATTAAAGGAACTTTTTTTTATTTTTTTTAATGACATACTGCTTTTTGTTTTTCAGAAAATGATGTATATTTAAGAGAAAGACAAGAGAGCGAAACCAGTGAGAGTGACAGCCAAACAGGTATATTACCCTTTATTTTTATCTATGCCTGTACCAAAGGAAAATCATTTCTTGCCCGTTGAGGTTTAAATACCCATCCTACCACTTTTACATCAAGAGCATTACTCTTCACCCTCTTTTCAAGCTCAGATCTTATATGACCAAAAATGTAATGCTGTAATTGTAATGCTTATTTTAATTCATTTTAACAGCCATTTTAGCGTTAGCTATCGTGTTGGGTGTGGCTATTGTCATCGTTCTAGCCATCCTGGTGTACCACTTCCTAAAGGGAAGGAAGTCCCAGCACCGTCGTCTGCCTGCCAGTAATGCAACGTACACCACGATGGAGCCGAGCAGAGACGCTCTGGTCTACAATAGCACCACCAAACCCATCTGATCGATGAGAAAAGAAAGGCTGGTGTTTGGTTGAGGTTGCGAGTTGGAGATGTATGTTTTTAAAGGTAATGTACAGCCAAGGATGTCTTGGACGTCATCAGTGATGAAATGTGAGGTTTCATTTGATTTTTTTTTTTTTTTTGAGTTGTTGGATAGCAGTTTGTGCAGGCTGATAGGAAAGTACTTTTAATTCTTTGAAAGTAGATTTCCACAGGACATGATCAATTTTAACCATACCCACCCCCCCAAAAAAGGTTCTCTACATGTTCATCGTTGCATTAAATTATGTTATAGCTCCGTGTGGACAGTTAAATTATTAAAGTCTACATTCTTATCAGGCCCAAACTGGCCTCTTTCTACAAAGTAATGTTCTTGATTTTGTTTTGTTTTTTTACAACTGAAATCTGGGAAATTTGGCGGTTATGTAATGTCAGTGATGTTTTAACGCCACTGACATTACATAACTGCCACTGCGGTTGCTTTAATGCCGCCTTCTTTACTCTGTCCAATTTTCTTTGTATTGTGTTTTACAAACTATTGTTACATACTCCCATGGATTTCATATGAATAGTTAATGCTATAAATATTCTTAGAATTTCAGAAGGTAACGCTTTACCCTGAAGTTTCTGGGTTGATCATTTTTAAATATTTGTTTTTAGAACAAGCATCATATATTATCAATTCCTTATTCACGCTTTAATAAATACACTTGCAGTTAATTATTCAGCATAAAATGTACATATTTGCTGGATCGTGATGTTCTTCCTTAATAAAAATATTAACTCACTTTTATTTGAGAAATCTTTGTCATGCAAAACACATCGGCTGTCTCGCTTGAACACGTTTCAGTTTTCATTTAGTCAGCTCTTGCAACACTGTCTTGTGTAATGTGCCGCACGCTTTGATTTGGGGGTTTTTTGTTAGTGAAATTAGTATTTCAGACTTCTGACGCTGCTGCCTGTCTGTGCATGTGCAGCTGGGATGATTAATAAATTAGATTTTTGATTTTTTTTTTTTTAATATACTTTATGATTGGATCTTTTATTGGTTTTTATAGATTTACCATGTTGCTTATCTGGGCTCTGCGTGTGTATCTTCAGGTATGTGTTTGTAGTAATACACACTAGCTTTCTAAGACACCCTTGGAGAGCATGACACACTTCCTGGTGACTGTGTGTGGAGTTATTTGTTAAATAAGTTTTTGTCTCACCTTCAGGTGGTTAAAAGTCACAGGTAATACAGTTTATAAACCTTATAAAAGTACCTGAGTTGTTGAAATCTGTACAGTAATATCACAATGTAGCCTAGACTGTAGACATTTTGAAGAGCATTAAATATGCTTTTGCTGTTTTGGGTTTAGGTGCAAATGTATTTTTGTTGTGTTTGGTTACTTGTCTGGTCTATACTTTGCACGACTTGGCTCACATTAGCAATGATTGAGGCTGAAATGAGTCAAACCACTTCGGCTAATGTCTGTTTAAGCAGTTTCAGAAAATGAACCACATCCTGTCAACTTCACTGGCATGATGCAACACTTTCTCCACACTTTAACAACATAAAGTGTGATATAATGGCACATGGGTTCAACATTTTACCAACGTCATTCCAAAATGGATTCTATTCATTTTTCACCTCTTCAATGCACAACACACCAAAATGGAAAGAAAAAAATGCTAGAAATTCTTGCTAATTTATTAAAAATAATAAACCAAAAATAAAACATGTAAATGAGTATTCACAGCACACAGATACGCTTGTAAAGTTCTGGATAGGAAGTCATATTAATGATTATTGTCATTTATTTACAAGATATAAAATTTTTAAGTCCTGATAACCTAATTTTGTGTTCAGATATAGGGTTAGCACATAAGGCTATGCAAAGTGGAGGTGGTTTATCTTTCTGCTGACCTCTGCTGGCTTCTAGGTGATCTGCTAGTTGAAAGAAGAAGTGCTGAAACCTGTGAGGTGAGAGCAATGAGATCTAAGTGATCATGTCAGTTTATTTCAAATAAAATGTTAAAATCTCTTACACCGGCAAATTTGTATTATACTGTTTTTAAACAACGCATCATAGGCAATTTATATACTGACTAGGGTGACCAGTTGTCTGTCTTTATGAAGGACTGCAGAGCATTTTTATAAAAATAAGGCTTTTATTGCCCAACAGGGAAACTTGTAACTCACCATAAAGTCACAGGCTCTGCAAATTTCTGTGAATAGGATCAAAACCATCACAAAGCAAATTAAGTGAGAATATTATTTTCAGTTTTGCACAGTACGGTACGTTGCTGTGCAAAGGTTTTGAACCACCCCTCATTTTGTGATATTTCCCTAGAGAAATGGGAAATGGATGCAGCAATTTGTTGAAATATCCATACATGGAACTATAGTAAGTAACTAAGGGAAAAACAGAGTTTGTACAATTCTAACACGTTTGAAAGTGAATATTTGGTATGCCCAACTGTATTATTCAACACAGCGTGAACTGCAACACCACTGGCTGAAATGGAGACTGGGTCAACTGAAGTACTGGATGCATCTCTCAGGCACCATCAGTAGCACAGGAACAGAGCAGGAGGGAGCGAGAAAGAGAGCCAGGGGCAACAACAAGCGACAACATCGTCACATTACAGGGAGTGCAGAATTATTAGGCAAATGAGTATTTTGTCCACATCATCCTCTTCATGCATGTTGTCTCACTCCAAGCTGTATAGGCTCGAAAGCCTACTACCAATTAAGCATATTAGGTGATGTGCATCTCTGTAATGAGAAGGGGTGTGGTCTAATGACATCAACACCCTATATCAGGTGTGCATAATTATTAGGCAACGTCCTTTCCTTTGGCAAAATGGGTCAAAAGAAGGACTTGACAGGCTCAGAAAAGTCAAAAATAGTGAGATATCTTGCAGAGGGATGCAGCAGTCTCAAAATTGCAAAGCTTCTGAAGCGTGATCATCGAACAATCGAGCGTTTCATTCAAAATAGTCAACAGGGTCGCAAGAAGCGTGTGGAAAAACCAAGGCGCCAAATAACTGCCCATGAACTGAGAAAAGTCAAGCGTGCAGCTGCCAAGATGCCACTTGCCACCAGTTTGGCCATATTTCAGAGCTGCAACATCACTGGAGTGCCCAAAAGCACAAGGTGTGCAATACTCAGAGACATGGCCAAGGTAAGAAAGGCTGAAAGACGACCACCACTGAACAAGACACACAAGCTGAAACGTCAAGACTGGGCCAAGAAATATCTCAAGACTGGTTTTTCTAAGGTTTTATGGACTGATGAAATGAGAGTGAGTCTTGATGGGCCAGATGGATGGGCCCGTGGCTGGATTGGTAAAGGGCAGAGAGCTCCAGTCCCACTCAGACGCCAGCAAGGTGGAGGTGGAGTACTGGTTTGGGCTGGTATCATCAAAGATGAGCTTGTGGGGCCTTTTCGGGTTGAGGATGGAGTCAAGCTCAACTCCCAGTCCTACTGCCAGTTTCTGGAAGACACCTTCTTCAAGCAGTGGTACAGGAAGAAGTCTGCATCCTTCAAGAAAAACATGATTTCCATGCAGGACAATGCTCCATCACACGCGTCCAAGTACTCCACAGCGTGGCTGCAAGAAAGGGTATAAAAGAAGAAAAACTAATGACATGGCCTCCTTGTTCACCTGATCTGAACCCCATTGAGAACCTGTGGTCCATCATCAAATGTGAGATTTACAAGGAGGGAAAACAGTACACCTCTCTGAACAGTGTCTGGGAGGCTGTGGTTGCTGCTGCACGCAATGTTGATGGTGAACAGATCAAAACACTGACAGAATCCATGGATGGCAGGCTTTTGAGTGTCCTTGCAAAGAAAGGTGGCTATATTGGTCGCTGATTTGTTTTTGTTTTGTTTTTGAATGTCAGAAATGTATATTTGTGAATGTGGAGATGTTATATTGGTTTCACTGGTAAAAATAAATCATTGAAATGGGTATATATTTGTTTTTTGTTAAGTTGCCTAATAATTATGCACAGTAATAGTCACCTGCACACACAGATATCCCCCTAAAATAGCTCAAACTAAAAACAAACTAAAAACTACTTCCAAAAACATTCAGCTTTGATATTAATGAGTTTTTTGGGTTCATTGAGAACATGGTTGTTGTTCAATAATAACATTATTCCTCAAAAATACAACTTGCCTAATAATTCTGCACTCCCTGTAGAAAGGTATAGCAAAGAAAATGAGTAACACCAAGAAAAGAAGCAAAATCTGGAACCATTTCCACCATCTCTTTTTAGTGAGCTGAGCCAAAAGAGCCGGTTTTCTAGAAAGAGCCAGAATCCCATCACTAGTGCTGTGTACGTTGCTGGATGCATCCAAAGAAAAACGTTGAAAGCCCATCAGAAAGCTTTAAAAAATAAGTGAAAGTCTGACTTCTTGGAACAAAATATAAAGAAAGGACTAATTTATGTGCCTGTCATTTGGCTAAAAATGTTTAAAATTCTACCATCTTTGGATGCATCCTTAATGAAACATGCTATAATTACCTGCTCTGTCTGAAATACTGAAATCACTTATTTGCAAGACTATTAACATGCCATTAAACGAGATAATTAAAACAATCTTCATCTTCCTTTTATAATCCTTGTATGTGTGTGTGTGTGTGTGTGTGTGTGAGAGAGAGAGAGAGAGAGAGTGAGAGTGAGTGAATGGTAAATGACAAATGACACACATTCAGTTTTCACTGCCCCATAGGTAGCTTGTAGTTATCTGGTCACTGTTAGAAGCCGATGCAATGATTTATAACAAGCTCCCAGCAGATGGCGATATTGGCCTTTCTAATTTTTAACTTTAAAATCACCAATTCAACCAATTTCAGCCACGTTTTGTAGATGGGTGGGAGTATGTCAAGTTCATTAAGTTAATTAAGGTGTGTGGGACAGTAAAAGCTGACTTTTCCCATCGTGTTGACTCCTTCTGTAAAGTGGAAAGCATGCTGTCTCCAGCCTTCTGCGGTGATGGTGACATTATTTTCAGGAGGACAGGAGAGAAGGGGTCGCGCAAAGCAATAGCGCACATAAATTAGCACCCACCCAATACACTCACTGACACCATCTTTTGTGAAGTCCCCATTTCAGATGACCTGACCCTCGTAAAAGTTATTGGCGGGGGTGTCTTTCTCAAGCTTTTGCTTTGCATACATATTCCGTGGGTGGCAGTAAAGATGATTTTATATATTTATTTGTTTATTTATTGTTAAAGGACCCAACATTTTGTTTAAAGAAACATATATACTATGTAGTCCAGATGTCTTTATGTGGGAACACATCTGACACCCACCAAGCATTACAGCATGTCAAAAACAGGCGTTCCTGTGCTGCGTTCGCGTCCTCCTCGTAAATATTACGTCTTCTGGGTATGTACACTTCATGCGCTCCTTGTTTCAGGGGCACCACCGTCGGGGGGCCCACTGGTGGTGGTGGTGGGTGTGTGTGGGTGGGGGTTGTCTGCCAAGACTGTCCTATGTTGATAATAATTTTAATAATTATAATTATTTTCAGTGATATCAACTTTAACTTTAATATTAGGAAATTAACTAGGCATATAATTATTTTTCTTTCATTCTTGTTTGCCATATTTTTCAAGTAACGGATATTTGACAACAGCATAATAAAACTGGAAATTCTGTGTTTGGTGTGCCGTCGCAATATTTTTAGTCACCTCCACATAACCACCGCAATGAAAATATTCTGGAGGCACGCCTGTCTTGTTTGTTGTTGAATACTCGAGAGACGGACTTATATATAAGCAATTTTTTTTTACTTTGAGCTATTGTGCTACGTCTGTTTTGATTGTTGTTAGTGAGTTACAATTGTGAATTAAAACAACGAAGTAAACTACACCCCATAAAAACAGCAGTTATTCTGCGACATACACTGCTAATCCTGTTTAAAGGTAAAATAGCAGGGGGTGTAATGCAATCAGCATCCTAAGCCATGCTGACTTACAATTAGTGGGGTGGCATGGACCCATAAGCGCCATTTCCGATAGACATTGAAAGCGCCATCAGTTTGCAGTTCTTCAAAGATGCAGCCGTTTAGTTCTCGGACGCAGTACGAGCTGATAACCTGCAGTTGGGATGTGTGTGTCTGAGCTGCATGTACCATGTGAAGAGAGTAAACTAACGGATTAACCTGATATTTTCAGCCAGAAACCACAGAAGAAAAAGGGGTTTACTGAGGATTGTAGTCGCTGGAAGGAGAGAAGTTGGCGAATTGGGTACGTGGGCTACTTTTGATAACTTCACCAAATCTTAGCTAACTTAACGTTAGCTTTGGAAAGACACACTGCGCGGTTTATTTTATTGTTCGGTGGTTGCAGAGGGTAAAATAATAAAGTAATTGTCTTTGTGAAGCACGTCTCGAGCTGACAAATATTCAGTTTCAGTAAAGACAAATGACCGAAACCGCCAGAGCGTTACAAAACATCTGCATGCCAATCTGTTCTCCGTGTATATTATGACAGAGATGAGCTGTGGAGTTGGTTACTCATAACGCGTTTCTTATCAAGAACCTCTTCGTCTTTAACTTTACATGAATTGCAGTTTCTGTTTAATATAATTTCACAGGACCTGAGGTGGGCACGAGTTTCAGTCAGATAAGTTCTGTTTGTCTTTGACGCAAAACCCTCTCCGTTCAATGAACTTTGGTCAGCTGCTGCAGTCTGTATTTTTTTTTCTCATTACAGACATTTTCCACTTTACCACGCTTATCCTGTGAGAAAAACTAGTCCTCCCTCTGCAGCTGAATCACTTGCCGTTTCCTCTTTCCTCGCATCCAATTTCCACCCCTACAGAGCGCATACTTGGCCCCAACCATCCTAATTGTTTCTTCTAATGAGCGCCCCAGAGAGACACAGGGAAGTTTTAAATGGTAGTTTAATGACTCGTCCCCACCAGCTGCTGAAGAATAAGAATGGGGCAAAAATCAATCAATTACCGCTGAAAAGTTCAATCTTCTGCCTCTTTGACCTCACTTGACCTTTCAGACAATAACGAAGCAACTTTATTCCACTTAAATGTTGCCTCAGTGCGATGAACAGCACTCTCCCTTTAAGGTGGTCCAGACAGGAAACTGCCCAAGTGTGTCTTGGATCTGAGCTGGCCTCTAAATCCTTCTACCAGAGTCTTGGTATGCTGCAGCTGTGATAAAATTACCAGAGCTGCAGATCCAAGGCTGGATTCATCTATATAGAGGCCTTATTCTTTCTTTTGAGAGTCTCAGAAATCCCCATCTTTATTATTTAGCCATTCGTTGCTCATTTGATGCTGTTCTTAGCATTTTTTATATTGTCCTGAATTGCCTTAGCTCCTTTTTTCCCTCTAAATTTCAGCTTAGATTAGACTGCAAGAATTAAAAGTTGTCTTTAAACAGAGACAGCATTGTGTTTAATAGAAAGGGGAGACTTGAGTGCCACAAGAGATTTGGTATTCTAGACACCCAAGGGAGGTTGTCGTTGCAGTACTGACAAGCCTTCAAGAAGGCCCAATGAACCATTTGGCTTGCAAAAGAAGTGTAATGTACCTTTAAACGTGCACACTGCAGTTCTATTTGAAGACTTGTCTAATTTTACTCCTCAGTCCGGTCCTCTCCCTTCCAAACACTGCAGGACATTATGGAGGACTGCCTTCCCTCTGGTTGTCTACCGTTTATAATTTTACAGAACTTGAAGTCTTCACTTGTCATTTGCACATTAAGCTGGCCGTTTCCAGCCTCGCAGGCCAGGTATGCATTCTACAGTTATAGGTCTCAGGTGGGGAAGTGAAAATCGCTCATTCTCCTTTTCCACCACATTGGGAAACAATTATTCTCCCATTAAAGGCTATTTTCGCTAAATTGTACGCAGACCATATGGGCACAACTCTGTGGGTGTTCATTGAGATGGGTCACTTATCACCTCACTTAAGCCTCATGCTCACAAATGCAACAGAGTTAAAAGTAAGAGGCTGGGGGAAGGTTAGGGCAGCGTCTTTTTGTAAAGGTTGTGGATTTGATTGAGACAAACAGCGACCATTGGGGTGTATTGTTTTCTCCGGTGAATGAAAAGCTGGTCTTAAAAGTCTTAAAGCCTGTGTGTCAGGGGGCAAACTGCAGAAATAATGTGGGAAAGGGGGCACTCACATAAAGGCTATTTTTCAAGCGGTATTTTCTACAAGGATGGACTGGGTAAGAGAGGTCGTGCTAGATAAATATGGCACCCATGCTGGAATAATAAAGAGTCTGTCTCGGTTACCTCATAGAATCCCGGGCCGTTCCAGGTCAGATTTTTATTCGTTCTGAGCGTAAACATCCGTCCTGCCTGATGATAAAGAAATAAAGAAAATCCACCCCACCGTGACTGAGTAAAGACATCCCGAGGGGAACTTGTCATATTTTCACTTTCCCGTGGCCCGTGTTTGGGTACACGTTTTGTTCACCGTGATGCAAAAGAGAAGTACTGCAAGAATTCTCTATTTATAGTTCCTCCTCCCATCAACTTGTTCTGCACCATGGGAAATTAATTTGTGTTGTTAATTGTCTCACAAAAGCCCAATTAAGGTCCCTTTTTTCATTCTGAATCCGACTTGTGCGTCATCATTTGTAGTAGGACAACCTGTGCATGGAAGCTTTCTTTGGGGAGTGTTTTAAAAGCAGATGCAATCAAATAGTTGGCAGTATGATGTCATCTTCCTTGTATATGCCTGGAGAGACAGAGAAAGTGGCACATATCCCCAAGAGGAGAAGTATTGTTTTTCTCTGATTTCCTCTGTAGACATGTTCTTCAGTCTCACTTCCACATAACATCCACGAACGGAAAAAAGCTCCAGATAGATCGCTATCAGCCCCTGGGGACTTTCCTATAACATATCAAACCAGAGATGTTGATTCAAGGTACACATTTGTCTGCGTGTTTTCAGACCGCGCTGATGACATTTCCTATTTAGTTGCACAAGTACTGCATGTTTGCCAGCATCTGTTCCCCTTAAATGTCAGTTTGTTTTGCTTAAAGAAAGGAATTTGGGCTCTTGCTGCCGATCATGCGGATCACTTTAAAGCCTGCCGTTTAGAGGAACATTTCTTCAGACCAGTTTATCAGCTGGTCTAAAGAAATGATCCATTGCAGGTTTTTCTTTTAATAACTGTCAGCCTGGCTCTTGTGGCATCTGTCTTCAATTAAGGGGCAAGTTGCAAATTCCCATATGGGAGGTTCATGCTGCGGTTAGGGCAGTCATCAGCTGTGGGAACCAAATGTTCTCCATTTGTGTGAAATGACAACTAGTTCAAGCACAGGTGGTCAGTTTGGCATGAATGTTGGGCGTGTGTTTCATGTTTTTGTTAAGACTCAAAATTTGTCCACTGTCCCTCCCTAGGAAAACAAGGATTTGCCATATGTCAGCTAATGTAGGTAAAAGTTAATGAGTTCCAATTGATGATACTGTCCAGATGTTCTAAGATTAAGTTACAGTGTCCTGTTAGGCATCTTAAAACTTACAATCCCAAGCCACTGTTCTACAGCTACAAGCAGCCTTTGATAAGACATTTTTAAGACCCAGACGTCTGCACTGTATCTAGGTTTGAGCCCATTATTCCCAGTCTAGCCTCTGATTGACAAAAGACAGATTAACATAGTTTTGGTCTGGTCATTTGGCAAGGTTAGCTCAGAGGTCATAGTAGGTGGGATTATCAGAGGATTTTATTAGTTCACTGGTCAATGGGAAAAGTTCAAAGCCTGTTTCTCAGCATCAGTACTGCGTTTTTGTATATTAACCCAGCACTTGAAAATCAATTGGCCGAGCTTAGTCAAAGGTCAAATTTATTGAGTTTTTGCAGCGTTTGATACCAGTTGTGCAAGGCAACACAATAGAACTCATATGTTGGTTGGATGTCACTTTCTTATCTCAGGAATATTAAAAATAATTATATTAAGTATTTTTACAATGTTTTATTTAAATATTCATTTTAATCATTTTATGTTAACAATAAAAACTGGTGTTGCTTGTTAATTTCAGAATGCATTTACATCTGTACTTGCTAGCTACAGTTTTCTTACCTTTTGTTGCAGAACCTACATGGTGTAAATTAATGAGATATTGTAAAGCCATGCATTAGTCTTTATCGTGTACTGTGTGCATGCATTCTTGCATCTGTGTTTTCCTGCCATTGCAAAAGACATTGTGTAAAAGTGCTACCAGTGGTGCAACACTGCACAGGATATCTTTAGGTAATTAAGTAAACGTAAAACAAAACCTACATTTAACTTTTTAAAGGAGGATTTTTTTTCTCATTACGTACTTGTCCTAGTTCATTCTGGGATTCTTAAATAATAATAAGAATTATGTGTCATAATTTTTGTTGTGGCTTTTTTTGGGGGGGTCCCAAACAGTCTTTACTTTATGCCAGCCAGTGGACCCCACAATGTGGCAGTGATCTTAATAGATCGAGCTCAGTGACTTTTCTTTTTACATTCCTGCACATCTTAATTGGTGAACCTCCTGGCAGCGGGCTCTGTTGGGCCTCGGCTGGCTTGGCTGTCAACTCTGCACAGTGGCCAGCAGATGAACTACGAACAATGCCCATCCTAATCCCTGAAGAATTCCTATTCCTCTGATCTAGCTGGACCAAGAATGTGATGCTTAAAAGGCCGGAGGCTCACCAGGAATCACAGAGAGACAAGTTCTCATGCACCGTGTTAATTTGCTGTAAGGAGACCGAGAGGCAGCGATGTGAGAAACTGGCAGCACAGTGGCTCTGGAAAGGACATGGCTCATTATTAAGAACACAGCAGCCTGGCATAAGGGATAAAGGACAAATATTTACCACCAAGGGAGAACCTGTAATCTCACTAGACGGTTATATTTGTAATAAAAGATTATTCTGATTTGATGTGTTCTGTTTACAAGAGGTCGACAATCAGACGAAAGGCGAGGTGGCTAAAATCTCCTTTTTCCATACAGCGGATGAACCGAGACTCCACACCAGTGTCTGATAAAATGGTTTGAACTGTGAAATATGCAAATGCTCCAGTGGAATCCAAGAATAAAAACATGGTGCTGAAAATGAGCATAATGAGTCCACTTTAAGGATGTGGAATCAATACTCGTAGCACTCGAATCCTGTAGCGTTAACTTAGTTGTGGCGAGCTGTCTTATGTCCATGTTCAGTGGGTTCTTACACTATTTAGCATGAGCTCCTGATCCTCTGCATACCAAAACCTTTGCTGCCACTTTGCATTATCCAGGGGCTAACATGAGCCAACACAGCTGTAAGCAGGGAATGGAAAATTTCTGTGTTTTATTCAGTAGTAGCTCAGTAAGCTGTGTCTAGTCAAGATTGAAGAGCCACGTGACACAAGAATGACTCTGTAAAGAAACAAAGCATTTTTCACAATTACAGCTCAGTCCAGTGAATCGAATTAATATTACCCTTAATATTACGCTTTGTCTTGCTGTGAAATGCCTCTATTCTCTTTTGACCCTTCACATTTTCTCTTGTGTGCACCAGAGGCCCGCGTGCCATGCCAGAGGGGACCCATTCTGCTCTCTACCAGGGCCCAATGGGGGAAGGTAAATATATATATTTTATATGACCTAAGCGCTGGTGATTGCTGTCTATAAAGTGACTAGTTTCATGATATAGGGTTTTAATATGTTGGTTTATTCCTGCTGGTATATCTGGTTACCCAGGACACTGCTAACATAACACAGCAGTACAGCTGAGGTGAATGTAAAATGCTGGAAATAGAAGAATAGAGGAAATGTAGAGGCTTTGAGAGGCACAGCTGAGAGAGCAATGAACTCTCCTCCTACACTCCTGGCTGGTAGAGAGCCTCTTTGTGTGGATGTGGATCTTGGCCAACCCCCTTCATACAGCTGAAACCCCTGAACACTTGCACATCAAACCTGAATGTGTCTCAGGCAGCCAAGATGGGTAGTCTAGCCAGTAGTGCTGACCTTATATACTGGGGACCACTCAAATTACATATTATTTTAGTGTTCATTATCTTTAGTCACAGAGCCACAACATAGACATAGGGCCTCTTTGTATCTGCCTGCTCTGTCCTTCAGTCCTCCACCACCCCCACACCTCTCTCCTCTACTGAACACATTTGGTGCTGGATTTTCACTGTTGCTGAAGACTACCAATGCATAAATGGTGGCCTTTCCCCCCCCACGCCTATTCCACTGATTCAGCTTTGGCGAGAAGGAGACATGTGCCGCCCTCCATGAATTATGTGTCTGTTTCCTCAAAATGTCACTCTGCACCAAGTAAATGTCCTCACATTTTTTGTTTTTTTTTATAGCCCATGTGACTTGTACATAATCATCCTGGCAGTAAAGCCCACTTGTGGTTAAATCCTTTTCAGCTGGAGTTAAAGTGTGACTGACCTGCCCCCCTGCTGTGTGGATGGATGGATGGTGATTAAGGGGCAGGGCAGCTGGTAATGTGCTTGCTGTGGAAGGTGATGATTGGATGTGGTTAACAGGCTGGAGGAATGCATGTGGTGAAAGGAAGACCTGTCTCTTCAAGGTAAACAATAAAAAGGCTGTGGTTACAGTCCAGCTCTGGTGTCTCTAAAAGGTCAGAGGATTTTGAAGTGAAAAGAGGGCGTTTTTATTGCCACTTGCAGGTTTTGGATAGAGGCCATGCACATAATAATGATCAACCAAGGTGCTTTTTTTTTTCCTCCCCCAGACAAATTTAAGGATGTAGGGTAACTTATATGTACCCCTAATCATTTTTGTAAAAATGTACCTTTCATTACTGCGTTAGAATGTGAAACTGCACAGTTGCAACCCCTGTAGCCCGAGGACAGGTGTAATCCATATATTCTGACATTTCAAAAAAAGAAAAATATGTGTCTAATCTGTGACAAGGTTCATCCAGGCATTAACAGGCCTGAGGCTGCATGAAATGACTCTCTCAAAGATAAGGGTTCCCCGTGACCTACTTAACCCCAAGCAGGAATGTAGCTGTGTGTGCAGAATGTACAGCTTTAAAGGGGTTCTAGGGGGACGGATGGATCATCTCCATTCACTGCAGCTTTTCCAGACCAGTGGGCATAGGGTTGTGGACATAGATGATGGCAGGGATGGCTACATCTCTGAGTGGGCTTGTTAATGGAGCTCCTGGACTGGAACTCTTTCTCTACCTAATTGTCTGTAGCGGAAATCACATGGAGTCTCAGGTGAGCCTGCCACAACTCTGTTCTGCATCGATTTGAACTCAGACTGAAATCCCAGACAGCTCCTCGTCCTGTATGTCAGCACAAATGTTGCATATATCTGTGCAAATCAATTATATACAATGCAAACTAATTTATAGAGAATTGTTTTTGTTTTTTTGCTCCTTACAAGACTTTCTTTCAGAATAAATTATTTTACATCCTCTCACATTGGCACCCCTTCTATAGAGCTCTTTCAGTGGATTACCCACATCAGCTAAAGGTTCTCAGCAGTGCTTGTTCCAGTTAGATGGCCTCTATGAATCTCATTTGAATCTATAAAACCCTCCATCAACTTCCTTTCTGCACTTTACAGTCAGTTGACAATCTAAAAGCCATTTTATATATAATATTCTAATCACCCTGCAGACATCAAGCTATGCTGTAATGTTATTGTAAAAGACTTTATGTAATAAATGTAGTGAAGGACTTTTTAAAAAACTCTTAGCATGAGAAAACCTTTGCTCGTGTCGTATTTAGTGATCTACACAAAGACGGAGAACTTGGTGTCGTAACAAGATTCTTTATTTGAGTGCAAAGTAACACAACTTTACTGGGGCCTAAATGCCAAGAAAAAACACCACCACACCCTTTATAACACTGCATGTGATAAACTGCTTCATGTGAAGTAAACGAACGGTTCCCCTCTGACCTCTCCTCTCCACGCCGCACACAGCTGTGCCGACACAAGCCCGCGTGGACTCGGCAGCTGGGCGCTAACAGGACAGCAGTTTGGCTGTAGATTGTCAAACTGGTGGTAAAGTTTACAATGGGCTCACACCTCAGGGGCCCAGAAGTGTGTGTTGTCCAGAGGAAATGATTTGAGTGGATCCAGAGGTGTGTGTGTGTGTGTGTGTGCCTGAAGAGGTCTTGGAGGTGGGGGGGCTTGTTGATGGAGGAGTTTCTTAAGTGGATCATCTCATGCCTATGCACTGAGGTCAGCTGGCACGGCTGGATCCTTTAAGAGCCTGCGTCGAGCACAGAGGAGTTTTAGAAGATTGTTTTGTTTTTCTGACAGGTTTTGTCCTTTTCACTCTTTAAGACATCTC
This sequence comes from Astatotilapia calliptera, assembly GCF_964374335.1. Classification (NCBI taxonomy): domain Eukaryota; kingdom Metazoa; phylum Chordata; class Actinopteri; order Cichliformes; family Cichlidae; genus Astatotilapia; species Astatotilapia calliptera. The sequence continues at coordinate 31,989,529 of NC_137440.1, read as the reverse complement.
CAGTGCTGAAATGTCAGTTTAATTCTGATAAAGTCAAAATAATACAGATGTATCTTAATGTTTCATGTTACAGACAGTAAATGGGAGACTTTTAGTTTCACTTTTGAACACCAGAATTCCCCCCTAAAACTCCTCAGTACAACAGTTTGACCTTGGCTGCCAGTGAGGAATGCAGGTTCAGCTTGTGTATGTGTATTCGGCCTATGTTGTTCACTGCGGGTTATTTACCGACCTTCAGGCTAATTATTAACGCAACATTAAAAGTTCCGTGTGAGGCGGTGTTAATCAAATCATATGAAGGACTGCTTACAGCAGGAAACCTTTGACGTGACCTTTTTTATTTTTTCTGTCAGGGAATACGAAATCAAACCAGGCCATTGGTTTCAGTGTCTAATCACCTCTGTTCTGACTCATGCTGTTTGATAATGGTCTGTGAAGACTCCAGGCCTAATCCTCTGAGGCACCCTCACATCCTCCTGTGGGGCAGCCATTCACCGGGGCCAGGTGGGGAGGAGTTTTTCCCAAGGAAATCGGTGTAAGACTCCCTCCCTGTCTCCCAGCTGCCACTGGGGGAAGGACTTCATTGCCAGAGGTTGTGAAGGGGTGTTGGACGAGGAAGCTCGGAGTGGATCTTGAGTGGCGGAAGGGTTTTATTGAGATGTAGGGAGAAGCAAGAGTTCCTCTTATCTCCTGAGTGAAACATGGCCACACACACTGTTCTCGTGGCTCTGAAGAATCAGTTAGCAGATTAGCAGTAGTCTAGAGCTGAGGCCTCCGCTATGGAAAAAGGATTTGTAGTTGGTGAGGTAACCTGTTTTTAACTAGGGGTTTTTATCAGGATACAATGCCATGGTAATTTAGACTATAAACCTAACCTGGTCTGAAGGAGATTACGGTGTTTTTTTTGTCAGCTTCTGTCCTTTGTTTAAGCTTTGTCCTTGTGCAGGCTTTAGTCTTGCTTTTAGACATTAATATTGATGTGTTTAGCTTTGATTTTTAGGTAGATTATCGCTTGATGGCAACTTTGTTTTTCTGTTTTTGTTGCACAGCAACAAGAAAGAAGGAGTTGATGTAAAATCAAGTATGCTAATCTTCACTTCCTCTGCATATCCTACATACATTTTAGTGCCTCTCACAAGCACTAAGTATTAAAGGCCTCTTTAAGCAATATCAATCTGCAATAATCTAATAATAATAATCTAATGATTCTTATATTTCTGACAGTTAAAGTAAAACAGACTCGTTGCTGCTACAGTACATGGACCAGTTGTGCTCATGGGTGCAGTTTCCTGCTTTATTCACACTTCAGACAAGTTGAAACTTATATAGACTGTGTACAATGAAATTGGCTGCTTCTGATATGACTGAGTTACAAACTTGTTTTCTTTTCTTTTAGTTAAGAATTAAGTAATAATACCTAAATCTCTAAAGCAATAAGAACATTGATTAGGGTGAGTGCAGCCAGATTATGGAAAAAAAGCTTTGTTTTCTTTATGGTATATACGTGAATACAAACTGCTAATTGTGTTCTTTGCTTGATAGTGAATTCATTAATGAGCCCATTAGGAACTCTGCTTTTCCTAGCATGTTATAACTTGGCAAATGAAAGTGATAATAAAAACATAGTTACTGCATTGCTTTAAACTGCCAGGTTCTTTATAAATGACTAAAACAAACTCTTTATTCAACAAGTTAAATTTCCCTTACTTGTGTCTCAGGTTAGTATCACTTAATTGTCCTAAGTTGTCAGACGTAATGTTAACAACTGCGAGACAGAGGCTGGTACCAGAGAAACAGAGTTATTCACAGGACGGCAGCTTTATCACCATCACTCATCCGGTTCCTGATAAGGCTGTAGAAATAGCACAAGGTGACTTTAGAGATGATTCATTGTCTGCTGTGTTCAATTTATTGTCATTTAATACATGAGTCATTATGAATCAGGCAGGAGCGTCCAAGCAAAGTTTGGTAATGGAGCAGGCAGGGACTCGCTTTTTCTTTTGGATGGTTATCCACAGTGCTTTTCTAATCCCAGTAAAGGTACTCATGCAAATGACAGTGTCCCCAGAAAGGAAACATTTAGAGGAGCTGAGGTGTTTCATAGTGGTCCGTGTGTGTAGTATTTTATCAATTTTCAAATGGTAAAAGAAAGATGCTTTTCTAATGCTAAGTGCTTCTTTTTGCTTTCAAATAAGCATTTGCATGTGGAAAACAGGCTGTGTTCCTGTTTCTTTTCTCCTGATTTGCTTAGAAAACAAAAGGCCACAAGTCAGAGTGGGTAGCGCAGGAGGGACTTTAGCGCAAACTCTTTATTTTCAGGGACACATTAACAACGTTAGCTACACTTGGGGGATTCTTTTAACTTCAGCTAAAGTAGTCATACAGGTGTGTCTCTTTGGGAGACATCTATTCTTTAAACACAAGACGCGTCCTCATTTGTCATACTGAAAGTGTCGTCATAGGAGTTGAGGGACTGAAGAGGAGATAGGAAATGTTGATTTATTGAAAAATTGGACTTTGCTCTGTGGCTCTTACTGGCTTCAACACGTCTATACGGTAAGCATTCAAATATTTGAATTTTTTTTTTAAAAAAGTGTCTTGAATTTGGCTGTGTAAGCATTTGTCAAACACAATTAAACTAGGTTACAAATAATTGTAGACTTCTTGCTGCTTGTAATATTTTCCATGGTGCAGTTTGTAACCTGCTCTGTAATCTTCTTCAGACTTTGGTTTCCTCATATTTCAAGTCAAGCAGACGTTGCATTGTGCAATGCAACCTTTACAAAGAGTTTGGTTCTTCCTGTGTTGTTGAGTCCAGACAGATTAGATATGCCGGGTACATGGACAGAGGGTAGTTTTAGGTGTCCCAGAAATAAAAACCAGAGCCTCTCTGGGCTAGAATTTGCATGGGTATCATGCTGGTTTGCATGAACTGATGGATAAATGTGAGTCTCATCATCACTGGGTTGTGTAACTATTAACTTACGTCATTGTGGCATGCTGTGGCTTATGTTAACAGAGAAGGTGATAATATTTACATGGGGGAAAAAAATGTACTGAGATATGCCCGATCATGTCTGCAGAGCTCATTGCGAGAGCATCATACCGACAGTAACATCTGTACTTTGTATGTGTCTTTGACAGAGACTGGTAAATGTTTTATACAAGTGTGTATATATGGAGGAACTCATTGTTCCCTATACAGTAGCAGCTTCTGACAGATGAAGCTTGAGACTGAGGTGATCTTGTCTATGACAGCCTTTTAGAAAGTTAATAACCAGGTGCAGAGGTTTTCATTTCAGTGTTTCCCTTCAACCCTCACATCATCCTATTAGGGACTGCATGTCACTCATATCATCCTAATGTCAGAGGCAGATGAGTTTATGAACTGTGCATTTGTTAACTGTCTGATAAGCTTGGGCTGAAATGGAAACAGACTTCTTTAGTTGTAGACTGATTAGACACAGAGCGCCTCTGTAAGCGAATGCTGTCTCTTTTCAGTAATGGCGAGACTGAAAATATACCATTAAGTTTGAGGAAGGATTGTCTTCAAATGTCTCATTATTTGAGCTGCAGCTTTTTAAGTTTAAGGAATACCTCCCTTGTTACAGATTGTATTAAGACACAGTTGAACTGCATTCAATTGTCCACTGCAGAGGATTCAAAGAGGCAGAGGGAAAAAGGGAAGTCATGCTTGTAGCATTAAAACACCTTTGTCTGTAAACGTTAACCTCAGCTTAACAGGCAAGAAGCTGGAATTTAAAGAATTACAATGAGGGGTTAGCTTTTTTCCATTTTAGGCTACAAGAGTCTGACCTATTTTAATCCATTAAGAATTGCACAGTCTCGACTCTTTGGCTTGTTGAGGTTAAGAGACTTTTTGAAATGTAGTCCAAATACTACACTATCTCAAACTCTAGCCTTGACTTGGTTAATGTTTATCTCAGTAAGGCACCAGCTGCATTGATGCTCAGCTGAAACAAAGGAGAGTGTTGTGCTGTAGCTGAGGTAGAACACTTTGTGAAACTGTGGCGTGTGAATGGCAAAATTACACTTGTGGCTTGGCTGCAATAATTTTTTTCTGGACCATACACTTAAGCTCCCTTATACTTAACATTCCCCACCAGCATTCTGTATAATCTGTGGTTTAACAGGTCTGTCCACTGAGTTGTTTAAAATGAAGAGACAGGAAATGAAGACTGTAAATGAATGCAGATATGCTAATTATACATTATAGGTAGACAGGGTGTCAAGTTTGTAATGTGTGGCTAAAAAGGAAAATTGATCTCGGCTTGCATGCATCACCGATGTTAAAAATGGATGCAACCCTTTGATCTGCTCCTTATTTACACATGGTGCGTCTCTGTGACACTTTCCACTTTAATATACAGTATATTATTACCTCTCTCAATGAAATTGGTTCTGGCTTTCTTAACAGGATCGCTGAAATGGTTATGAATGTATTCTCATGAAGGTTTTATCAGAAATGGAACTTGGCCCACCTTGGAGATCCACATTTACTGCGTTTTCCTGACACTTCCTCCCTGATGTTTAAAACTTGCACTTAAAAATCGAGCTGGTACGCAAAAATATTCGAAAGTGTAAATGTCATGCTTGTCTACCTTAGCTAGTTAACCGTTTTTTAGAAAGCATCTATTTAAACTAGTGCTCGCAGCCTCTGCTGTGGTGGTTTCTATTTAATGATTTTTCCCTGCAGGTGTTGCCAAAACATCACTGACATTTGGGCCTGAACCAAATACTCATCTAAAACACTGCACAGTATGGATGCTTTGATCTGTTTGCAGTACATGTGTAATGTTGTTTCTTTAATTGAAATCTTGTGTATTTATTCTTTAAAAGGCTTAATTTAAATGGCAGACACTTGTAAAGCGCTCCACATCTGACAACAGAGTGCCACAGTAATGGGAACGGCTTTGCCACTGTGGCTACGGATCCCTCAGAGATTAGTAATAAATATTTGCACATGCTGAAGAGACTATGTGGCACCAAGCAAGACCAGACACTCTCCCTTTGCACTGTCTGCATGATGGTTTTTCTTATTACTTAGGATATATGGAGGGAGAGATGATGTAAATGGAAATGTTACAGAGGATGCAGACTACACTGGCTTGGCTTTTGTCATCTTTGTGACAGGCTGACTGGAAACATTTTGCACTGAGTCACACAGGAGTACACATTGGGCTTATCTTAGATCAGCAGGTCATTTACATTCCTCTGCTCAGCCTCTTTCAGCATAGGTGGTGTTTGGTCCTCCAGTTTTAACCTAAAACATGTGGTAAGTGGTATCACCTACTGATAGTTCCTGCTTGTACAATCTCTGAAGTGGTCAATCAAAGCTGAGCTCCTTCTGATCTCAAGTGTGCACGCTCCAATCTGCAGATAAATCCAGAGTATTCTTACAATGCCGCTGTTTACCTTATAATGCAGTTTACTCATGCATGTTTTGTTTTGTCACTGTGGTTGTGCAAAAGAGTTGGGTTTTAGCCCATCTTTAGTTCACATTGTGTTGTTCCTCTTCCTCTTAACTTGGCAGTGTTTGCAGCCTGCTACAGAGAAGCTTTATTATAGAGGGATATTGGGTGGGAGGAAGAAATGGAAAGAGGAAGGGAGTTTCACATGCCTCACAGAGCAAGGCTCAAAACCAAAAGTACCGACAGAAGCAGCAAAAGAAGCAGATGCCTAATTCATAGCAGTGTATTGAGTGTAATAGCTCACCACTACACTCCCCTTACACCATCAACCCTGTGATTTGTCACAGAGCGTAAACAGAGCTTTCTCTAGCGGTCACCTCGTGCTTGCCAGCCCATCTGTTTCTCCCAGTGAGGTTTTGCATGGGAACGGTGTCAGTGGGAAGGCTTGGTGCAGATTGTAGATGTAGTATGAACAACATGAGCTCACTACTGAGTCATGGAAAGTTTCAAGATGCAAAAGAGGCGCGTCTGTGTGTGTGTGTCTGAATAAACCAAAGGTGGCTTGACTTTTCAAGTGAAACCCATCCAGTGCACATCACTTCATAAATCACTAACTTTATGTTCTTCCCATGCTCTGAGATGAAACGTTTGACTTGCTTAATATTATTTCTTAAACGGTTTCATGTTCTGTGCTGGGAAATAAGTGAAGTCAGGAAAGGTGAATCAGCATGGTTGCAACATATTTTTGTTTCTAAAACCTTGGGATTATCTTGCATCTGTTGTTGCACATCTACTGATGGAGATATGCAAGTTGAAGCTTGTCATCACTCATGTAGAAATTTTCAAGCTCGTGACATAAGTGGCTTTTTTTGGGTGGGTTGTATCGGCACCATATTATGCTCTCCATCCACACGCAGTATGACCTAAGACATTAATTATCACTTGATGATTTGCCTCCGTAGATTTCCGTTTATTAGTCTGGAGTTGAACTGCTTGACAAAGCTGTGTTTCTTTAGCTTGGCAAACTGTTTTGACCTCTTTACTCTCTAAATATTTAAGGAAATGGAGCTCTCTGCACAGTGGCCATTCTCACCCTGCTATGATTTCATATGTTTAGGAAACATTTGTGAGGAAAATTCCCCATCTGGCCAGGAAGAATGTGAAACTGAATATGGATTCCAGTTCTCTTAAATTCAGTCATGGTTCTATAAAGATGCATAAACAAAGCTCCTGGTCCCCTTACCCCCCCCCCCCCCCCCCTTTTTTTTTTTTTCTCATGAGTTTTTCCCCTCACTGTTTTTCCAAAGTTCAGTCTTCAATAGTCCGGAGAGCGAGGAAACGGCTGGGCTTTTCATATAATATGTGGCGTTGTAATTGGGCCGTGTCAGTAATGATCTGAGTGAGGCCTTTTACTGTAAGCCACTCCTGTCTTAGTCTGGGAGTGGAAACAGAGTTATGTATTGATTCTTGGATAGTAGTCTGTTCAGTGTTACTTAAACATTCATTGATTTACTTTTATCTGACATTGTCCAAAAATGGGACTCATGCAGTTGGATCCTTCTTTATTCACTTCCTTTATGATGATCTGTTTTGTGACATATTGTCTAAGGTAATTGTCATGAATGTCTGTTACTGAAACAGCGTTTTTATGGCTGCATGTATGAGAAGGCGTAATATAACGACTAATGAGGAATATCGATGCTGTACAGCCATTAGTAGCTGCATTGAATCCCTATAAGGCCTATGCTGTTGTGGGTGGCATCACTGTTTTTATTTCCCTTTTTACCCCGGTGTGTCTGCATAGCTCTACAATAATGAGCTAAATTCAAGCTAATGCATACTAAAGACCAGGTACTTGTTACTGAACTGCAGAAAAGAGAAGCAGAAGGCTTGTTTCTGTAGATTGATTATAAACTATCAAAATAAGAAAACGGTGCACGCCTACAATGGAAAAATGCCATCTATTGCAGGAGCATTGCGGGGAAGCCATATACACTTACAGTGTATTGAAGTATGTTTATGGAGCCATTGTTCTTGTGCTAATAATTACTCTGCATTTACACTGCACTGCTAAACAGACTTACCATAGTGGTTTCACATAGTTGTGGCTATATCATAGATTTAACTGTATTATAGCTTGAGCTGTAAGACAAGCAGGAGCCAACAGTAAACGGTTGGTTACAGGGCAGAGTCCATGCATCTAAATGCATGAAAATGTTAGAATCCTATCAATAAAGGCAAAAAGTTGCACATTAGAATATTCCAATGTCCCTTAACCAAAATAATAATAATCGAGCATACATTATAGATGAAGACCCTTTTAATTTTTGACATTGTCTGCTTTTTGCTTATAGGTTTTACTTTTTTAAATTTCTCAAATTTATGTCAATGTTTCTCTCACCTGTTCCAGAATCTCCTCAGTTGTCCTCACCCCTCTCCAACAGTGACCATGTCCAGGGAGGCCTCGATTTGGGTCCATACTATTGCAACCAGGTATGCATGGAGCCACTGGATGGAGAGGGTGAACGTCCAGTGAGCCTGGTGTCCTCCCTGTCCTCTGGTTCATCCCGTGATAGTCACAGTCTTTTCGGGAGCACAGCAGTCCTTCCTTCCTCCACCACACCGCCTATTCCAAGTGAAGAGGACATAGATTTGGAGCTGAGCCCAGCTGAAGGCACCAGAGAGCAGGCTGGGAACCAGAGTCCCACCCTTTCAGGTTCTAGACATCGCTGGCAGGAACAGCTGGAGGCCAGGTTGATCACCAGCCAGTGGAATAACAACAACGGCACGGCCAACAGGAAAGCGACTGGTGAAATACTTCACATCCCCTGTTCGCCTGTCGTCGCGGATGCCATGGCGCCCAACCCAAAGCTGACCTATGTGGACCGGGTTGTCATGGAGATCATGGAGACGGAGCGCATGTACGTCAAGGATCTGCGCAGCATCGTAGAGGTGAGTGGATGTCAGGGTTTTTCCCCTTAAGCCAAGTATTCAGATTGAGCCAACGATTTTAAATTATAGCCACTAAATCATCTGAGCTTAAAGCTCATATTTGATTTGGATTAACAAGCAGCTATGACCTCATGTCTGCATCACCTTTTAGTGGCGATTTGATGAATTTGAGCAGCCAGGAACCAAAACACGGACAACTGAGTCAGTGGCTGTTGAAAGCAAATAATGCCTACTGTGTTCCCTACAAATAGGTCTGGTACTTGAACAGGATCCATTCTGATTTTCCTCTTTTCCAAACAAATCAGCCAGTTGACAAAAAATGTGCCAGACATCTGGCGGCTGAAGGCTTTGTTTAGAGATTTCTAGTTCATAGAAAGGAGGACCGTTAAACAGTTTATGGTAGAGTTTTAGTGTTTTGTATAAACTATTCTGTATATTTACAGTGCAGTGAAGGCTTACAGCCTACAGCCTGGGATTATGTAGTATGCTCATATGTGGAGTCAGAGTGGGAAACAGTGCAGGTCTTTCATGGCAGCAGGAATCTTGGGCTCTGTGATCTTTGTTAAAGATAGTGGAAACCTCATCTCAAAGATGTGAAGCGTGGAAAATGAGCCAGGGATGATTTTACCACTCAGCAGGCCACTTACGTCTTATCACTCTTTCTACCTTTGTAGTCTGGAAACAGCTTCCCGACAGAAATCTCCCCAGTTCTCAGTTTGTCCTGGGTGGGGAAAAAAACACAAAAAACAGGAGCAGTGTGTTACCGTGTCACTGCACGGACTGTAATGCCTTTAACAGGTGAGCCATTTCTGACACTGAATGGCAGTAAAACAGTTAGCACCTCCTCACTTTGCGCCAGACTGTGTCTGGCGTCTTGCATTTACTGTGGGAGGGAGTGCTGCCCCTGCTGTAGCTTAAATAATGACGTGCTCTCGACAAACACTTCCAGGACCTTAAACTCTTTCAGTTGACAGGAGCAGAGTCAGTGAGACAGACTCTGCTGCAAGATCTAGCCTAGTCTGAAGTGTCAGGCCTCCCCAGCCAACACAAATATCTCTATCTTTGCACCAACAGAAGAAATAACACACATGTGAAAAGAGATGTCGGGCTATAGCGTGGGAAAATAGTCATTCCATGATTACAGTATTGCTTCACTTACTTTTTTTTTTTTTTAATCCTATTCTTACTCAAAGCCTTGGATTCGACGGGCCCATAACACTTCTTTTGGCATTGTTTAATTTCATGCTAAATCAAAGCTCTTGCCTCATACTGACACGCAGCTGTTACACATGGACATCCTTGCTTTTTATCTTGCCATTTATCTCTCTGACTCTTAAAGCCATCACTCTGTCCTTTCATGAGATCATTTTTAGAACAGCTGTTTGACCCCGGCTGGTTTCGCTTAGCCAGATATATTCCCAACACTTGTCCAGAACACACCCAGAAAGATCTTTCAGCATTTTATTCGTAAATGTGAAAATTAGCGATTCAAACAATGAGTGTTGCAATTAAATGTAGGCGTCCCTGTTCTATTAGCGAGAAAAAGCAACTTCTAGCACTATAAGCTACAGATGGCATTCACTAAATTAAATCTCACAGCACTCTGTCGGCTCGGAGTGAGCATTGCTATTGCAGCACAGGAATTCTCCATCAGTGGTGTGCAGCAGTTCATTCAGTAGTGTGATGTGATGACTGTTCTCCTAATCTGTGCCGTCCAGCAAGCCTGCTAAGTATGTCTGTATTTACACCACATCATCAGCGAGGCTTTGCCGTGTGCGCACAAGCTCTTTACTGGTATGCTCCGTATTTAGTAAATGCTTATGTCTGTGTTTGACTATCGTTAATTTTCCCCTTCGCCTGTTTTGAGTTGTTTTCTTTCCACACGAGTGTGTAATTGACAGAAAAAAAGGGTAATCAGCCAGATGTTGGCATGTTTGGCTTTAGTACTTTTTGATATTTTTAACTAGTTTGAATACTTTTTATGTCCAGAGGGAACAGGCTGTACTGATGTTTCTAGAATGGGTACTGCAGAGCTTCTTTCAGAGTCACGTTGCTCCCTGGTCCACAGAACAAGTCCTTAAAAGGATCCTTGAACTGTCTCATAACTGATTTATGAAATAATAATCCTGCTTCTGTAGCTCAGGAAGATCTGACACCCCACTTGTCTTTTTACACACATTAGAAGAAATGTTATAGCCCTAAAACTGCAGCAATCAGCTGCACTAAACAAATGTCATCATCACTCAGTGCAGAGGATGTGAGAAGGCAATGAGAGGAAAATGTATATGCATGTTCCCTCTGCTGGCAGGAATTTGGAAGTGCATGTCTCTTTCTTAACCATAAACATGTAACCACATTTTAAGGAGTTTTCAGATATAACTTCCCCTCTTTACTGTTTTTTCAGGATTACTTGGCTCACATTATCGATATAGGCAACCTTCCCATACGGCCAGAACAAGTGTGTGCTCTTTTTGGAAACATAGAGGACATCTACGAGTTCAACAGGTACATATAACAAGTCTGTTTTGGGTATTTTTATGCAGTCATTTTGTGCAAGGAATGTTTTGTACACTTTCATTATGCTATTGGATAATGGAGCATTTCATGAAAGTTAAAAATGGCTGACCCTTGATGAATTTTTCTTCACATGCTGCTTATATTTTATTGAGTCATTCAAACCGGATGCAGGGAAAACAAAGGAACAGCTCGCACAGCAGTAAAGACCCGACTGCAAATATCCGAAAGCGGCGGAAATAGAGGTGCAGCTGGCTTTACATTTCGACATCTTATGTCAGCAAGTGTTCGCGGCTGACCGCGCTTGCCTGCCAAAACACACATTAACATTGCTCTCTCCTCTCATGGTGAGGAGCCTCCCTGGTAATGCCAAAGCTATTATAAAGAAGGCTGCAGTAGTTATTACATCTTAATCAGTCTAATTTTACAGATTTGTAATTGATGTTGTGCCATTGTATCGAGGCCTGACTTGCACTGCATTGTGAGGGCTTTGCTTTCGCAATATATAAACAGTGATATTAACTTTAATCATATAAATCCTTATATCAGCTTTAGCACTAGTGCCATATGTTTATGTGCAAAAGGGGGAAACCAGCTTTTATTTTTCTGGATGAACGATATACAGAAATTCTGCTTACTTTGGATGCTGTACTGCACATACTGTAAAAAAGAAACCCGACTCTAACGGTTATTTACTTTGCTGTAGTCCAGTCTCTTGCTTAGCTTTACAATATTCTGAAAGTCATAAACTCTTATTTGACATTGGGAGTTTCTGATAAACAGTCTTTATTTCATCCAAGAATCTGTACTTCTTTGGGGCACTTAACATTCTCTAAATATTGTTAACCAAGCAATCATGTGGTATGAACAAATATTGACACTGTGCACATAATAAATCGTAACACTTTTCTCATTGAACCAAGAACACGCTGGCACGTTCCTTTGAAGTCAGTTTCAGTCAAAGATTTGCGGCACTTGAAAATGCGTTGTGCTGCGTGCATTAAAAATAGTTCATGCTTGACTTGTGATGATTAGTGATGACTTTTTTTTCCCAACAGTTTTCCATTGTAATTGAACATTGAAGTACATTTTCAGCACTAGAGAAATGAGTCGTACTGCAGTAAAGCGCCTGTATTTCTTTATTTTATTTCATTTTTTTACTGAGTTGGTGTTACAGCTTGTAAAAGTTACAACTACAACTCAGGGTTTGTTTTGTGACCTGAATAAAACACATTTTTGATTGGACTGGTGTTATGTTCTCAATCCAGATATGTATACACTCACCTGTTTAACAGTGTATGGCTCCCTCTACTGGTATTTTTTCCCCTCTAAGAAAGATCAAAAACTCCTTGAGGTTCATGTCATTATGTATTAAGTTCTTGCTGGTTACCTATTCCTTAATAGTTGTTAATTAATACGGTTTCAGTGTTCCCGATTGACACTCATCTATCACATATTGTTGCTTCCTGCATTTCAGTGAGTTGCTGGAGTCTTTGGACATGTGTGAAAATGATCCCGTGGCTATCGCTCAGTGTTTTGTAAATAAGGTAAGCACAACAATCTTGCACTAATTAAAGCGATATCAGCTCCCCAAGCAATGCACATAAGTAATATTTACGACTGGTCTGTGTTTCACCAGAGCGAATACTTTGAAATCTACACCCAGTATTGCACCAACTATCCCAAGTGAGTAACTAAGACGAGATGTTCTTCTCATATATTAAATTTTTTTATTTTCCTGTTTTGGTGTGGAATGCTTTAAGGGAATCTATCATTTGAACTAAAAGGTTAAGTAAATAAGTATCTGTTGCCTCATAAAGCGTGGTGTTTGCTATCATGTAACCACATGAATCTGTGGATGTTTAAACTGCAGCTTGGCTTGTTGGCAAAAACGCTCACGAAGCAGTAATTCTAGTTTTTGATATAACAAGCTTTAATGGTATTGATGGATGTCGCTCTTTGCCGTCCAACAGCTCAGTGGCAGCACTGACCGACTGCATGAGGAGTAAAACTTTGGCCAAGTTTTTCAGGGATCGACAGGCCGCTCTGAAGCGCTCCCTTCCTTTGGGCTCTTACCTCCTAAAGCCAGTTCAGAGGATACTGAAATATCACCTGCTGCTTCAGGTACAGAATCTCCTCAAGCGTCATTTTGGTTGACTAAAATGTTTCTTCAGTAAATTGTCTGATTTATGATTAAATAATTAAAAAACAAAAAACAAACTGTAAACAAATGTTTCTTGACCTCTTTCTTCAATTTTATATTACTTATTAATCTAGGTCCAAAAAATGTTTAGGTATGAATGTACTGTAACTTGACCAAACCTCAACAGAAATTTATTTCTTTTTAATATTTTTGATCACTGCTAAAGGAAATTGCAAAGCACTTTGACCCAGACGAGGAGGGCTACGAGGTCATTCAGGAGGCCATAGACACCATGACAGGGGTTGCTTGGTACATCAACGATATGAAGAGGAAGCACGAACACGCTGTCAGAGTGCAGGTCAGATGAGATTCCTTTAAAATACTTGTGAAGAGTTTATGTCATTGCCATGTGGAATAAACGGTACAGGTTCAGTGAAGGTGCTTTTAAAATGTAATGATTCTGTAACTCTTCTTATTCGTTTATCAATTCATTTCATATATTTGCTTTTCTCAACAAGGCTGCCTCCTGTGACTTCCATCTCTTGCATGAGCGATTTTTTTTTTTTTTTTGAGCGCCAGTGTTCAAAGTATCTCCCACGGCACATCCTTCTGATTTCAACTTGAATACTTTTCTCATGTTGTTTTTAATTTAAAGTGACAATAGCTTTTAATGATTTCCTTGGTTTAAGGTATGAGAAATAATGGATCCTTTGGACACAGAATCCTAGTTCATATTCACTGTACCTATCCTGGCGTGGTTTTCTGACAAGATTGTTTTATTTTATTACAAGACATCAAGGTTGCCTCCACCTTAATTAGATTAGAAAATGCATGGCTATTTTTCTCACCACAGGGATTTTCAAAAATGCCTTCTACTGTGAGAACAGTTCAGTAAGATAAGAGGAGTACTAAGTCTGTAAGAGGAACTTTGACAGTTCACTGTCATCTTGCTTTTTGTTTTAAATCTGTTCGCAGACAGTCCACCAAGAGGCATTTGAATAATCAGGTGCAGCTCAGTGCTTGCAGTTTTAGGAGGCTAACTCAGAAGACCACCTATCAGTCATTTAGATGGAGATGAAACTGTATTAATCCCTCTGGGAAATTCAGTATTGCAAAAATGTCCCAGTGGACACACATCACCTGTAGTCAGTTCACTCTGTGTTTCCATTGTACAGGTGTTGTATGAGGACTAAAAATAACAGCCAGCTCCATACATACATATATATATACACTTAAAGGGTGTGTACTAACATGTTGATCTTCAGGAGATCCAGTCTCTTCTGATCAACTGGAAGGGGCCTGACCTGACCACCTACGGAGAGCTTGTGCTAGAGGGCACCTTTCATGTGCTAAGGGCGAAGAACACCCGCACTCTCTTCCTCTTTGAAAAGATGCTCCTTATTACCAAAAAAAGAGGAGAACACTATGTCTACAAGATCCATATCTTGGTACGTTTTTGTTATATTATTTGAACAAAGTTAAACACTTTGAAAATGGGGGGGAAAGGTGAGTTTTGTCTGGTGGAGTTGAAAATAACCAATTTATCTGCTGCAATATTTAATATGAGCACTCCTGTTTGTAACAAAATATATATGCCTGGAAATGAGCATAACTCATGTCCACTTTAATTAGATTTTTTTAATTAGAAAGCAAATTAAGAGATAATGAAGTACACTTGGTGTAGCCCTTCTCTTCATTACTGCATTCTGTGGTTCCAGTGCTCCACCCTAATGCTACTTGACAGTGCCAAGGATCCCCTGCTCTTCAGTGTTATCCACTTCAAGCGTCCCAAGCAGCCTCACACAGTGCAGGTAAATGAAAATAGAATCATTATATAGATGGAGAGAAAGAGATGCATGGATGGATTGTATCTGGTGCATCTTTATTAATGTAAATGACTAAAGCAAGTGCTTGTTGATCCAGGCCAAGACTGTAGAAGAGAAGCGTCTCTGGGCCCATCACATCAAGAGGCTCATACTTGAAAATCACAGCACCATCGTTCCACAAAGGGTAAACAACATCATCCCTCACACTGATTTTTTTTTTTTCCTTTTCCTTATGAAGAGGCAGCTTTTCCTGAAACATGCTGCCTTCTTTTTACAGGCAAAAGAAGCCATTCTGGATAATTCAAACTGTAAGTGTTACAATTAAAGTAACCAATATGGACAGGGTGTGTTTTCAGTAGTTTAATATACAAAAAAGACATCTGTGTGGAGAAGATTGTTGTAGTAATCGGAGTATAATAGCATATCCTTCTGCTGCTCAGATCTGGGGAAGTACCAGTATAGCCCTGAGAAGCTGAAGAAGGTGGAGTCCTGCCAGCCTGATGACTTCCATCTCGAAGGAAGAAATGGGAGAAGGAGATCAGGTATAAGAACCGATTTTAAATCTGAATACAAAACCTTTGGTCTTTGTGTAGTTTTTGTGATCATTAAACCACCAGCTAGACTCTTAGTAAGCTCTCCCATTTTTAATCCTCTTTTTAGAGCCAGCCAAACAAATCAGAAGAAGCACAAAAGGTTGGTGTGTGTGTGTGTGTGTGTGTGTGTGTGTGTGTGTGTGTGTGTGTTAAATTGCTGGATGCTGAGTAAGATTTAGGTGCAAAAGGTGCAGATTCATTACCAGTGTTGAGAGTTTCATCCATATTCTGCCTCTTCATTGGTCCAGCAGCCCCACGGCCTCCTACCATGATTATTTTGTGTCTCCATTGCACTTCTGCTTTGTTCTCTTTCAAAGACACCTGGAAAACACATCAAAGACGCACATTCACTCCCACCCCCACTCCACCTCACTATAATCCATTTAATTATATGCCACATTGGTCAGAGGCTTTGTTATACACAGACTCTTTTCAGTAGTCAGATTCGGCCCAGCCCTTAGATCTGTGCATCTTCACAGATTCTGACTGACCATTTCCAAAGAGAAATTCTCCCTATTCTTGTTCTCCTTTGCTCCCAGACCTGATCTGTTTTTGAACCAGTGTAATGAAAAAGCAATTTTCATGTCAACCTTCTCATCAGGGTGAGGGAGGAGGTCATCACGTACTGGTTAATTGCATCATGTCCGGCTTTACAGTCTGAGAACAAGATGCTGCTTATCAGTATTTATCTAATCACAGGGCCTCCCTTAAGTCCGGGCCAGTCTAACAGCTACCTCACTCAGTTCCCATTTGTGAAGACAGAAATTGTCCTGATTATACAAGATGTACGTGGTATTCAGGTCATTTTGGCTCATAATGTTGGACTGGCATATACTTTTTTCATTGTCGTTAACATTCTCATTTGTTCATCTCTCGGCTCCTCTGTGGTTTTGTTCTCCACGCAGCTGTTTTGAAGGTGAGTGTCTGAAATCCAAATGCAGTCATTTAATAAGCCTTTTCTGTCTGTTGTAGCAAAGTGGTTTATTTAGGTCACTGGGCTGTGGTGAGATGTGGTTTAATCTGTTTTTGAGTCAGCAGTTCAAACTTTGTTCTAACTGAAAAAGAAAATCAAATAAAAATGAGATTTCTAATCTTCACAAAACGTACTTAACCTAGATTTGAAAAACATAAATAAATCACATCTCACCTAAAGCTAAAGCTGCTTTATGGTAATTTCATCCCATTTACAGCTTTGCAATCACAGCATTGCTCTAGCACTGGCCTTGCAATAACAAACCACATGTCCATGCCTTCACGCTACAGCACGCAGACAGTGAGGGGGCACTGCTGGGGGCTAGATGCTCCCTTCAGCCGGCCACTAGTGTCAGTACGCTGACCTCCAGTCTAGGGGAACCCCAGGCTGAGCGCCCGTGTGTGGAGGATCTAATGCTGAGAAGAGACTCTCTGGAGGAGCTAAGTCCTACTGACAGGGACCCGAAACAGGGCTATTTACCCAGTGAGGGGGGGCTGGAGCCAGAGAAGGCTGTGGAGGAGCAGGATGTGGAAGATGGGGAGAGCTACAAGGAAGATATACTGATGGGAGACGACCAGGTAGCCGACTTTGCCAGCTCAGTGCTCGCAGCCATCTCCTGCTGGCACTATAGAGCCAGGTCTTTGCTTTCTACTCACTCCACAACGGTGAGGGTTTCAGCCACCCACGGGTTTCCCATTTCCTGCTCCATTCCACCAGCTTACCAATATTCACTGCCACTCATTCTCCCACGCTGGCTCTCATCCCTATCACTTTTTTTTCCTTCCTTCATAAATGGAACTAACACCTGCTACCAATTGCACTGTCCACACTGAATGCATTGGGTTAAATTTTTGCTATCAAAGAACATCAACTGAAATCCTGTCAGTCGGATCATAAAGAACAATTTGAGGACTTGGGTGAAACCTAAGTCATACCTTGTGCATGTCTTTGCCTGTGTGTGTTTTGTTTTTTTGCTTTAGACTTTTGTGTCCTCTCACTGTGCATGCACTCCTGTTTTATCATTTCCTCCTCTTGCTACAAGGTGCTGGATTTCATGATGAATGTTAAAGCGAATGATGTTGAGAGCATGCTTACATTTGCATTTGAACCACTGAGTCAGTGTGCTCTGTTTAAATGTTGTTTGACTTCAAAGGTTAATGTAGCCATCTGATTAAACGAACATTATACGAGCAAGCGCTTTGCCCTTTTGATAATCATATTTTCTAATCATATTTCCCCTTTGAACTTTCATAATTAGAAAGCCTTTGTTAAAGTTAATTGTTGTAGCAACATTGTTCCCAAATGTGACAGTGCACATCATTTCAATAGGAATAAGGGCTTCATTCATTTCATTTTTAAAAAAAGCAAAAGACAAGATTGATTCCATGTTTTGCCTTTTCAGGATGATCAGAACGAAGATATTGCTGAGCTGAAAACTCTGACAAGAGAGGAGGTGGAAAAACATGAGGCTGATGCTCTGAAAGAAACTTGCAGCTTGCAGGTAACTGATAAAGCCCAGTATACGGTTTATACACCTATTAAACCCGATTTCCATACATGTCTCTGAGGCCACACGTAATGTGTATTAGGTCTATTAAAAAGTATCCATCTGTCCTCATTTTGATAAGCTTATTTT
Organism: Astatotilapia calliptera; assembly: GCF_964374335.1. Taxonomy (NCBI): domain Eukaryota; kingdom Metazoa; phylum Chordata; class Actinopteri; order Cichliformes; family Cichlidae; genus Astatotilapia; species Astatotilapia calliptera. Next base: position 31,971,460 of record NC_137440.1, on the reverse strand, counting down.
AGCCATTGTATATTTTGAATGAGGCTCTCAGTCTATTATCTGTTATTGTTATATCTCTGTGAATGAGAGCGAGCGTATTTAATAATACATTACACAAATAACCTGGTTTCCTATTTAATAGCTGCCCTCTGCCGTCAACATAGTCTCTATGCTACATGTAAATTATGCCTGGAGTCATATTAATGCCATATGTAGCCCCGGTAGTTAAAATTCCTCACACGTACTGTTGTGCTATGGTAGGCACTCTCACTGAGAAAGGCAACATTGGATTTAGATGCCGGTTACAGTTCAAGCCTGATTCTCATAATTGGTAACTTTGCGGGGGGGGGAAGGTTTCTTCAGCCAAGCAGAGTGCAGGTTATTATTCTTCCTAACCTTATCTGCACCACACAGCTCCAAGCTGCACCTCTTGCAATTGCAGACACTCCAAAAGAGCAGGCAGCACCTGGAAATAAATTCAGATTAATGCCAGGCTGGGGTGACATCAGCAATATGAACACTAGTACAGCCGCAAACAATGTAATAGTGAACTCGCCAGGATCCAGTAAAGAGTCATTACAGACAGCTGCAAATGGCCTTTGCAGTTTTTAACTACACTTGGATTTTTGTACAGACATGGATCCCTGTGATACATCTCAGCTGAGCCTAATGAGGTCATTTACAGTACAGTGCAAAAGTCTTGAGTCGCCCTGATTTATATTTTGCTTCCAAGGAGGCAGACATTCTTCTAATTGTTTTAAAGGCTTTCTGAAGTCTTTCTTTGGACATTGGCTGCTTTTTCATTTATTTTCAGTCGATTCTTTGTACATGACCATTTTCAAAGGAGTCTATTGGATTTTTTTTCTCCGTTGTTTAACCACTTAAAACTGGAAAAATGATAAGAAAGATGTGACATTTTTGCCATATACTATATTTCCACGTATATTTGCACGTTTCAATAAACTGCTGCACCCGTTTTCCATTTTCCTAGCAAAATATAAAGAGACCTTTTGCACAGCGCTGTACATGCATCATAAGTTGTTTATGCATTCAACTATTAAGATTACTGTAAATAGCACCATTAAGCTTAGATTGTTTGTTATTAGAAAGTGTCATTTTACTGTAAAACAAAACTTGTGTCATGTTTCAGGTCAGTATGCAGGAGCCGTGCAATCTAGACTGTCTTCCTCAAGTAAATGAGAGCAATCAGCTGGAAGAGGATCGCTTCCAGTGCCCTGAGTCTCCTGTGACCCCCTCAGAACAAGAAACGGAGACCTCAGGACCTCAGGATAGCTCAAGGGAAACTGGAGAGGAAGAAGAAGGAGAGAGTGATTCCTCTGGTCTTCAAGTGGAGGAGGCGAGTGTACTGACCAATGGAGAGCTCTCAGAAGAGGAAGAGGAGGAAATTTCGGGTAACGAAAGCATCCTACCTTCCTCTGTGCTAGACCAGGCGAGTGTGATAGCTGGACACTTCAGGGGCAGCCTATCTAGACGGAGCAGTGTAATGTCAGAGGACATGGGTTCACTTGTCTGCCCCTCAGAGTCTGTGGATGATGATGCCGTCCACAGCCCTTCAGCTTGCATGGATTTTGAGAAACAGACCCAAATGCTGCTCAGCTCCTCAGCAGAGCTGAAAACTAGCTCAGAGGCTAATCGGTCAGTTCCTGTGCGTGAACTTGGGCTGAATGAAGGGGAACGCAGGTCTACGCTCTCCAAACAAGATCGCCTCCTCATCCACAAAATTCGACAGTACTACGAGCACGCTGAGCACCAAGATGCTAACTTCAGCATCAGGCGCAGGGAGAGTCTGTCTTATATTCCAGCAGGTCTGGTCAGGAACTTGAGCCAACAGCTTAATGATAATCCTGCTCCTCAGGAGAGGGCCGTCCCAGCTCTTAGGAAAGGTCTCTCTCAGAACAGGCCTACATCTTGGTCTGTGTTTGACCTTCCTGGATTACAAACAAGTCAAAACACTGGAAATTATCTACCACAGAGATCAGTCGAGGCCCAGGCTAGTTGTAACAGCATTTCAGACAATTCAGGCACAGAAGAGGAATTCAGGCCTTCATCAGAAATGCTCAAGGTTTGGCAAGACATGGAAAATGAGGGACAGAGCCAGGAAGCCCAGCAGGATGCACAGGAGAAAGTTAGTGAGTCATTATTAGAAGTGGCACACCACAGCTCTGATACTTCAGATGCTAAAACCGATAAGCAACCACCTCAGGTTCTAGACGAGTCTGAAATGAGCACCGCTTCCAATACCCTCTCCACGTTGTCACCTATCCCAACTTGCCAAGCAGTGGAAGGAGGATCTGGTCAGGGCTCCGAGACCCCGGTGTTTCAAGAGATCGGTAAAGACAACCAAGGTCAACTACCTAAGATCATTAGCTTCCGAACAAGCATGGATGACGACCAGATCCTTCAAGACATGGGAAAGATGAAGAACAAGGTGTTCCAGTTGGCTCGTCAGTACAGCCAGCGCATTAAAAATAACAAACCCGTTGTCTGGCAGAGGAGCCGAGAAACTGCAAACCAGGAAGCCTTCAGGGACATGCCTGCTGTCCACGAGGAGAAGCTGCAGCTTAGAAAAAGGGGTAAATAGGATGCAAATCATTGCTCTTTTTCTTTTAAAGTACCCTAGCACTTTGACTTGTGTGCAAAGAGACCTGAAAGGCATTCTTTGTCTGTTTTCTGTGTGTATGCAGGTAAACCAAGCCTAAGATTGCCCACGAATGTTTGCAGTCAAGCAGTTATCCCTGAACTCCATTCTCCAAGTCCAGTCCTGACTCCCAGCTCTGGAGCCAGCTCCCAGAGCACAATTACCTGCCCGCAGAGCCCGGAGATGGAGACCTTCCATTGGCCTGATGTTCAGGAGCTGCGCTCCAAATACTCGGATGCATCCCACTCCTCAAAAATAACCCATAGCTGCACAGTCCTGAGTGGGATGGACAGGTGTAATGGCTGTGAACATAAATACAGTAGCTCCTCAGATCTTCGTAGGTCTGTGACAGACCCTGACACACTTCGAAAGCAATCTGAAACCACACGCAGTGACGGCTCCGTAGTAGAAGACTGGCCCCCACACCAGAAACGCTCTCGACTCTATCCCCTGCTGTGCAGGTGGAAATCTTTGGACCATATGCCTGTGTCTTTACCCCTTCATGAAGTACAGAACCTTCAGGAACCTGCCAGGACCTGCCTTAAGGTCAGCCAAGCACAAGAAGGAGATAACCTCTGTCCAGAGGGCGTAGACAGTGCAGCAAAGTCTGATCTCCTGAGTTCAGGGAAGACCTCAGAGAGCAAACTTGTGAGAAGCTTACGAGAGAAATTCCAGAACTTAAGCACAAGTTCATGAACATGTGATTTATGTACCGTATATTTTTATTAGAATTTTGAAACATTATCTGACAAATATCTCATACTTGTCCCAACACCCATATTTCATGTTAATTCTCTTAAAAGAATGCAACTTTGTGACTGTGCAGTGTTTTTACTATCGGAGACACCCTGACATGATCGCAGCACGGTGTGACACCAGAGACATATTAATGGCTATTGTCTTCTTATAAAATATGAATTACAATATTTACACACTGGGTAAATGTCTGCACAAAGTCTATGTAGAAATGTGTATAAAATCTCCTGTGTGAAATGGGAACTGGTTGTACTTTATTATATCCATGTTTTTGGTTCCCAATGTTAGTGATTCTCGCTACAGTCAGTATAGCAATATTTCTGTGTAACTGTCAGGGAAGCTCTGACTGATGTCAGCTCTGCTATTAGCACAGCCTGTGTCCAAATACCAAAGATTGCTGCCATTTTTTGTTACTTTTGTTTTTAGCAACTGATCCTAGCAGTCGTTTGCTTTGTCATTTACTGTAGCTGCTTCTAAAACGTGTGAAACATCACTGGAGCTTTAGCGTTCTCAGCAAGTTGTATATTTTCTTAAACGTTATTTATAAAACTGTATATTTGGGAAATTTTGGCCTCTTGTAAATACTAATAATGCACTGTTTCATACTCTGTTTCCCATATTTTGAATAAAAACAGAAATGTCTTTGTCAGTTATTGGTAAATGTGCGTTACTGCAGATCCATTCATACCGTGGCTGACGTGGCTTCAAAGACAGCCTTCTATTTACATCAAATAAAATTCATTTAAAGGAGAGTTGAGAGGATTTATTGTTGTGGTGTAAGGAAATGCTCTATTTCAAAAACAAAGAGCAACAGTTCTAAGCAAAAGATGATACCAATGCCATAAAGGAGGAGCTCTATGACAAAGTTTTGTCCTCAATATATGAGAACTGCTTTTAAATATCTCTAAAAAAAATCATCAAATGGGAGGCCCACTCCTGTAAGGAGAGTATGCAAAGGGCCTCAGCTAGAAAAACAAATGGCTCATTTCCTGTTACTTTTCCATGTAGAGCACTGAGCTCGGTGTGACACCCAAACAACGAGGCAGTAATAGTTACTGTAACTATGTTTTAGAATAAGATCCGTGTGGAGCTGCCAGTAGCAACTATAATTGTTAATGTGGTCTCATGAGTCTGTTCATTTGTGTTGGCTAATTTCTTATTATTTTTAAATGACCGCAAAGGTCATCCCGAGCGCCGCCTCGTTTAAAAAAAAAAAAAAGTTCCATCAAGTCGGACATGAACACATCGAGTTACACCGGAAATACACAAGAGAGAAACCCTCTCCATAAAGCCACCAAACCTTTGTCATATTTGCGCATCACCGAGGGTTTATTTATTTATTTTGAGCCAACCACAGCTCGCATCCTGGTCACTGACTTGACGCGGAGGAGCGGAGCTCCAGACGCGCACTGAAACCAGATGTCACCACCAGCACATTTCCTCTGGCACCGAAGTATCTAACTGTCGTTTTTCCTTTTTTTAAAAAAAAATCTTCCTGGATTGGCATTGCCCCAAAATAGAATAAATTAAAAAAAAATCTTCTTTCCGTCTTTCATGTGAAGAATGGGCTGCGCAATATCAGGTCTCGCAGCAAAATCCGAGTTTGCAGAGAAGACTTCAGAGGATGCTGCTGCTGCCGCGTATCCCAGCGAGGACCAGATTCAGATGATTAAAGACTCGTGGAAAGTTATCCGGGACGATATAGCCAAAGTTGGGATTATTATGTTCGTCAGGTAGGACTTTTCTGATGTTTGGAGAATTTCAGGCAATTCAGAATCGAATAAAATACTAATTTAGTGAAGCGGTATGTAAGGATGGGGGGTGGTGTTATAATAAATTCTTTAGTTTTATGAAGTCACACTGAGTCCTTTAAGATATTGTATTGTACTGTATTAATGGGTTGCATCACTTTGTTGTTGCTTGTTACGCAGAAGAAGGAAAAAAAAGAAGTAAAAATGTCTATTAATTTCAGTCTGATCATCCAATCAGAGCTTAATGAAACGCTGTGACCTGCAGAGGAAGGGGTCTGTAAAGTATCTTGGTGAGCTACTGTGATGATGACATGCCTGAATTCTATCTCCATCACTCCCTCCCCCGTCTCCATGTCCCCCGGAAGCTTGAAACAGATCCCCCCCCCACCCACACACACACACACACACACCCGCGCACCTCCCTTCATATCACTCCAAATCACATCCTAATGTCATCACGTGATAGTAACAATAACATTATCAGAACTCCGGGTCTCCCATAGTACTATACAATTAAAGGCATTAGCCATCAGGCAAATTCATTTTAGCAATTAGGATGATAACTAGCTTCCGGGAAAACATCTTTAGCCCTTTGGCACTTGGCAGGGAAATGAGACAAATGAGAGGATATGGTGATGTAGACTGTCAGTCTTTAGAGTGAAGAGAGACTATTTGTGGCCAGAAGCCCAATGAAAGATGCCTGGAGTGAGTTAAAGCGATTGACCTTAAGTGTTGGCCTGAAAATACACGGGCCTCTCGTGGGCCAGGGACACCCCAGGGTACAAATGTCACCATGGCCTGCAACTCCTGATTGAACAGCAATGGTTACAATGAAACAACAAATGGGAATTGCCTGTTTGTCACTGGTGTTTTCACTTTACTCCTCAGCAAGTGAATTTTTATCTGTGAAATTTACCCAAAGTAAGGTGCATCAAAGGTGGAGTAGCATATCTGTGAACAACACAGAAATGAATGCAACGTCTGTGCAATGCCAATTAAAATTCCACTTGAGCCATTCAGAGTGCTACGTTGTCTGCATATGTTATGCATGCTTGCATGCACACTCCATGTCCACAAGAGATTAACAATGGAAGAAAATAACAAGCTGTCTATGTGTCGCCGGTGTGCTGACAGTCGTGAAATAAGAGCTTCAATTTCATCAGTGAAGCTGGCGAGCATCTCGGTATGAGTAGCGAGAAGGAAAGTGTCCCAGCTCTCTCATCGCGGATGAACTTTGCTACTGAAAAAAACAACAACACAAAAACAGTAACACTGTGCAAATATCACAGCATTGTTTCTTCAACTTTGTGCAGCTGAACTGAATGAAAAAGATACAATTACGTGCACGTTTCTCATGTGTGATGCTGTAGGTAATAAAGCGCATGGCGTACCCACATGTTGCTTAACTTGTCAGCTCTACGCATTCAGTTAAATGATAAAGACTAGAGAAACTGGAGGAAGAAACAGGGAGACATGATAGTAAGATGTGCTTTAACAGTACTTAAAAGCTCATACAAACATGCTGCTATGCATGCTTCCTCAGACCTCTGGGCATTTTGGTGAGCTTGTGTAAAGGCTAGAGAGCTATGGGTATGTTTTGCAGCATTCATTAGAGTCTCTGACACCTCTCCCAGCACCTCTAGCCATCTCTTTATCTTCCAAGGTTGTACATGTGCCCTTTTTTTTAAATCTCAGGTTTAAAAATGCAGGATTGCTTTCTTTCAAAGGGCCACAGGGAATAAAAGCAAAACAGCAAAACTGCCACACCCATCATCATTTTACATGTTATTATTTCCCATGAATCCTTAACCCAGAGTTAGAAATCAGCACCGTACATGTCCAAGTTGTCTGTGTAGCACTACAGGTAACAAATTTTCACAGTAAGCAGTGCTATTTGTGTTGTTAGCTAATAATTAAGAATTATTGTTGTTTCTCTGATAATATAATCAGCTCATAATTACTTCTGGTAATGCAGAGCTTTAACACGCTCTGAATAGTGTCTTCTTCAGAACAGGGCACATCAAACTTTACCTTAACCCACATTTTGTAGGTTTGCACAGGTATCAGCCACAATAAACACAATAAACAGTTTTTCTTTGATGAGTATCTGATATTACCTGATGTTTCATATCGGTGGAAATGTGATGCCTATCCTATCTCGTTAAGTTTTATGTGAATTAAAATCAACAGCTTCTCCCAGTCACCCTCTTTTTTTAAGCTTATATTTTCCTCCCCTGATTGTCTGACAACATTTCAGATGCCTGTCACAATGCTTTTCTTCCACGATGATGAAAACACAGAATTACCATAAGCCTTAGATCTCAGTGTGAGCACAACAGCACTCACATCCATGGGAGGCAGCTGTGTATTCTGGTAGCATGACTAATCACAGCTACCTCAGCTGGAGACTGAAAGGATCTCTGATTGGTTGGTAACATGCTTAAACATATCTGGTTAGAGAAACTGGCTTAGAGTTCAAGTCAGAAGACGCAAGCAAGGAGCAGTGGCTCATTTAATTGAGACTCTGAATCTGAGAGGGCGGCTCGCCCAGAGCCACGGGTGGAATTGAGTGTAAGGCCTAACAGGCTAACAAAGTCATGACCCCCGTGGCCTGTTTCTGATTGCAAATGTTGGCTGTGAAAACCGGAAGGCACTGACTATAAGCAGCACTAGAGTAAGATCCAAAAGGCACAATCAGATCTCTATTCAAAGTGTCTATTTTAGAGAATGACTCAAGGGTGAGAGAAAATCCTCTAATTGCGTCGCTGATGAGGTGAAATCAGCACAGCAAAAACAGGATAATAAATGTGTGACTGTCCATCTTAAAACTCTGGGGTTTATATCATCTTAACTCTGGGGGAGAGGTTTGTTTTGGTGTGGGAATGAATGTGACAGGCTGTTACACGAGTGGCTCTGAGAGGCTCACGGATGGCTGCTTGTACTTGTTGTCATGGCAAACAGGTTGTTTGAGACCCATCCTGAATGCAAGGACGTCTTTTTCCTCTTCCGAGATGTGGAGGACCTGGAGAGGTTGCGGACCAGCCGAGAACTCAGGGCGCACGGCTTGCGGTCAGTCACGGACTCTACATCCCAGCACGTCCACACACCAGCATCTCGAACAACACTGAAAAAACAGCAAATTAAACATAGCATACACACCAAAGGGGAAGACAATATCTTTCACGTAAACTCAAATTTACTGCTACTATATATATATATATATATATATATATATATATATATATATGGTTTTATTTTTATAGTACTAGTTCACAATCACAGATATCTCAAGGCATTTTATATTGTAAGCTAAAGACCCTAAAAATATAAGAAAATTTCAACAAACTCACAGTTCTTACTTGGTGATGGTGGGGAGGAAGAACACTCTTTTAACAGGAAGAGGTTGTCTGGCAGAACCAAACTGAGGGAGGAGCATCCATCTGTTGTGACAAAAACAATCTCTGCACCCTCTGACATGCATCAGTCCTTCTTTTGATTGTGTTATAAGATTAGGTCCATTTTGATAGCCCGTTTGTAGCATCTCAACCTAGCATAGATCTGCAGTTTACTCCACTATAGCTACTCCAGCTTGCCTTATTAAACATTTTTAAACAAACAAAGGGTCATGTTGCCTCCTCTAATCTGAAGTAGCTCAAGTTTCTGGTTGTTGTCCATGTGCTTCTTTAGCCTTCTTAGAACCATTGTTAGCTTTAGCCATCTTCTGCCAACAGATGACACACTCAACCTGAAGCAACAGGTTTTATTATTTCACTCTTTCATTGTTCAGTGTCTGATAACTATCCGGTCATTAAGTGATGACATGACGAATCCTACTTCCGGGTCTAAAGTAGTTAGTAGTAGTTAGTAGTAGTCTGCGTTTAATATGGCTTTTGTGTTGTTAACATGTTTAATGTTTTGTATTTTCTTCTATTTGATCTCAAAAAGCTCCTAAAACAGTCAGTGATCACTGTTGACCTCCCTCGGCTTTTATTACCGCTAATCATTTATTTAAGCTCAGTTTTTAAAACCTTAGGATGTAACTACAGCCCAGCCCATGCAGCAGTATATGAATGACTAACCTCGTATTGTGGATGGATTATCTCAGTTGTTCTCCTGGCTGAAGTTTGGTCCTTTTACAGCATCCTGCCATGCGATTACATTTGTTCCTGACCACCGAGAACACTCACGTTAACTTTTATCGAGTGGGAAAAAAGTTAGCTTGTTTATATTATGCTAACATAGCTGTGTCGCTAGCGGTCATGTAGCACATCATTATATACCAGCTAGCCCAACTTCAGTAACCCTACAAACGTCACTGCTGTTTAGTTTTCTGTCTTCATTTATGCTGGAAGTGATAGCAGAGCTGTACGTTTTAATTTGTTTCCAAAACCCCGCAGTCAGGACATGCTATATTGTATTTAGAAAGAAGCTAGCGAGCTAACTCCCTGCTAACTTCTAACTCCGTTAAATGTCATAAATTCCGTTTTCATGGATGCCTGGATGTTAAACTCAATTGTTACACCTGGTAGAGCAGAACGCTGATCATTTTATTAAAGATGAAAGACTTTAGACAGTTTTTAACTCTCAGTAATGCCACAGTGATCGTTTGATATATGGACCTGCAGCGGAGTTTAGGCCCAGACACGGCTAGTGACGTCAGACTGAACAATCGGATTGACAGGGATCCCTTTTGACCTAATTTTTTAAAGTACACACGCACACACACACACACAAATAAATATATATATATGTATATATATATATATATATATATATATATATATATAGATAGATAGATAGATAGATAACTATTATTGAGCAGCTACAGCATGGAGATCTTTTATGAAGCACTTCACATAAATTTGAAAGCACTCTTGAAAATACAGTCTGCAGAAATAACACTTTAGGTAATGTAGCTGAACTTGTGTTCTAGGTGAGCATTTTCAAATATAACAGTGGGATACAGCAGACTGGTAATGGTATGTGGGAAATCCCACAATAGATGACACTTATGTTATATAAAACACACCAAGTGGAAAAAAAATAGAAATCGACTGAATAGGAAATGATTCATTCATGCGGTAAAGGTTTCCGATTCCAAAAAAACAACCGCATGACTTTTCATAAATCAAATGATAAAACATCAGTGACGCGTGCATCCTTCTCTTAATATTGTTCAATCCATGTGTAGCAACAAATGGGCCTATTTCATAACTTGATTGTGCTTACCGCCTAAAAACAAATTATTTCTGTTTTTCACATATTAAAAAAAAAGCTCCCCAAAAATCTTCCAGATAGCCCCTAGGGGAAATATCCACTAGGGTCCAAGCACCCTGTGCTCTAATGGGTATTTAGGGCGGTGTGTGTGTGTGGGGGGGGGGGGGACACAAACTCAAATAAATGTCCATATTTCTTGAAGTGAAAGAAACACATCACCCACATGAGGTACATTCATGTGGCAACGATCGTTTTTAGACCACAAAAGAACTTTATCACAAGACTTATGTTCTAGAATAACAAGAACAGATGATTAAACCATGTTGTGCATATCACACACCATAACAATAAACCACAGGTTATCATATAATCAGAGTGTCACTCGGTGCTTTCCAGTCCAAAGCAGAAGGAGCTCATAACATCCATCACTGGCACTTGTCGCTGTTTCCCAGCGTGCATCGTGCCTCTCTGTGTTTTTCTACACATGAGGCCAAAACACCCAATTACTGCCTGAGGACCTGAAGGTGCAGAGGGTAGCGTGGGGCTGCTGCAGCCACGGCGCAGGCGGAATTCCAGCCTGAACCAGCAGCTCATAAATTCACCGCTACAGCCAAATGGCTCTTCAGGTGCACTTGTTGGGGATCGGCACCAATGTCCAGGTTGGGCTGCGAGACAGAACTAGGAGGGAGCTAAATCAGCTCTCATCCTTTGTTCCATCTTTGAGGCTATCAAACACATATTTTACAGCAAACAGACAGACTCACACAAACAAAGAAAACTGATACTGTGTTCTTTTATGTAGAGAGATATTTGTCTTCGGGGAGGGATAAAGTATTGTGAGAGGAGCTGGTTGGCTTTCAGCTCAGAGGAACTGATAGATGCACATCGATCTTATATATTCTCATTGGCATGAGAGTCTGCAGCCTTTCAGCACAGACGAGTGTCATCTACAGTGGATGCGCATCACCTGATAGTTGCTCCCTGCTAATTCACGACTGAATGGTGGATCGATAAAGCTGAGTGTGTTTTTCAATCTGTTGCAGGGTGATGTCTTTTATTGAAAAAAGTGTGGCTAGACTGGACCAGCTGGACAGACTGGAGGCTCTGGCTCTGGAGCTGGGGAAAAGCCATTATCATTACAACGCCCCGCCTAAGTACTACAGCGTAAGGCCCCCGATGATCCCCAACAGCTTTGAGCTGCTGTTTGTGTGTGATGCTGCTTTGTTTGGAGAGGCGTACACATATTTTTTAATTTGTGCTGATGGTGTAGCGCTTTATTAGCCATTATATAACGAGAGCCCTAAAGTCACAGCAGCCGAATTAGCTGACGCACATCCCCAATCTGCAAAAATGCTTTACCCACCCGCTCTTGCAAATAGCACATAACAATCCATGAGCACATTAGCATCTCACATTATTATTTTTATTTATTTATTTATTTTTTCCCAGTATGTCGGAGCAGAATTCATCTGCGCCGTGCAGCCCATCTTGAAGGAGAGGTGGACGGCCGAGCTGCAGGAGGCGTGGAAGGTAAGGAGCCTGTGACCTGTGAGTCTCTCCACCTCCCGTTCTGGTTAAATAACCTCGTGGAATAGATGTGATGGCTGCGACCATCACAGCAGCAACGCTGGTTCCTGCTCGACTCCCTTCCTTAATGCTCCGCGTTATATGTCAAGATGGAGACTAATGCAACACAAGTTTGGCTGATGGTAAAATCTACATCTCACTGAACCATGCAAGAGGGTGCTGAGCAAGTGGAAAGTGTTTGTGTCACGACGAGTTTTATCACTCTAAGACGTTTTTTTTTTAAATGAAAGATTGCTGACGCTGCCCAGAGAGAAACGTTTTAACAGCTGTAAAGAAAAATCCAAATGCTTAGATCTAAAGTATAATATCCACATAAAAACTGTGCATCCTTTTCCATTTTGACCCTCTCCTGCTCTCTAGTGGCTAATGCTGGTTTGTCACACGTCAGCAAAGTTTAAAGTTCATAATCTGCTAATACATTTGCAAAACGTCAGTCAAGTCCTACCTTAACATTTTCAGAGGAATGTTTTGTATTCTGTGTGTGTGTTTCTTAAGCCACTTAATACTAACCTATGAATCATTCAAGCACAAAAAAGAAGCTTAAATTGAGGGATTTGGGGAGTGTTATGTCCACACATAACAGGTAATTTAGCAATGAACTCATTTTAAATCGTATCTTTAGGCCCTTTGTTACTAGAAGCCTGTCAAATAAAACAAACGATTTGTTCCCATGTCTTTGTCTGAATTGGCAAAGCAAAACCTTTTTAAAAATGCCAAAGATAACACCAGTTTAAAGACATGAAATGTTTTCACCAACAAGGTGATTCTCAAAGACCTTTATCTCACAGTGCAGTAAGTTTGTGAAAGTGTGTATTAAATTACACACAGAAGAGGGAACTGCTAAAACCTGATGACAAAAGCTTCACACTTCAAGGGTCAGCATGTGTGTAATGCTTATTGTTTCTGATCCAGACCATGTTCCAGTTTGTGACCAGCCTCATGAACCAGGGATACCAGGAAGAGAGCGCCCGGCAGCGCCAGCTCGCGCTATCCCCGAAGGAAAGACCGGACAAGAGAAACACAGCGCTATGAGACAGCACTTCTTTTAAACGCCACACAGACTGTTATCACCAGTACAGCACAAAAATGCAGTTTGTAAATAGCGTATTAACCGTAATGTTTTCCGTCTTGCTCACGTTTGGTCCTTTAGTATTTCAACAGACAAAAACGAGCTGTGACTGTTTAGAAAGCACTTTATTTTTGAATTTAAATTCTGCTGCTGTCCTCTTGTATGAGAGCAGGACTCTGGTATCACGGTGGGACAAACACAAATGGGTGGAAACATTTTCTGGCTGCAGTCAAACATGCTTTGTGATTGTGATAAACAAAAAAAGGCATCTGAATTACAGCCAATACTCCTCTCTGTATTTATAACTCAAACATGCTTTCAGTAAATCTGCAGCTTTCAACATTTTCTGCACTATTGAACCAAATCATGACATCATTCAGACATTAGCTGAAGCTGTAATATACATATTGGTGTTAAAGTATTTAAGACAGCCAGTTTAACAGCTTGGTATTGGTATGTAAAAACAGTGACTAGAATATTAGTTGTGCCTCTAAAGACATAATAAAAAAATACAGTACATGACATTTGACCCCACCAGAAAAACAAAACAGGACATTTGGTTCTACGTGAAAACTCAAACTGACATTTAAATCCAATTTCATGAAAAAAGAAAAAAATGAAACTTCTAAAACCAGCTGAATTAGAATGAGCTAGCACAACTTTTATTTTTAGCTGGCAACATAACATAAATATGCTCTAACAATTAAATAGAGTGAAGGGCTGTTAATCATCGGGCTCCAGAGGCAGCAGAACTTTTGAGAATCTGGTCCCGAAGTAGAAATGGTGGAGATGATGAATGAGAAATCCTCAGTTTTCTGTTCCAAATGGCACTGGGCAGTCAGGGATGAGATGTTATCATGCAAACAATGGCATAATATCAAAGCAGTCCGTGAATCTGAGGCCTTGAATGAATGGGAGGAAAGCAGATTGGGGGCTGCAGATCACATGGAGCCCTCTCCCACTCCCCTCAGTGCGAACCAGTTTAGGTACCCAAGGTTGTCTTAGAGTCTCTTGCTCATTGGGTGGCTTTGGTTTTCTTGCTTTTGCTTTTCTTGTCTTTCTTCTTAAGTCCATCCATATGAGCTCTGAGGAGGTTAGAGTACGCCTGAAAATGAAAGAAGTACAAATGGTGGATTTATCAAAGAGGCAAAACTTTAAGAAAAATATGGTCGTTTCAGTCTTATATGGAGATCAAAAAAGATTTTAGATGAAAACTTGCTCAACCTACCATCTGAAATTTGATAACTTCTTTGGTGCTGACCTGAAATTATAAGTGAAAAATCAGGATTAACCAGCTGTGGGGACGGCAAAGCATCTCAAAATTTAAATCTTAAAGCAACTCACCACTGTGCTAATTTTCTTCTTGCCGTCAGTCGCTCTGAGGAGACATTTGTTGTCTGCAGGTTCAAAAGACTCCGCGTGGCCCTTTCTGGGCACCGGTTTGGTTCTCCCATCATCTGGAAGAATGGAAGACTCTTATTAAAACTGCATAAATATAAATAAATACATTTTGAAACATGGAAATTCACAGCTTGGTTGTTGCTTTTAGAAAAACCCACTTACACTTCTTTAATGTGATGACAACACTGCCTGATGTTCTGCATTTCTGGAAGAGCCGTGTCAGCTCTGTGAGAAACTGGACAACAGGAGGAGAAAGAAAAAAGATGTGAAATCAAGCTAACAGTCATGCAAAGTAGTTTAAGCATGGTCAGCAAGATTATGTAAAAACTACACCGCCGAATTTCATGAAACTTGGTGAGAAGGTGAAGCATTGGTGGAGGAAGAATTAGTTTAAATTCGGTGTGGATCCAGATTATTTTATTTAAAAGTACCGATTAGAGAATTGGCCTCGATAGATGATACAGACTGCCTTACTAGTAATATTTTATGAAACCGTTAATCCTAATCGTAACAATAAGATTTTTATTACTTATTTTCACTATTGCTAATCTTACGCTAATACATAAAAGGAGACGAGAGGACAAGACATTTCAAGCATTTAATGCTACTGCACTGCTCCACAAAACTGCAACAGTTTAGCTAAGTGTAATCCAATTTAACAAGTGGCAGCTGGAGATAATGTTAACAACACCTGGCTGAGAACCTACTGATTTCGGTTAGCTCCGTTTTGACCTGAACAATCAAATTATGCCAGAAAGTACAACTTTAAAGTCTAAGACCAGTCTTAGCTTCAGAGCTAACTGCTAATCTCAATCTGCCTACTGGCGTGTCTAACATTGTGGCTATTAGCAAGCTAGCTTTACGACAGCTAAAGAATACAATGTCTGCTTCTATCGCATAGTCAACAACAGGCCGAGTTATTAACGAGGTATATTTGCTCTTACCGAATCATTTTCCAGCAGCACCATGTCTCTGACTTCAGTTGTGGTGTTAACTCACTAACCGCAAGATAACTGCTGTGAAGCACACGTAGCCTACTGCACAAGCCGAAGCCCCGCCCTGCGACCTCATGACCTGTGCGCGATAGCTTTACCTCACACTGCCGCCTACTGTTCGGGAGGGCAAAAACAAGCAATGACACACTTGTTTTGTAAGAAGTTTTAAAGCAGGGCTGCCCAATCCCAGTCCTCGAGAGCTACCGTCCTGCAGCTTTTAGATGCATCCCTACTCCAACACAGCTGAATCAAATGAATGGCTTGTTATCAGGCCTTTGCCAAACACGATGGCATGCTGAAGAGGTAATCAAACCATTTGATTCAGCTGTGTTGGAGTAGGGATGCATCTAAAAGCTGCAGGACGGTAGCTCTCGAGGACTGGGATTGGGCACCCCTGTTTTAAAGGAAACATTTGTACATTAATATCCATATCAGCTGATAAATGGTAAATGACCTGTATAAGCGCTTTGGGGTCCTTAGGGACTAGTAAAGCGCTGTATTTATATAGCGCTTTACTAGTCCCTAAGGACCCCAAAGCACTTTACATATCCAGTCATCCACCCATTCACACACTGGTGATGGCAGCTACGTTGTAGCCACAGCCACCCTGGGGCGCACTGACAGAGGCGAGGCTGCCGGACACTGGCGCCATCGGGCCCTCTGACCACCACCAGTAGGCAACAGGTGAAGTGTCTCGCCCAAGGACACAACGACCGAGACTGTCCAAGCCGGGGCTCGAACCGGCAACCTTCCGATTACAAGGCGAACTCCCAACTCTTGAGCCACGATCGCCCGATACAGATACAGAGGTAGTGTGTGACATTGTTCTCTCAACTATAGCTAGCCTGCAAAACAAATGACTATGTTTGTTGTACAGAGGTCACTGAAAGAAGAAGAGAGAAAAAGCTCACCCAAAACACCAATCTTACTTTACATATTTCTGAATGATCAGGCTCTATCATATTTTAAGACCTCACAGTCGCATATGATCCCAATAGACCACTGCCTTCTCAGACTCCAGGCTTACTTGTGTTTTTCTCGGGTTTCCAAAAGCAAATTGCAAAGAAGAGCTTTCAGCTGTCAGGATGTTGTGCTGTTGGGAAACCTTAGTTTGGATTCAGGAGACAGGAACACTCTCTTTTTTATGATTAGGCTTAACACCAACTTTTAATGACTTTTACAGTTAGAGTTGGATCAGGTGTCCCTCACTTATGTTGTTATAGACTCAGGCAACTGGGGACCTCCCCAAGATAGCCTTGGCATTCTCCCCACCATACTTTGTTTTTTGTTTGTCTATCTATGCTCTCTTTCTTCTCTTCTCTTTCCCTTGAATCCCCAACAGGTCACTGTAGATGACGGTGTCTTCCTGAACCTGGCTAACTGACAAAGGTGTCTTCTTGTTAAAGGGGAGTTCCTCCTCCCCACTTTTCCCAAAAGCTCTTCATGGTGCATCGTCTGATTGTTTGAGTTTTCTCTCTAATCTATGGTGTCCTTACCTTACACTATGGTTCACGAAGTTAAAGCATCTCAAAGCGACTGTTGTGAACTGACACTATAAAAAAAGTCTAAAGATCAGATTCTTTTTCTTCCCACCATATCTTTATTACACTGTTCTTTATGCAAAACAGATCCACAGTCCAAGCGGTACCCCACAGGAAGCTGCTGTATAGTGTGAGATCTCACCCCATCTGACAGCATCTCCAACACTTGGGTGGAAACATATACAAAGACCAACACAAACAAAAGTACAAAAATCTACCAACAAACTGAACAATTGCAGACACAAACAAACAGAGGACATCCATGCAACATATCAGAAACAAAGATGAGGTTCTTATTGCACAGCTGCAGCTTCCACTGCCCTTGCCTGTAACTCCAGGATTGTGCTGGCGCATTCAACCAATATTCCTGTGCTGGCAAAAGTTGGTGGATTTCTCAGCCTTTCTTTGATGACTTTCCCCATCAAACCTGCGCTTATCTGATCAGACCAGCAGGTGTAAGCATGGCCTTGTAGTGCTGTGCTGGTCAGTGTTACTTAGATACTGCAGCCACAGGTACACAAAAGTCTCATGCATGTTTACATATTTAAACATGACATTAAAATGCACTCAATGGTTGATATTCATTAATCATGCTTTAAAACAATCAGCTCAGCAGTGAATGATCACACTGCGCCTGAAAGAACATTGTAAATCTGACTGCACATGTACTAAAACATGTTCAGTCAGAACTGTAGCATGACACATTTAGTAGGTTAATTAACATATGTGACAGTTGTATTAAAAATATCGTTCCTGACAAAAAGGTCATAAAAACAGCAGAATACTGTGTCCCAACTGGGATTTGAATGTCATGAAATGCACTTAAGATTCATAAAAGAGCTTCAGTCATCTCGATAGTGAACAGTCTGGGTGGTGTCCCAGGTCATCGAGGAGCACAGCAAACTCTGAATACCAGTCTCTGTTAAATACTGCCTTGAGCTGACTGTACAGGGTCGTATTCTTCATTTCAGGTTGAGATGCATGCTGGGACACCACCAGGCCCACTCCAGCGGTGGTAAGAAAGTAGTCTCCTGACCAGTTAGAGGTACCTGGGTAGCAGCAGAGCATAAACCTGGTCAGAGATTCCATCAACTTACTTAGAGCAACGACACATTTGTAGAATAACTGTGTTTCTCACCGATATAAGCTACTTTATCAGTCACCATGTATTTGTTGTGGTTGACTCTGGAAAATGGAATATCGGACTGGTTTGCCACTGGGACGATGTAGAGTTTCTGAAAAAAGAAAGGAGCGTAAACACAATTTTTTTTTAAAATAGTGGCAATCATCTTCAGGAGTTTCATGTATCCCATGTTGCGTCTTACTATCTGGATGCTGATATGCTGCTGAGGAGAGTCGAGTGAGGCTAGAGACTGAAGAAAAGGCAACATGTCTGGATCAGAATCCCGCCCGCAGCTGATCAGCATCCTGATTTGCACTTTCCTCTCGAACGCGGCCGTCTTGATGGCATCCTCGATGACCGGCCAGTATCTGCTGAGTGAAAGCCGAGGATTTCAGAGTGAGGAAAACAGAGGAAAACGATGTGGATCATTAATGTGGAGTATTTTCTGTAAAGGGTTAAGTTAACCTCCGAGGCCTGTCAAAGCGCGTGGTGGGGAAGTACTCCATGACAGCTACATCAACATAGTGTTGAGCCCCATAGATGATGGAGAGAATAGCATCCAGGTCCTGAGTCCTCGATGGAGGACAGAAGGATGGAGGAGAAGCCTGGAGTGAAACACAAGAAATCAACAGGAGCACTTGATTCATAACCACAGGTTTTAAGTATGTTTTTGTAGACATAGCTGCAGAGTACAACCCTTTCTCTATTAATGATAAAGAAAACCTAACAGTATCCTTTAAAAAGGAACTGAAACCTAATGAACTTACTGCCACATACAGCCGGGTGGAGATGTTATTCTCTTTCACCAGCAGGGGGTGTTGTTTGTTGATGTCTGTGTTATAGTTTGCAGGCCAAGGCTGTGGCAAGGAGCTGTTGGGTTGACCCATCACCCAGTAGGACTGGAAGATTTTACGAAGGTCCTTCGCAAGACTGGAGCAGTTGTAGATCACAACTCCTAGTTCCTTCACCTGCAGTTAAAAGTAACTCTTTAAATTGTTTAGCAGCGTTTCTAAAGGTTCAAAATAGCAAAGTACCTTTGATTGTCTAATGTGAGCGTTCACCTGTGTTAAAGCCCTCCAGTCCATGTTGGCGCTTCCAATAAACACGTGTTTCCTATCGACAATCCAGAACTTGCTGTGAAGAACGCCGTTTGCAAGGCGGCCAAAGTCCACCTTTCTCACATGAACTCCTGCAGGCAGGAAGAAAAAGACAAGGGTCAAGGTCAAGCTGGTGCAAAGAGTTGGTGGCCTACAAGACTTTGTTGAAGAGAAAGCAAACCTTTTTGTTTTAAGATCTGTAAATCGGTGGAGTTTGTTCTGACGGTGGGAACACTCGTTATCACTCGGACAGTCACATTCCTCGAAGGAAGCTCTTCAAGCTCTTTCAGGATGTTCCTTCCCTGCCAAGGACACAATGAAAACATTAGAAGAAAAAAGTTTGTAGGGATGTTTTAATGAGGAACACAACTATCCACTGCAGCTGGTAACTCACGGGCATATCAGAGGAAGAGTTGACACTGATGTCTTCCCCAGTTAACGTCCAGTAGAAAGAGACCACATCCACTTCGTTTGTTGCCACTGAGATGAGATTGTTCCAGACTTGTTCAAGAGGGATCCCAAATGTTACGTTGCCTTTGTATTTCATATGTTCGGGAATGCTCTCCACAAGGGCCATGCTGCAGGATTTTAAAAAAAAGACATCTGCTCAGGGAATTCTTTGGAAGTTGAAGTGGAAAAAATTGAAAAAAGTAACTTTTAATCTTTAAGTCTACAGATGTGGAGTTGTAGACTCATCCAAAGCTTTAACTGACATCTATGAGGTGCTTTTACCCCTTTTAAGGGGTATTACAGCTTCCCTTTAACCTCTATATCCTTAAAAACAGTCAAAGTTGATGTTTTGTAGAGTCAAAATATTACTGCAAATGAACTTAAAACAAACACTTGCTTCTACTAGCAAAATGATTTTGAGGGTTACCAGGAGAAAGGCTCTTTTCTCCAAAAATATCTCGATGGCTTAGGTTTGCAAAGTTGCATCTGAACAGACAACAAGAGTTTTGGAACAATTTCCTTTGGACAGACTAGAGCAAAGTGGAGATGTTTGCCGAAAACCAAACACAGCACAGCAGCACAAACACCTCATATCAACTATCAACCGCGGGGGAGGACAGGTGATGGTTTGGGCTTGTTTTGCAGACCTGCACCTTGGTGGCATCGAGTCAAAAGAATCCAGATGCTGAAATGGCACAAAGTCCAGACCTCAACCTGACTGAAATGCTATGGGGGGCTTTAAGAGAGGTGTGCAAAAATGAATGCCAGCAAACCTCAATGAAGCAAAACAAAGGAGTTAATCAAAAACAATGTGAAAGACAGTCACACAAAAAATGATTACATCAAGTACTTCTATGCATTTTTTTGAACGTTTTACCAACTTTCTACAAACCTTAAAAGAAACCTGACGTTTGATGGCAACATCCCCTGAGAATAAGTGACTTCACCTGGTTAGCTAGTCACATAGCTTCACAGCCTTTATTGTAACAAAGAACTTCCTTTTCTTTGTGGCAGCTTCAGTGACATTCCAGTGAAGCAGCTTTTACCTTTGTGGGCATAAAACCGCGGTAAAGTGAGCCGTCATTTGTGAGCCGCGGTCAAGCCAGCCGCCTCCTATCCGCCGCATAAATTTCCTTGCGCTTTTACACCAGTCTTTACGGTAGCGCCTTTTCGCTTTATATCCCACGCGCACGCGAGCACACAAATTACAATGGAACAGCCCAATACAGTCAATACAATTATGGAAATTTCAGAAATTCATTAAAAATCATCCTGAATAGTTGAGGTCCAACTTTCAACAGATTCCTTCTCTGGGACACCTACTGTACCTGTGTGCCAAGTTCCATCCAGATTTACTGTAAAATTCCTCAGAAAATAAAGGAAACTTATATTCAATCTAATACAGCCAATACACTACAATTATGTCAATTTTCAAAAATTGATTAAAAATCATCCTGAGTACACTCTAAGAAATGAAACATGGGGTTTTTAAAAATTAATTCTTAGTTTTATGTTCAATATACTTAAAATTGTTAATCTTATGGGTGTAATTAATATTTTTAAATTTGATTTAATTAATTCTATACCGTTTTAATGTTAAATAATATTGATATTTCCAATTTATTGAACACATTTAATTAAATCCAAAGAGCCCTTTCCACATCCTTTCTGAGCATGCGCAGAGAATGAAAAAAATCTTCGCGCATACGCATTGACCTTCTTCACCTACCCCACAGTGTGCTTTGGCCACGTGTCTGGAAAGAGGGATTAATCACGATTCATCCTTGGAGTTAAGGTAATTTCTTCCTATTTTTAATAGAATATAATTTAACTAGTACTTTGTGATAATATATGGCGTATATTTTTCCGGTAAATATGTGGGCAGTATGTGTTCTGTAGGTTGTAGCATTTTGCTAGCATTGGAAACATTCATTTGCATATTCGATATTACTGCACATCTGAATATTGTCCCATCTGCGTTTAAAATTTCATTCGAACTCCGAATAGCACACTTATTTTATTTGTTTTATTGCACTATCAAGTTAGGAGAACGTTAGCCCGAACAAGAATTGGGATACATGTGCAGTGATTGTTGAGGACTCGTCTGTTTCACTGAAGAGAACCGCTAGCTGCGTAGTTTGCATATCTTCGCGCATCAAGTCTCAAAGAGACCTCTGAAGGTGACCCCCACTTGCCCCCAAAATTAAGTATACTGGGTGGTTAGTGCTCCGTTTGTTTGCTACGGTGTCAAAGATATTGCACTTTTATTTAATAGGTCATTGAGAGTTGAAGAGCCCCCTCCCAGCAAAACGACAACAGCCAAAAATAGGCCAAAAAATGCCAAAAAATGCTCTGCTTGGTTAGTGCTTGTTTAGTGCTTGGTTAGTGCTTGTTTGTGCCGTTAAAATTAACATTTGTGCTGCTAAGGTTAACCAGGTACTAATGTTTTACTTTTTCGCGGTGACGTCAAGGGCGTCAAGCACGCGCCCCGTGCTTACGGGCGCGAGTGAGCGTCCGGGTGATGTAGGCGTCATAGAAAACGCTCGCTCGCGCCCGAGCATTTTGTGGCATGTTTTGACCTATTTTGGGCCATTTTCGTGTTGCTGGGGGGGGGGGGGATGAACTCTGAATGACCTATTAAATAAAAGTGTAATATCTTTGACACCTAGCGATACAAACGATGATTTTACCAGCACAAACCGACAAACGGAGCACTAACCACCCAGTATACTTGATTTCATTTTTGGGGACAAGTGGGGGTCACCTTCAAAGGGTCACGTTCACAGACTGGGCTGCTCCGGTATATAATGGTAAACGTGCTCACAGGAACAGATTTATGAAATGAGTAATAGAAATTTTGGAGCATTTGAAATTTAACTTGTATTATTAATACATTTTAAAAGAAACAGGATTGTTCTTAAGTTTAGACCATCTCTGTGCTACCCCTTTGCATGTGTCTCACTGTACACGATTCATTTTTTCTGGTTTTCTTTTTCTCTCAGGTTGCTGGTTGTGGAATTTGGAGCTGCGGAGATTTGAGCTGTGCTCCAAAAGTGCATGTTGAAGGTACCTAATGCTTTCATATTATTTACTTTTTCCTTAATACGCAATTTTACATTTTGAATTCTCTTATTTGGTCTTTTAGGTTATCACCACAGTTCCACTGCTGTCCACATTCATGAGCAGTCTTGACCAGTACTCTGACCAGTTGATGAAGATTCTACGAAAAAAAGGAGGGGAAACAGCGCGGCGGATCACAGCAGCATTGTCTACAATTCACAGGTATTCTGTCTTGTTATAATGTTCTGTAACTAATAGATTAGTTGCAGGTTGATCTCAGGTCTGGTTATTAACCTGTATTTTTAACTTTCTTGGGTCATTTTATGCTTGTTCTCTCCTGCGTTATACTTCTCATCTCGCTTTTGGCTTATATTCTGGACTTGGTCCTGACACAAAGCAGAACTAAGTAACTCATGCCCCTAGAGGCCATAAGTGCCGCTGCTGGCATTGTAGCTTTTTTCTTTTCTTTTTTTTGTTACTCATTAATTGTCCAAAGGAATAATTAGCTACACTGAGAAAAGACAAAGGCAGACAACATTTCACATTTCGCCACAACTCAGTGACACAATAGATAATTTTTTTTCACTCAAACTTGGTATAAATACTGCAAATGTGGTGGTAGCCCGCATACCTCATATTAACGTGACAGTGTGTAGTTTTTGTCATTAATTTTTGGAAATCTCTATCAAAATGTTTTTGATTCCTTTGAACAGCACTCCTATGCAACAACACTTTTCGGGTGGTACACCACGCTAAAGCTGCATTTTCCGCGACCCAATGTATCGCAATCAGTGTAATTGGACTCATAACTTATAATCTTTATGGGAATGAATTGGTAAGCTTCTCATTCTCTAACACAAAATACTACTTGCTTGCAAAAAGCATGTTTAAAATTACTTAGAAACAATTATGAATTGGTTAAACAACAATAAAAATTGACTTAAGTTCTGTGGGGGTCTCTAAAAACTTCAAAAAAGTAATTGCCATGCATGTGTTGTTTTGTTTAGAGTTCCCGAATCGAAGTGAAGCGTGAATGCATCCTTAAAGCTGTGATTATATACCTGAATGAGAACCCTGAAAATCTCATCAGTAAGTTTATTTTTAAAGGGATATTCCACCCCTCAGTAAAATTTTGACTGTCATAATTCCCAGAGTTTTGTAAGTTGAAAAATGTATTTTCTAAACAAGCCCAGGCATTCTCCTGATCTGGCAGCAATCAGTTTTCTTTAAATTAGCTTACAACAATAAAGTGCATGGGAAATACTAGGATTTTGTTTCCATTCACTTACATTGTTTTATGCAAAACTAAAGAAAATGACCCTGGTCAGCAGAATATTGATAATATTATTAATGTATACTCCTTCTGCCCTCTGTCCATGTTTCATGTATCTTCTTCTTGGTCTTTATTTGGTGATAGTCTTAAATCCACATTTTTCTTTGGTCTGTTCTCCTCAGTCTCATTCAGGGATCTGTGTAATTAGGATAGTGTGGACCATTTGAACTAAAATGGAGTGAATAGATAGATGATGCAATGACCAAAATACAACAGATTTAAAATATATCTGTCCTTTTCAGGATTTCAACGTGATGGAAGCTGAAGAGCTTGAGAGGATGGATTTGGCGTGTTTATAAAATAATCCATGAAGGAGCACAGCCTGATGACTCCCTTGAAGATGTTGGCATCATTATCGAGAGATGCACCGTCTTGCAGGATCTTCACGATGTGGCGAGCGGGTGTGCACTTTTGTTTGGGCTAATTTACTGCCTCAATCTGAGTTACCCAAAGCCACGTCGCTACACATTTGAGTTCTTCCAGAAGGTGCTCATGGGACTGGAAGACAAAAAACTGTCTAACAAAATACAAGTGCTGAAGAACAAACTCTGCCAAAAGGAGACGCAATGACTCTTCTAGATCGAAATGTCTCCGAAAATAAGTGCTCTGTTTCACTGTTTAAAAGTTCATAAATATATATATATGTTGATCTTTGTTTGTAAATATTTTGTCATAGCTTTAATATTTAAGAGATTTACCGAATGCTTTTTTTCTTTTGATTGTGGAAAAGAAAACATAATTCAGAAACTGAGTTTTTTGAACTGGGGACAAAATTACGCAGATGGATATATTTCCTTGTTTCACAACATTTTCTTCAGTTTGAGTTGCTGTGGTAATTCTGCAGACTGTAGCCATTACAGACCTACAACTGTAGATCCTGAAATCATCCTACTCCTCACTACACTGTCACTTAGTTGAAACTGGAAAGTTGTTTCAGATGTTTACATTTTATTTTACACACTTCATTTAATGTTGCATTATGCAGTGTTGTTTCCCTGTTTAAGCTTTGCCTCGTTGAAGGCTTTTGTTCAAGTTGTTAAAGCAACACAATTTTTTTTTGTATTTACACTTCATATTAGTTCGTGTACCAGGTTTCCATTGTAGGTCAAGGATCTTGAGTGTTATAAATGTTAAAGTGTATGTGCAAACAAATGTGAAAAGGTTCTAAGGTTGTCACCTGTACTCAAGTTAAGTGCTGGATTTTTGGTCTTAGTATTTAATTAAGAATATTTTGAGATTTGCTATATGCATTTTTTTTTATTGTAAAATTTATTATATAATAGAAAACTTATAATTCTGAATCAGATTTTTGTAACTGGGGACTAAATCGTTTTTACCTTTTTGTGTCACTTAAATATTTTCTGTAATTGCATTATACAGTGATTTTTAAGTTGCTGTGGTAAATCTGCAGATCTGACTATAATCACAAGTTGTATTGAATTTGACATCTTATGGCACACTACAATGTCACTTTGTTGAAACTCGGAAAGTTGTTTCCAGTGTTTAAATTTTGGTCATGCCCTTTAAGCATTTAATATTGCCTTATGCAGTGTTGTTCCCTGTAGAAGCTTTGCCTTGTTAAGGCTCACCGTAAATAAAGTTGTTGATGCAGCACCCTTTTTTTGCATTTACACTTTATGTAAGCTTTGGTGTAAGAGTTTTCTATTGAAGTGCAAGGATCTTGAATGTTATAAATGGTAACCTGTGAGCAAGTGTAAAAAGGTTTTTGAGTTGTCACCTGTACTCTGTAGTTAAGTGTTAGACCTTTGCTGAAGACCTCTGAAAGGTCCAAACACCTAATTACAATGTATAGATGACAACTCAGGAACCTTTCTAGACTTGTTTTGTTGATACCTAAACATTTAGCATATAGATGAAACTATTAATTAAATCATAATTAATCAAATTAATTAGGTCCAAAACGCAATCTAAATGGTGCCATTAAATTCAAATTCATATTGTCAATTGAACCTAAAGCAATACAGTTAATAAAATGAACAAAGTGTTTAAATTCTATTTAATGGTGTTAAATAGTAACAATGAAAGGAAAGCTGTTGCTTTTATAGAACAATTTCACTTCTGATATACATCGCCATTGAAATTGCAGATAACCATATTGATTTATGTTTAATTGACCAGGTTTTGTGAAAAAAAATATTTTTCAATTTGTTTCAGTTTTTAAAAATATGTTCTTAAAGATTACCGCAAGGTTTAGAATGGAATATGTTTTACTTACTATACAGCGGATGAGATGATGTAATTTAAAAGCAGTTAGGGGAGAATTAGAAGAACGTAACAAAGTATCGCCAAATTAAAAGTACTAACTAATAACAGCAAAAACAAGAATTACATACACTGATCAATAGTAATCTTAATCAACAAATACCAAAACTAATGCAAAAAGGGTTGGGTCACAAACCCAAACTGCGAGAATCACATTATTTTCTAAACTTAGTGTAATTTTTTAGAAAAGGTATTAAAATGAAAAAGAATGCAATACAAAATCTAAACGAACAAGCTCTATTTACATTTCTGAAATACATAACCTACATATGTACAGAAAAATCAGAATCGGAGAAGCTTTATTAATTTGACGGTGAAATTGAATACAAGTTTCCTGTAATTTCTGTGGAATATTACAGTGAATCTGGCTGAAACTTGGCACACAGGTACAGTAGGTGTCCAGAGAAGGAATCTGTTGAAAGTTGGACATCAACTACTATGGATGATTTTTAATGAATTTCTGAAATTTCCATAATTGTAGTGTATTGGCTGTATTGAATTGCATATAAATGTCCTTTATTTTCTGAGGAATTTTACAGTAAATCTGGATGGAACTTGGCACACGGGTACAGTAGGTGTCCCAGAGGAGGGATGTGTTGAAAGTTGGACCTCAACTATTCAGGATGATTTTTAATGAATTTTTGAAATAAACATGATTGTAGTGTATTGACTGTATTGCACTGAATATGAGTTTACTGTGATTTCTGAGTAATATTACAGTAAATCTGGGTAAAAACTGGCCCAGAGGTAAAGTAGGTGTCCGAGAAGAGGATTGTGTTGAAAGCTTGGCATCAACTTTTAAGAATGATTTTTTGAATATGCAACCAGACTGTCACGATGGCTGTATTGGGCTGTTCCATTGTAATTTGTGTGTGCGCGCGCGCGGGTCTAGGCTTTCAATCAGGATATAAAGCGAAAAGGCGCTACCGTAAAGACTGGTGTAAAAGCGCAAGGAAATTTATGCGGCGGATAGGAGGCGGCTGGCTTGACCGCGGCTCACAAATGACGGCTCACTTTACCGCGGTGGAATAAAATAGTCTGCAGGTGATACAAGATCGCAGTCTGTCCTATTTTATTTTCCACATCTAAAATTAGGTTACAGTCAAATTCCAGTGAAGTGTCTGTGCTGCAGTGTTTAACTTTGCAAGCTAGAGCCAATCAAACCGTGGGTCAGGCTGATAAGGAATAACGTCCAGTCCCACATAAAGAGGAACACCTGGCCACTCAGCCTCCTCCTCCTTATATTTATTACACATAAAGAGGAAACTGTGGTAGATTTTGCGCGTTAAAAAAATAATCAGAGAATGAGGCCAAATAAAGTTTAAAAACGCACCACTTTACAAACACGGCGAAATCACGACTTGATTCCGAAACAGTGAGCAAATGTGGACATGTTTCTTCAAGCCGTGCAGCAGATAGTTAAGAAGATCGTGATGTAATTACTGGATTATTACCTGCACTGATCAGTAGAGAAATTGCTCCAGCCGTCGTCACCTGGGAGTATCTCGTGGTTTTTGGGAGGTGGAGGTCTCTCCAGCACGATGATGGCGAGCAAAACTCCCAAAATAGTCAGACATGCCACAATCGCAAGTAGCTTCACGCAGCTGGTCTAAGAAGGTGAGGTTTGAGAGGAAGAGAGCTTTAAGAGTAAGAAAGGTCACAGTTTGCTTTTTAATGTTTGATGCTGCCCTACCCTTTTGTTTGAATCGTTACTGTCATCAAGGCTGCTATACGAGGAGGTCATTTTCCCCTTTCAAGTGCTGTTAGAGACCAAAAGCAGGAAGTTACCGTGTCGGACAGAAGATAAACAAATTAGAGAGCTCACATCTGTGATAAGAACCAAATCATCTTCATTTCTGCAATTATTCCAGATGGTTTTCATTTTGGAATTGGATTCATTTTTAAAGTAATGAAAAGAAACTTACAGATTGAACTCTTTAAAAGTTTCTTCTAAGCCAACTTGATTGTTTTCTTCCTCCAAACTTCCCCCCAAATATGAGCAGAAGTGAATTCTGATGCTGAATATATCACAACATAGTTCCCATTTTCAGTTTCGTTTCAGGTTTTTTGGGTAGTTCTGTAGCATGGGGAGGGGTAGAGTGTAACAAGAGATAACAGATGACAAAAAGCAAAACAGGTTTACTAATCACATTTATTTGGAAAAAAACAAAACATATCTGACATCTTACACAAATAACCAAACATAAATAACAGCTATCAAATTACAACCAAATCATTTGGGTAGGGAAGGAATGGAAACAGAAACTGAAGATCCAAAACAGGGGACAGAAATTTGATACACACATTTTAAATCTTCAGCGGACCGTGTCGGACTAAAGCTAAGTGGAAATACTATCCCACAGAAGATGAATAGCAGCAACGGGTTGAGAATGACAAGAAGAAAAACATTCAAATTTTGCTGGAGTCTGTAAACAACCACTGTACTCGCCCGCATGAAACTTTATCCCATGCAGCTAATGTGGCACTTTTGTAGGTACTTCCCAGTTACAATCACATGCATGGTCCAGACTAGGAAGAGGGAAACTGAGAAGCTTGCCGGAGTTCCCTGCTTCGGCCTCCTGTGTCAGCATCGGATTCTTACAATCTTTCACCGGAGAGTCAAAGCTTTCAGTTTGCAGCGTATCGGCTTAAAGAGGGATGACGCTGTACTACCTCAGTGCAAAAAGACGAGATTGAGAGGTAACCTGTAGGACGTGTAGACGATCTTTAGACATTTACACACACGTTAACAAATCAGCTGCTATCATCAAAATTTTTTAACAATTTCATACAATTTACTTGGTCATAAATAACATTACATCTCTCACGACTCGAAGGGCCGAGGTGTCGTGCAGAAACAGATAAAGACGACACATTTCTCGTCCTTGAAATCGTGTTCGTCTTTGGACAAACCTTGGAGCCAAATTTTGCTTGAGGCGTGGAAAACAATCCAAAGCTCCCAAAGTGTTTGACACAAATATAAAAATAAGAAATTTTACAAAAGTTAGAAGGGCTGGGAATACTCTAAAGCTGCAGCCAGAGTTTGTGATTGCTTGCTGATTTACTTATAGAGCACACCCGTTCCTCCATTTAGATTGCACACTCCTGAAGTGGATTTTTTTCACCCTCTGTTGGACAAAAGCGTAGTGCCGACGAGGGAAATAGTACCAGCGTGCACACAAAATTGGCTTGTAGCAATTGCGTAATAGTAACAAACTATTCTGGCACAAAAGGCGACTAACTCGTACCTACAGCCGTGCTGTGTCAGTTACAAAATACCAGTGTCTCAGGAAAAAATCCCCTAAAAAATACATTTTCATTCTACCCCACAAAGAGGAAGGAGGCAAACAAAAAACAATAAGCGTGGGGAGTTACTGAGGATGGAGCACACAGCATATCAGCATGTGCGAGTATTAACTTTAGTTCTTGCTATTATAAAAATAAAATACTTCCTCAATGATGATTTGTCACTAAACACACATGTTTGACGTATCTGAAGACTTCCCTGGGATGATTATGTTCAGGCTTGTTTTTCTCTGGGCAGCTAATTATGATGATCTTTTATTAAAGAAAAAAAAAGTGCTGGTGATAACAACATTGGCAAATAATGACGACTATCTGTAACACACACAATCAAGTATAGCTTTGTGGTCTCTCTCAGTGTGTTACATCCTTACACAGGTGGGTGTGCTTATAGTGCAGTAGTGTGTGTGTTTGTGTGTGCAGGAGGATGCACTTCTGTGAACAAAGTCTCACTTCCCTCCTTTGGGTTTCCTTTGTGCGCACAGAGGTCTGGCACCTGGCTGTTTGGAGTGGACTGGCTGGACCTGTGTGTTTGTGCCAGATCTCAGACTAAATATCCCTCTCTGACATCGTCTGGGGTCGCAGCCGCTCTCCTGACCCTCTCGCTGGGCCTCGGGCCACCGCCACGCTTGAAAATGGAGTGCACCGTTCTCCAGTCTCGTGAGGAAGAATGCTTGCTAGTGTGAACTCCAGATGAGGAGGAGACTGCAGTGGCTGAGGTCTTGGTAGCTCCAGGCTGCCAGCTGGGCTCCATGACTGTGTTAATGACTAAATATTAAAAAAAAAAATTGAAATTAGTCATCAGCCACAAGAAAATTATTTTAAAATTATTTCCATTTAAATAGTTTCTAAAGGGTCTGAATGACTCACCTTCGAGTTGTCTCTGAACTCTCCTGAGTTCTTTCAAGATAGATGAGATTTCCTGAAACACAGACGTCTAACTTGGCTCAAACATGCAGTGTTTACCAGCATGTGTTTATCCTGTCATTCAACCAAAAGCACACTAACCTTGTTGGATGTTTTTGCAAACGGGACATTATTTTCAGAATCGACCTTGGCCTCAATCTCTTCCCAGATATCCACTCTGTCCTGGAACATCACCCTGTGTGCAGAGGTGCCTTTCAGTCAACGTTCTGCTCTCTGACACTGATCATTTTGCAGAATTTATCACAGCAAAAGTAAGCCACAGCTTTCGTTTGACGTCTGAAACATTACCAAATAACGACCAGGAAAAGACAAGCTGAAGCCGCATGTAGCAGAGGAAACAGTTTTTTCATCTGTGTCTCATTTACTTAGATTAGATCTCTGCTCTTGGTCCCATATCGTCAGCCAATCTGTCTGTGAGCTGACTCACTAAGTTACAGTAATTAAATTAGAGCTGATGCTCACTGCAGTCTGGCTGTCAGACAGGATCAATAAAGTTTTTCATCAAAGCCAGATCAGGAATGGAAAGAGAGGAGTTTAAGTGTTCATGGTGTCTGCTCTTCTTAGTATCTTACTTCATTTTGTCAGCGAGCTGCTCCGTGTTTTCTCTGATAGCAATTATGACCTGAGACACCGGATTCAGCATCGCAGTGTCCACAACGCCCTGAGGGGGACAACAATAAAACACTTTTATAAAAGAGCTCTCGTTACAGGATATCTAAAGGAGAAGCAACTGATCATGTCTGACCTCTTCTCTGCTCCTGGAGTTGTGTTCACGGTCACTCCAGCTCTGCTCAGCTTCCCCTAATGGTGCAGAACTTGGGGGGACTTTCTGGTAACTGTTAGCCTCTGAAACATGCTGATCAAGAAAAAGATGAAATAAAGAAATACGTTTTTTATTTTTTAATGGCAGGTAAATGCATTAGAAGACTTAGTGTAACTATGGTTTTCCTGTATTTTATTTAAAAAGAGATGACTAGAATCATCTTCATCTGAGCTCTTTCATCGTCACTTTGGGCTAATATCGGTCTATAAGCTATGAATCACTGTAAAATTTTAAAATGTGGTGGAAACCACAAAAAAAATGTTTAAGTCATAAATGCTCCCATATAATTTTCAATTATGAGCCAATTCCTTTAAAACAAATACCAAAGCTGTAAGAGAGGTAAACAAATCCATAGCAGGAAATGGCTTTACAATTAAAAACATCATAACAGCACATGTTAACACATGACTGCCGTCAAAAATGCCCTCACTCGTTCACTTGAAGTTTAAGGTAACAACGGTACCTGTTCATAAGAAGCCGCCGTGGAGCCTGGTGCACTGCACTCCTCTCCGGGCTCGCCATCACCCGCTACATCGTGGATCTCTCTGGCTAATATTGCCAAGTCTTTGGCCAGATCTTGACTCAACCTTCAATAAAAAAATTAATAAATCCATATTGTATTGAATTTAAGTATTCCTTTTAAACCAATTCTCCACAACAAAGTCAATGCAAATATTTTTGCAAGAAACTAAAGGAAATATCCAATAATATATATTCAAGTTTAGTGTTGCAGTGAAGTAAATTAACTGTTTGAACAGATAAAAATCATCATCTACTGTGATTTTTCACACAACCCTTAACTAATGAAACAAAAATAAATGCTTAAAACTGTTTGCGTTTGCTGGAAAACCCAAGTATTCACACCAGAAACGCCCAGCCTGTCATATTTCTTACCGTGCAATCTCAGCACTGTGTGTGGACCAGTTGTGGAAGGCATCTCCCTCGTTGGTCTCCTCTTCAGAGTCTCTGCCGCGGTGTTTCGGGCGCAGGGCCACGATCGGCTGCGGCCGAACCGGATTGCGTGGGCTATGAGAAGCTGAGGAAGGTTGGGAGCGTTTGTGTTTAGGAGTGCTCTGGTTTGAGTCGTACTCCTCATCTGAGGTAGAGGTATAGTCAGAGCCTTTCTGTCGTCGCCTAGAGCCTTGGTGTTGTGAATTGGTTAGTTTTGGAAGACGAGGACAAATAAGTTGGGAAAACAGGAGAGAGAGAAAGAGATGCCATGAAAGAACCACCAAGAAAAAGAAAAAAAACCCCACTGAGTGTTTTAATAGAAACCCCCAAAACATTTCCCCGAACAAGAGACAGACATGATGCTGTGGAAGTCTTCATGACTTTCCAACAATTTACTGTTGTTGTTTTTAAGGGGGGGTCTGAACCAAACTCAAATGAACACTAGACTTCCACAGTACAGCGGCTGAGTACAGATAGGAATAAATGAGTTTAAAAAATAATACAAGTTGATGTGTAATGTGAAACATATTGTGTTAAAGTCAGGACCAGTAATACACTCTCAAAGCACGGCTGCATAAAGAAACGGCAATCCAGCCTTCACTTCAATGAGTGTACACTGTGCAGATGAAAGATATTGAACATTGGAGAATTAATATTAGTGTTAGTTTCCTTCACACACAGCTGTTGTTTGATGAAAAAGTGCTTAATTGCAGAGCTGAGAAATCGGTTATATTAGCTGAGACTTATAAAGGCTTCAGACCAATTCTCTGTCATGTCTGACACACATTGCAGGCATGTCATTCCCACAATGCTAAATCCGAGTTCATTTTTATGGCTGATAAGGCCCTGCACTTAAATATATAAGAACAGATGGTGTGTAAGTGCCGGTACTATACTTACTTGCTGTGCTGCTGGCATATTTGGCACTGCTGGAGCGAACACGAGTGATTGGAGTTCTGTTGAGTGCTGCCTTCTGTGGCCTTTCTCCCGGCTTTGGCCCTGGACCAGAGGCCCTACGAGTGGAGCTGACACCCAGCTCTGCGCTGCGGTTGGAAAATCCTGTGCTTCTGCCTGTCCACTGTGGGGTGGAGGAGGCCTCGTTGTCACTGGGTGTGTTAAATGAGCTCGTCCGTTTCCGAGGCATGGCCAGCATATCCAGCCTGGAGAGTTTCTTGGCTTCCTGGGGCTGCTTAGCTGGGGTGTTGTTGGCCTCCTGGTACAGCTTATCAGTCTCTGTGCCCTCGTTGTCTGAGGCCTCTCCGAGGCGAGCCCGGCGCAGCATGGAAGTCCTGGTGGGTCTTGGGGCTGATAGACTGTTGGCACGACTCAGTGCCTGGGACACTCTGGAGCTCTTGGTATCCTCCTTCTGAAGGGGAATTGTGTATTTGCGTGTTTGTTTGCTGTTTGACTCCTGATCAGAGTATGGTAAGCTCTGGTGGTCATCACTTAGGTCTGTGGAACCACGTTTTCCCACACTGCGTCTCAATCCGACTGGCCTCCTCAGAGGTTCAGTCCTGTTGCTCCTTTCTGCTTCCTGAGTACGGTGCTTTTCTGAGGACTGCTGAGTCGAATCCTGACTAGTTAGGCTAGCTGAAGACCTCTCTCTCTGGAGGCCACTGACCGACACTTTTTTTGTTAGTGTGCTTGGCTTTGTCTTACTGCTGTGTTGGCTGACTGTACTGGAGGTGTCCACATCAGACTCCCCAGAAAGAGAGTCCATAACAGGAGATGGAGTGTTGGTTTGTCCTGCTTGGAGTTTGGCTTCCAGTACAGCCAGAACATCTTCAGTCTCTTTGAGAAATGAATGCGTGTCCTGACTGTTAGCTCTCTGCAGTAATTCAGGGTTTAGATCTCTTTGAGCAGGCTGGCTAGAGATGTTAGGCAACCTGGTGCTGCTAGATCGCTCCTTCGTGAAGCTCTCCTGTCTGAATAACGGGGATGCTTCTTTACCCTCTGGCCTCTGTGTTGCCTGGCTCAGTACAGGAGCTGATACAACAGGTTTGACTCTTGCAGACTCCTGACTGCCTCTCAGTTTGGTCAGAGTGGCTGTTGAAAAGGTTTTGGTCACCTGTTTTCTCTCAGCCTTAGGCACCACCTCCTCCTCTGACCCGATGTAAAAAGATGTAGACTTGGCCGGGAGCGTGCGCTTGTCTCCATTTTGGTCCGACAGAGGCTTCCTCTTCTGCTCTACAATAGATCCATCATCTGACTTGCTGGCATCACTCAGGCTGTCAGGCTCTACATCGTCCTGCACAGTTAACCTGTGAATGCCGTCTTGAGCGTCAGGGACCCCCAAGCTGTTATCTTCAACATCAAATGTTGAATTTGGGTCATAATGAACATGAATGCTGGGAGCTGGAATGTCACTCTTCTCCCCCGGTGATGTCAGCTGCAGGCCGCGCTGAACTCTTTCTTGGCTTTGGCTGAGCGTAGCCTTGTGGACGATTGTGCCTCGTGCTGAAGTGGAACAGTTTTAATGCATATTAACCACAGACGATGACGCTGAATATCATTCATATTCATCAGGGTGTCTTATTATCATTTCAAATAGAGCAATGGCTGGTTAGGTGGCTTACCCCCTTCTGACAGTCCCATCTGGGAATGGATGTCAAAGAGGCCGGACGAAGGCCCAGATTCTGCATAGCTGTCTGCCAAGCTGGCCCAGCAAGACATCCACTTAGGAGCCCCCTGTAAGACTGCACCTCCTGACTGAACCTGTAAAAGATGGCATACAAGTTATTCATTACTGTTAAAAATAGCAAAACTGTTAAAAATATAATTCCCTTAGTTCCAGTTATTATAAATTCCAAAAGAGCAATCTGGTTCAAGTGCTGTATGCACTTGAACCCTAACATGTTGTACTAAACACGTGGTTTGGTTTTCTGTTTTCTTTTATTTGGTTAGAAAAGAAAAACCCAAACGATCATGAACCCAGAGCCTGTGTGCAAAGAAGAGGCAAGTGCACAAATCAAAAGAGAGACACCGAAAAAAGAGCAAAAACCAAGAAGGCAAATCAAGGAAGCACTACATCCCGATTGGTGCAATCAGACACTTGAGTCTTACCGACTGAAAATAATCATTGTTACATTAAAATGATCAATCATCTATCCATTCATCATTCAACCCTGAGCAGGAAAGTTTACCTTCACCAGACTCTGTCCCTGCTCTGGAGCTGGCCTCACCTCCCCACAACTTTTCTGACTATGCTCCTCCCTGCCCTGAACAATAACAGGCCTAAATGCTGACGGTGTTTCTGCTTCACTCAGGTTCGTTCGCTCTGGGCTGTCAACGACACCAAACACCTGTCAGGAACAAAGCATTGCAAGTGGATAAGTGCACAGAGAGGCAAAGCAGGACTGCTAATGTTCATGGCTCAGGACTTCACTCCGAGAAACACGAGGAGACCGGTAATTAGCAAAGCTGCCTTATTTCTTTTAAAACGAGCATACGTGAAAGAACTTGCCTGGTCAATCTTGCTCCGTGCCTCTTCCAGCTCCTTATCGTGAACATCTGTTTCAATAGTGTAGGTTCCTGCGTCACTCAGACTGTCCTCCTCTTCATTTCTGGGGCCTGTGGGGCTCTTAACGTCAAAACTTTGAGATGCTGGGGGCATAACAGGAGCCTTGAGGGGGACAGGTTTATGAATTGGCGAGGAAGTTTGAGGCTGGAAATGAGCGGGGCTAGTGGTAATTTGGCCAGACTGTGATGCTGGCCCTGACCCTGCTTTAGATGCTGTAGTATTTCTCTCCCAGGTGGCAGAAGAGATCTCCTTTGCTTGTTTCAGTAATTCAGCAGTAAACTCCTGGGTGAGTTTAGATTTGCGGCCCACGCTGCTAAATGGTCTTGCGGACACAGATGAGGATGAGCGGGAGGAAAGGCTGGTGCTGATCCGTTCTTCAGTCTTTTCCCTTCGTAGAGAGCCAGCTCTTTGGGAGCCCATAGAAGCAGGGCCCTTCAGGGGGATAGTGTACCGTTGGGTTGGTGGAGTAGTGGTGGAAGATGGAGGTGTGACTTGTCTCTCCCCAGTCGGACTTGAGCTTTTCTTTACTTTCTCCAGCTGTGGCCTGAGACTGGAGGGTTCTGGTGGGGCCATGATATTGATGGACTGGGAACGCTTCTTTCTCTGGTTGTCGTCAATGAATTCAATCACAAAGGCTTGGTGGGGCTCAGCTTTAGCAAGACTGGAAAGGGACTGGGACTCTGGTGGAGAGCCAGACACAGGCTCCACTGAGTCAGGGGAGAGAAATCGCTGTGGTGGGGAAGCTCTCAAGGCTTGTGGAGAATCCTGATGTTCTAACTGGAGAAAGTTATTTCCATTGAGTGCTGGGTGCCCCGAATCACTTTGAGAACCATCTTCATGGTAGTTTGCTGTTGATGGAAGGAGAACAAGTTAACACAGTATTTCATCTAAAACTAGAGTAAACAGATGGTGTATAAGAGACTCACTCTTGGTGGTCTTCAGAAGAGATGGGTCACTGTTTGTGCTGCACACATCTTCATCTTGCGAGCTCTTTCCCATCATGCTAGCGCTGCTTTGGACGAGCCAGTCAGCAACTTTACTCTCTGCTGACATCACCTCAGTAGGTGTGCTAGCAACCTCAGTGGAAGGTTGCTTACGCTGACGGAAAGAAAACTTGGTCACATGGTCCTTGATTTTCATTTTACCTGGCGTGCATTCATCAAATTCGATGGTAAAGGATGCGTGGCTTTGAACCACAGGGGGTGTGGGGGTGGAGGAGATGCAGTCAGAGGCATCTGCTGTGTCTTTTGTTGGAACTTCATGAACCTGCGACTCTGGTTTCTTGGTAGGACGCTGCTGGAACTCCTTTGTTGGGATCTCAAAGTAACTGGGCTCCCGGCGGTAGGAGAAGATGGGCTTAGCCTGACTGTCTGGCAGAGAGCCATTGCTCTCATATGTGGGCACATCTTTAGCAGGTTCTGTTGTCAACAAAAAAAAGCTTTTAGTGTGCTGAATATTAGAATATTGTCACACTTATATCAAAGTTCCTAACTCAAAGTTAAAGGAACTCAGATTTATGTAAATCTCTTAAAGCATAACCACTAAACATTTCCTGAAAATAAGAGCCATAAATAACATGAAGGTTCCAGACGGTGGGGCAGCACGGTGGTTAGCACTGTTGCCGCACAGCAAGAAGGTCCTGAGTTCAATTCCACCATCAGGTCTTTCTGTGTGGAGTTTGCATGTGTTTGCGTGGGTTCCCTCCGGGTACTCCGGCTTCCTCCCACCGTCCAAAGACATGCAGCTTGTGGGGATAGGTTAATTGGATAATCCAAATTGTCACTAGTTGTGAATGTGCGAGTGAATGGTTGTCTGTCCCTGTGTGTTGGCCCTGCGACAGACTGGCGACCTGTCCAGGGTGGACCCCGCCTCTCGCCCTATGACAGCTGGGATAGGCTCCAGCGCCCCCCGCGACCCTGAAAAGGAGAAGCGGAAGGATGGGTTCCAGACGGTAGGCTGGGAAAACAAATCATGTGATTGGTCTTTGGATGCCAGCTGGGTGTGGCCAAATACCACTTTAGGAGTTCAGAGTCCAGTGGAGGGTAGTTGAGGGGGAATAATCTGTTTCAGTCTGGGCAACATGAGGAGAACAATCACCATCATCGGCTTAGATGGTCATAATCCATCATGAGGCAGACAGCCACTGGTTTGGCCTGGCTATCAGTCCACAACTGACAGCCAGGGACCTGCCTTGGGCTTAACACCATCTACCTCTCAGTGACCCACAGAGAACATCAAATGCCACAAAAAAGGCAACTTTAAATCTAATTCACAAACATGGGAATATCCAATAAATGCAATTAAATCACTAATATAAAATACATTCTGCTTGTAAAGACAAACACTTCTGAAGGCATACACCAAATGAAAGGAGTTTACAGTGATTGCATGTAGAAATATAAGACAGATTCACTGACCTGGAGATTCCTTCTCTGGAAATTTTCCACCTCTGCTCTCCTTTTTGTTGGCCGGGTCCTCATCTTCTCCCCACCAGGAAGGCTGGCCATACAGAGGCGTGGGCTTGGATATCGGAGCATCTGTGGAGGCTAGCAGGAAAAAGCCCACAGACAGACACAAACACAATCAGGTACATAATATACTAAAAGGTGCAGGGAGGAATGGTAGGAACAAAGAAAGAGCCAACAAAGACGTGAATTTAAACCACTGCTTGGTTTTATAATCCAATAAGTTTGTTAGTCACATGACAAAACAGTGTTTTGTTTGACGTTGCAACAATAAAAAGTTACACAATGCTGGAGCTCAGAAACAAAGCCTTACGCTGCAAGTGGCCTTTGGATGTTTCAGAGCTCCCACACATTCCCATGACACAGAGAGTGTAGTGGGGGTAGGGAGGTCAAACTGTGATGCCAGATGTATCAGCAAACCACCAAAACATAATCCTCCTCATGTGAGGACAGTACAGCTAATCCTAATCTTTATAGGAAAAATGGAAGAAATCGGTCCAGGATATAGAGTAAGCTGGGCACGCAAAGGCTTTATGTATACAGAGGTCTCTGCATATATTCTCTTAAATTTGAGACTAGTTAGCTTGGCTAAATTTGCTGATGATATGTGTTTAGCAAGACTTGCCATATAACCTGGCATACTGTTCCACACAAGCCAGCCAGCCTCTACTAATCAGATCATCTAGAAGCTGCCGTTTGGCCTGATAAATAGGATAAACAAGCTCTTCTGAGTTTAATGTGGCTGCACAATCCCAAGTATCAGCAGCACTTGACCACTGTTGCCTTGGACACACACAATAAGACATCAACACAGTGACCGAAGAGGCAGAGGGGCACGTTACAGATTCCTTTCCACTTATTTAATCTTCCCCTTTTAGCTAAAGAAAATGTGGGCGAGTGTAGCAGCTTCAGTACACAGAGCAAGGTTACGCTAAGTGTATTATTTGGCATCTCAAACTGTGCACAGACACAGAGGTACAACAAAGACGGGACATAATCTCCCAAAATAAAGGTGGCAGTTATTAGGGACATTAGGTACTGTGTTTGGAGGAATTTTTGTTTTAGCTATTGTTATAACTTACTGGATTTGTTAAGTATGGAAACTTTAAAAAGGAAGCCACTACAAGAGCAACCACTGGGAACGCTGAACTGTTAATTTCATGCCCTCTTTTTTTCCTCTCAATACTAAATAGCCCTGGGTCCTGGCACAGTAATGTAGGCCCGACTGAGTCACACACTGTACAAGTGAAGTGTCCTGTGCTGCAGACAGCTGGAGGATTGGAGTCACTCCACATCCTGTACAGCTGCAGGGGAAAACAAGCACAGAAAAAGACACACACGTCTTTTTTTTCCCTTCTCTACGAGGCTTGTCAGAATTAAAAGAAAACAAACCTAATATGAGGCAAAATAACATATCAAGACCTTAAACAAGCTCAGCCAAAGAGACTGAATTTGCATCAGCATTTGTCAACAGAGATATGCAAGCTCGGTCTCTGTGAGGCAAAGAGACTTTCCTACATCAAACAAACTCAAAATGAATGAAAGTGACACTTTAAAAAGCGTGTACTCATTTTCTCTAACATACTTCTCTCACTGAGGCTGTAGATTTAGCACGACAGCACAGACTCCTTTGAGTGCAGGCAGTAACTGCGTAGCAACAAGTAAATATAGAGTTTGCACTGAAAGATGTCTTGCAAATAATGAACTCATACTTGCAGGCAACATAATCACACTCTGCTCCAAAGTGATGTTTACTAAAAAAAAAAAAGCTAACAAAAGAAGAGTTTCTCGCAGTGCCGCAGTCAATTACACAGCTATGAGAAACATGAGGCATGTGCTGGAAAAGTCCTATTTTAGGCACAGTTGTAGTTTTCCTTCTAAGCTCAAAGGCCTGATTATGGAGCAGAAAGCACAAGGCTGCTGCTTGCTAGATTAACTACAGCTGGAAAACGTTTCATCGGTGTGAATAAGCTTCATTCATAAAATGCCTAACTTAACAGTGCCCCGACTGTTCTGCTGTTGACATAGAGTGAAATAATAAATTCACTAAGTACATGTCAGAGTAAAGAGGGTGTGAAAGAACTGGAAATATCAGCAGTGACAGATCTACCATCACCTACATGGACAGAAGTGCCAAGCTGGGACTAAAAACCTACAGACCTTTCTAATTCTACAGCACGTGGCTGAACCACCGTCAGGCATGTCTGACTGAGATAAGACTGTTTGTCCTTAACTCTTTACCCCTCTGCTTGTCTGCAAAGCCCTTACTCATGTATACTTACTCTGGCAACCCTGGGATGTCAAGATCTACTTTTTTACCGACACCACAGGATTGTAGCATCAGCCTCTCTACTCACATGGCATCCTAATCCCACAGCAGGGAAGCTCTTAATAAGAGAAGCCATCATCCTATCGAGGGATCTATGGCCAAAGTCATGCAGTACATGGAGACTCAAGCAGACTTCCTCTTCCTCATGTATGTGGGACCAAGCTATTCAAATCCACTTCATTTAAAACTGTTTCTCTCATGCACCCAGAACAATTTATCTACTTCTGTTATCATAAAACCTGCAACCTTCCTTCTAACAAATGAACTGTGTGGATAGAATTATTTACCTGTGAGGGAGTGGGCTTTACGCTCAGCTTTGTCCTGGAGTTTGGCATTGGATAAAGAGTCTTTGCTCTTCTCTGAGTGCTGGAAGTGCAGTTTTTCCTTTGCCTTGGCCTCCAGGGCTTTTATGCTAAGCTGCAACTGGCTTGTGTACTTCTCATGCTGCACACACACACAGACAGGAGGGAAGCAGGATGTGAAAAACCTTCCGCCAACAATCAGTACAGCTGTAACGTCCTAACATATACACACTGTAAGGAAGAATATCCACCAGAGACTCAAGCTTCAACTTCTAAATATTACACATGCATCATTTTTATTTTAATTGAATTCAGCTACAGTAACTAGCATCATTAAACATGCAGAAATGACTTTAAGTGTTAAGTTATTTAATTTAATATGAAAGAAAAAATTTATTGTAGATAATTAAGCTCTAGTTTGCCATGGTAGGAGTTGGCCTGGGAAGATTGTGACTATTTTAACATATTATTTAATACCAAAATAATGTTAGTCTTTCTCAGTAGGGATCTACAGCAAACAGCTATCGCTGAAGACAGTCGAGCACTGACGATTAAAAAAGGAAGCTTACTCTTACTTACTTTAAGCGCTTCCTCCGGGACTTTGTGTTGACTCTTTTCCAGGATATACACATGCACATGTACAGATGGAGTTAAAGGAAACAATCTACATATTTTTCTTTTCAAACAATTAGATATTAGAGATGTCCTGACTGGAAAATACTGAGCACTGACCATTACTTTTTTCTGATTGAAAAATCAGAAATGTTGCTCATTTCTCCGTTTGCACCAAGACAACAAATAAATCTTTATTATAACCAAAAAATAAGTGAACTGGTTTACTGTCTTGTAGCACTATCACGAAACTTATCAGTTCTAAACTGATGAGACAACAGATAAACATCAAGAGACATCACCTATAAAGCTATAAATGTATTTATAGCAGTGAATTACTTCTCGAAACTGTGCCCCTTCACCTCTAACGACAAAGCATGTCTACGTGTATCTGTACACTGAACAGTGTTGCTTTGTGTTATCTAACATACATTTCACCACTCATTAGTTTTCTCCTGAGGTCAAAGGGCGCAGGCGGCTTCCGGTCAACAGTTCACTATCCTGGCTGAAAAACACACAGGATTTTCATGCCAGTAGATCAAGGTGGAGAAAAAAAATGTAATAAATGTGAGAAAAAGTGCTGCTGACCCCTGGTCCTTTTCTGTGTTGAATACCAAAGACCAATGAAAACAAAAGCAGAAAGTCTGGATAATGTATGAATGATACACGTCCAATGATGATTAAGCCAACAGAATTAAAAAAAATAAAAATGCATAAAGTTTAAAACATAAGTATAAAAAAGGATATCATAACCAAAGCGAATGACATCTGACAGCTTTAGGGTGATATATGTCTGGTCTGGGATTCTGAGGTCGTTCACAAATGTCTGCAAAACAGAAAAACAAAACAAAATTCATAACATTCACTGTTCATTCGCTAATGAAGGTAATGACTCACAGGTGACAGGCCTTCTAATTCCAAGCA
This sequence comes from Astatotilapia calliptera, assembly GCF_964374335.1. NCBI lineage: Eukaryota > Metazoa > Chordata > Actinopteri > Cichliformes > Cichlidae > Astatotilapia > Astatotilapia calliptera. The sequence continues at coordinate 31,929,003 of NC_137440.1, read as the reverse complement.
CTCGGATACCGTAAGGTGCTTTGCCAGCGGACCTTTCCCATTGAAAGTTAATCCACCAACACGTTAAAACTCTGATGAGATTATGTTGTTATGCAATGTCAGTAAGCTTTTATAAAATGGCCAGGTGGAAAGAAACATGTGCAATTTGTTCATCAATTTGTTTTAACTTCTCCCTTAACTAACAGATGGTTAGAGGAGTTACTCAATTTATCTTTAGATGATTAAAAGTAAAGAAACAAGGATAACACTGTGCACCAAACAGTAGCTCTCATTCGACACAGACTAAACAAAGGTAATTAGGGAAGGATTTCAGTTATAGGCCCTCGTACTGTTCTGCTCTGATTAGTTTAGCTGCAGTTACTAAGGCCAAAAGAAACACTGAGAACAATGAACGGTTTCTCCCACGGCTCAGCTCAGGATTTCATTTGGATAATGGTGCAGTGAAGTGGCAACAGCAGCAGAGAGACAAGGGAACAGGGTGAGATCGAAAGATTTTCTTTTTTTGGGAGGAATGGTCACTGTTTGCCCAACCGTTTGCACACACACACATTTTTGTACTAAGGGATTTACTGCAGTTGAAACACGAGCCTTCGGTGATACCAGAGACTTTTTTTGTTGTTTTTTGCACAAGCTGAAGTACAAAGTTTGGAAGTAAAGACAGACCCACTCACCCCGTTCAAGCTGCCCAGGTCCTTCACCATGTGCTCATCTGTATTTGGGTCATAGTTGATGACAGCATGCTGTTTATCCACACTGCGAGACTGAAACAAATGTGGAAAAAAAAAAGTGCATGATGTGCTGACAACTTGATTACATGACATGAAATTTGTGATCATTCATTTAGATTCTAAATTGAGATCCCAAGGTAAGATTTTCCAGGCTTACAACTGGGATTCTGGAAGGTGGCGACAGTACGAATTTTACCGATATGCACCATAGGCACTGAGTCTATCAGAAATTATGTCAGTTTAACAGCTTATTCAGTTTTGGGTTGAGGTGGTGTACACTTTGAACAGGTTGCCAGGTCATCACAGGGCTAACACAGAGAGAGAGAGCTAACCATTCATGCTCAAAGTCACACCTACAGCCACGTTAGAATCAGCAGTCGACTTAACATAAATGTATCTGGACTGCGAGGGGAAAAAACAGAGTACTCAGAGAGAACGTGCCACCTCTATAGTGAAAAGGTCACTGCCAGTCAGCATGCAGACCTGGGACCTTTATGCTGCGAGGCAACAGCACTGCACTGCTGTGCCGCAGTAGTTATTTTTGATACCTAAAAAGTCCTTTATTCTGGTTTACACACAATCCCAATTAACAAAACTGTGCACAAATATTTTCATTAGGAAACCCAAGCATGAGATGGAGCAGCGGGTAGCACTGCTGCCTCGCACCAAGAAGGTCCACCATCAGGCTGGAGCTGTTTGGCTTCCTCCCACAGCGCACAGACATGCACAAGATCAAGTTAACCGGCAAGTCTAAACTGATAAAAGGTGTGAATGCAAGTTGTGGTGTTTCTGTGTTAGTTTTGTGATAGACTGGCAACCTCTCCACTGATGACAACCCTGAAGTGGATAAGAAGATGGATGGATGGGATTGAAACAGGAATTTTCTTTTGGATGTGCCAACGCGCCCTAAACTAACTATTCGCCCTAATCTACCAAAATCTTCTCTGAATGCTGAAGTTTCTGTGCACGCATCTGTTATTACACAGTTGTGTGGAGTACCCACAATGTTGTTGTACATGTACAACAACAATAAAAGGGCTATTCTATTCTATTCTATTAAGCAGAGTAAAAATGCGTCTTCATCAATTAAGTTCAGGCTAAGCCAGTGATTCAGACTGACTCACTTTTTCTTCTCTCCTCATTAGGGCCTCAGCACAAGCGAACTCACTGAGTGCCAAACTTGTCTGCAAAATTAACACTGTCATTCAATGGACAATTTATGGGCTTGTCACAAACTGTTCCAAACCAAACCCTAACTGGGATAAACAGCAGTCGGAGGCAGTCTGTACTGCCTGTGTTAATCAGCTCAATTGGTCGCCTTTTAAATAACTTACTTTAAGTTTTTAGTGTTGGTTAATCAATTTGTCGATTAGTTTAACAGATCTGAATTCATAACTCTTAGTCCTTAACTTCCCTTTGCACCCCTTATCAGAGGAAAACAACGTATCTCTGGCTTAAGAAACAATAACAGGCCACTGAATTAGAAACAAAAGGCACTCAGTATCATTGTAGAGGCGTACGGTCTAATTACTTCTCATGGAGATACAGACTGATCAAACACTAGTACTCATGGAAAGTCCAAACTTTCAAGGCGAGGTCCTTAATTGTGCGGTTTGATAAAATTTCCCTTAAGCTGGATCCGTGCCTCTCATGCCAAATGGGATTCTCTTCTTGTAATCTTTCAGATACAATGTGAATGAGGGAGGAAAAAAACTCCCCAAGAAACCCAAAACATTTAAGACATTAAAGACAATATAGGGCAGGAATGGGCTATGTGCCAAGTCAGGAAGAAGCCCCAAGCACTAGAAATATCTGCATCGCTTCAAGCTGGGGAAAAAGATGAGGCGGCGACGCCTAAATGTGGACATAAGCAACTCTGTGGTTTGCGGGGCTTTTCTGCACATAACGCACAAACTAAGGAAAGTATAAACAACTGCTGCCGAGGCAACATTCTTCCTTCGCTGGTCTAAACACAGAGCGAGAAGAAAATGGGAGGAGAATATTACACAAAAACCACAAAGAAATTGTGTTTGTGGCACACAGAGCATGGAAAAGCAACACATGGGAATGCTTTAGTTGAGTTTTTAAGTCATTGTTTGTGAGGCTGCGAGGGGCAACTTTGAGTGAAGACACCGTCACATGCCAGAAGCCTCCTGCTGGTTTTTCGCATACTTGTGTGACCAGCTGTCCTGTCAGACATCAGTGCAGAGTAATGCAACTTATCCTGAGCATCCTGAACGTCACGTACGACACTCTGCGTGACACTCACCTGGAGCATGAGCTCGCAGTCGTCCCGACCGACGAAGATCATCTCGCGTGGCAGCCTGTGACGCGTGCCAGAGCTGCTCACCAGAAACCATGATGTCACACTCATGTTGGGGTTGCGAGTCAGGACCTTCTTGGCATCCTGGGAAAAGACGACAACCAAATAGATCTAGGATGGCAAAAAATCTTTATGCTAATTTAATGTTATCTGACATTTGCTGTGCTTGTTCTTCATTTTAAATAGGCTATTTATATTCCATTTATAATGATTTGTTTCACTGATTTTTGTCAGTATTTTATATCAAGCTTTTTAGGCAGTATTAGTCATTGTAATTTCTTGTGTATTTTTTCCTCCAGCTATTTTGTTTGGTCATATTTTGTTTAATTTCACTTAATAAAGTTGATGACTCTGTTTTGGCAGGAACTTTCAAACCTTTGGGATTAATCATATTTTGCTACTATCTGAACAATATTGAATATCATTTTTTTTAAGGGCAAAGAAAAACCCTCACTGCAATGAGAGGATCTTTTTATCCAACCAGTTGTGTCTGGCTGTATTACTACCAGCTAATGCCATAAAAAAACGGATCCCATTTTTGTAGCTAGATTTTCACTCGTCAGGAAAGGCTACACAGCAGAGTATGTTCACACAAGTAACAAACGCAGATATCGTAATCGAATAAAGGCGATATGAGATGTTAGAGTTGATCTTTTTGATGAAGCATGCCGGGAAACTTGTTGCAAATGGCTCCTGTGAGGAGTAAGGTAACGATGGCTAACAATTCAAACTTCCAGCTCAGGTTTAACTTCCTGTAACCTTTGCGAGCTAACCATTAATGGCAAAAAATACAAGCCAGTGTTTGTATTTTAAATTACAAGCTGCTTGTAAATAAACCACTATTTTTTTTATTTTTTTTATTTGATAAAACAGGAAGCTGTTGGGAGTCTGTCGGTGAGGTTGTTTAGCTAACGCTCGTGAGCCTCCGGCTTGAACGAAATAAGCTATCTCCAAACGATTTCCCCCAACAAGGACTCACCTTTAAAGCCTTCTCCGTTTTACTCCTGAGTGAATCCAGTGTTTGTCGTCCCACAGCAGTTTGGAAATTCGACGTCCGACCGACACTCACTTACAACAAGCTCATCAGGTGACAACGGGCAGGTAAAGTTCGCTCACACCCTTACCTTCCTGCGGGAATGACAACCGGACGAAACTCAAACCTCAAACGCGTCTCCTCCCGTCGGGCTGACGTAGCTTGACAAGTCCCCATCAAAAGCGTTTTTTTCTCTCCGAGAGGTTAGAGGAGAGTAAGAGCTCTCACTCTGTCCGGGTTCCGGGAGCAGAAAAGATGGCGGCGGCTTCAAGCTGAAAGCTAAGGGTCGTGTCCAGAGGAAGAGTGTTGTATATTTTTTTAAAATATCAAAAATGTCTACCTACCTTCTTTATTTTTTCATTTTATTAATTTATTTATACATTTCTCTTTAATGTCGGCTGCCCTGAATTTGTTAAATGTGTAATGTTTATTAGCGTGGTTTCTAAGACTTTTTATGGGCCTAATTTATTTTATATACAGTTGAAAAGTTCTAACATCTGACGTTTGTGGCGTAAGTAAATGGTTATCTATTGGCTAAATAAATTCAGAACTTCGACGCGCATGTGCAGCACAACATAGCGCTAGTCGCCATCTGGTGAGTAACCGCTTTTATAGACGATCTACGGCTTTATTCGTGTCCCGACCGGACTTTGTTTATCCTGTGTTTCGCTTTGGCAACGCATCCCCGTCTAAATAGAAGAAATGAAGGCGTTTGGGAGAAACAGCCTCTAAGAGCACGAACAATAGGAGGTCGTCGTTAAAATCAGCTCATTAGTTAAAAGTGTGCAAAGCGCATGTTAACTCATAAACTATGTTAAATTAAAAAAAAAAACAATATCACAAAATACCACCGTTTAACTTTGCAACAGGTGGTGATAATCGCTGAAACAGAACTCTGGAGATGATGGCAGGCTATAAAAAATATTAATCCAAAGGCAGAAGCCTTGCACCCATTAGATGGCGCTCTAGTTTCAATTTACAGTAGAGCTGCTCCGGGTTAAAAAAAAAAAAGAAAGATTTCATCACGAGATTCATTCAGGAAATTTCAAAGAAGCCACAAGGTCACAATGACTTTCTGTGTTTATACTGGGTGTATAAACCATCCAGTTTATTTTAACACTCATATTTTACTGAATCATGGTGCATTTGAGTGCAATGAAAACAATGTTCTCATATACTGGCCATGCATTATGTGCTCCAAAACACTAAGTTCACTGTGAGGCAAATGTGGTTGAGTTTAGCTGAATTTGCCCTCCACCTAAAAGAGGTTTTAATCAGCAGGTCTGACCGGTTTCCGAGGGCTTTCCCTCTAAACAGAAAACACCCAGCTCTGTTACGATTAAAACCTGCTCTTTCACCAATTCACCACTTTCTTCCACAGACGCCATGAGTCAGCACTGAGACAAATCTCTGAGAAGCATATACTTTCACGGTGACATCACTGGATGGAAACTGAAACTGGATAGAGTAAAAATTTCCCATGAACCAGACAGTAACTGTGGTTCTTTTTCTGTGCAGCTGGTGTTACACTTTTTCTGCTTTTGCATATCTCACGTTAGGTCAGCACTTTAATATTGTTTATCTGTCTATACAGCTTAGAGAACTTTAGACAAATCTATGTGGGAATGTGCATTTCACCCACATTTACCTCATCACCACCACACTTTGTCATGTGTGTTGGGGAAATGCACTTGGAATCAGGTAAGGGACTTTTTTGTCAGGTGAGCTCCACAATGGTTCAGACCTCGCAGTCAGTGTGTGGCGCTGTGCATTGCAGCTGGCCAAAAGACAGACTGTGAGCCCTGGCTGTCAACATCTGCTCCAGAGACTGTACCATCTGCCCGAGGCCCCGGGGGGAGCATCTCTCCTCGTCTCAGACCAGCTGTGGAGCTCCAGACGTGGACCTGAGCAGTCTTGCAGAGGTGGAGAACACGGCCAGGACACAGTCAGAGGCGCTGAGTGCTGGAACATTTGTCACACACACTTAGCCATGTTTTATCTGTGGGGTGTGATCACAGTGAGGTTTAGACAAACAAAACTCCTGCATCAGTTCTTTCTTTCACTATGTAGTGGCAGATTACCACTACATACCAGTTTATTTTAAAGCTTTTGTTACTTCTTATTTGTAAATCTACACAGCAGTATGTCAGTAATTCAGATCATCTCCAGCTGAATCAGTATTTTTGTTTCAAAAACGTAATGTATTTACAGCTCTGTGTAAAAGTCTTCAGACACGCATATCTTTCTTTCTTTGGAAAATGGGAAATATATGCAGCAATTTCTTCAAAAGTGCAAACTCATTGAAATAAAGTATGAGGCAAAAACAGAGTTTTACGACTCTAACGAGATTTGAAAGTCAGTATTTGTTACGACCACATTTATTCTTCAGCACAACCTGAACTCTCTTAGATAAGCGTTCTTATCGTTAGTCTTCAGAAATAGTTCTCCAGGCTTCTTGAAGGGCATTCAAAGCTCTTCTTTGGATGTTGGCTGCCTTTTGTTCTGTTCCCACACTGCTCCATTAAGGAAGAGAAGCAGAGTGTAAAGGTTCAAGTATGCCGAATTGGACGAGAACTGAAATAAAAATCAGTGACATGAAGCCTTTTTGAATGATGAATCCAAATGTTACATTTTGTGGTGCAAATCACAATAAGGAGAATTTCAAGAAAAAGATATAACAGTGTGAGTGTCTGTAAAAACAGTAAAAACACACTGGAGAGAAAAACACACAGTGAAACATTACCAGTCATGGATTGGCCTCCTCAGAGCACAGACCTCAACATTAAGAATGACTTCTTGTCAGCAACCCTTCCACAGTGGATGGATCAACTGAAGGGCTAGATGGATCTGTCATGTCCTGTTAATACTGTTCATCATCTGTAGATATATTTTTTAGGCTTGCCACTTCTTCCTTTATTCTCTACTTGTCCAGTTTCCTCAAAATACAGCGGCTTGCAAAAGTATTGGGCCCCCTTGAACTTTTCCACATTTTGTCACATTACAGCCACAAACATGAATCAGTTTTATTGGACTTCCAGGTGAAAGACCAACACAAAGTGGTGCACACGTGAGAAGTGGAACGAAAATCAGACATGATTCCAAACATTTTATACAAATAAATAACTGCAAAGTGGGGTGTGCGTATTTATTCAGCCCCCTGAGTCAATGCTTTGTAGAACCAGCTTTTGCTGCAGTTCCAGCTGCCAGTCTTTTAGGGTCTGTCTCTACCAGCTTTGCACATCTACAGCCTGAAATCTTTGCCCATTCTTCTTTGCAAAACAGCTCCAGCTCAGTCAGATTAGATGGGCAGCGTTTGTGAACAGCAGTTTTCAGATCTTGCCACAGATTCTCGATTGGATTTAGACACCAGACAGGTCAGGGATAAAGTTACTGAGACATTTAAAGCAGGCTTAGGCTACAAAAAGGTTTCCCAAGCCTTGAACATCCTACGGAGCACTGTTCAAGCCATCATTCAGAAATGGAAGGAGTACAGCACAACTGTAAACCTACCAAGACAAGGCCGTCCACCTAAACTCACAGGCCGAACAAGGAGAGCGCTGATCAGAAATGCAGCCAAGAGGCCCATGGTGACTCTGGACGAGCTGCAGAGATCTACAGCTCAGGTGGGGGAATCTGTCCATAGGACAGCTATTAGTGGTGCACTGCACAAAGTTGGCCTTTATGGAAGAGTGGCAAGAAGAAAGCCATTGTTAACAGAAAACCATAAGAAGTCCAGTTTGCAGTTTGCCACAAGCCATGTGGGGGACACAGCAAACATGTGGAAGAAGCTGCTCTGGTCAGATGAGACCAACATGCAAAACACTATGTGTGGTGGAAAACTAACACTGCACATGACTCTGAACCATCCCCACTGTCAGATATGGTGGTGGCAGCATCATGCTCTGGGGGGGCTTCTCTTCAGCAGGGACAGGGAAGCTGGTCAGAGTTGATGGGAAGATGGATGGAGCCAAATACAGGGCAAGCTTGTAAGAAAACCTCTTGGAGTCTGCAAAAGACTTGAGACTGGGGCGGAGCTTCAGCTTCCAGCAGGACAACGACCCTGAACATAAAGCCAGGGCAACAATGGGACGGTTTAAAACCAAACATATCCATGTGTTAGACTGGCCCAGTCAAAGTCCAGATCTAAATCCAATCGAGTATCTGTGGCAAGATGTGAAAACTGCTGTTCACAAACGCTGCCCATCTAATCTGACTGAGCTTTCACCTGGAAGTCCAATAAAACTGATTCATGTTTGTGGCTGTAATGTGACAAAATGTGGAAAAGTTCAAGGGGGTCCAATACTTTTGCAAGCCGCTGTATTTTAAGAACACACTGCACACCATGCCCAAATATGCCAAGTTCTCTTTGGAAATTACCTTCTTGGTACACAAATACAATTTTATGCCTGTCAAACTGTGCTATCTTGGGTCTTTGATAAATTGCCTGTTAAGTCTAAACAGAGCACTGGTCCATCTTTTTATTTTTTGCTTTTTTTAAGCTTGAATGATTCATAGGTGAGTGTTAAATAACTAAACTGAATTGAAAATGAGCAAAAAGGCAGCCAGAAAAACTTTGAAAGACTTTCAGAAAGTCCAGAGAATTATTGCTCAGGACTGCTTTAAAAATTAAGACAGTGTGGCTCTTTGAAAGGAGAAATGTAAACAAAGGGTGGCTCAAGACGTTTGCAGATAAGTCGGATTATGACTTTAAAGAGTCAAACTATAGTTTAACCCTGTAAAGCCTGAACCATGAAATAATAATCCCAGAAAATTCAAATCTTTCAAAACTGTGTTTATTGAGCACGTAAAAAAGAGAAATTGATTTTGATATTCTTTTTACTATTTTTGCGACATTTGGTATTTGTGCAATTTATCATTTTAAAAATATATTGTGGGATTTATTCAGATTTTTCAAGAGAAAAAAAATAATGCAAACATCTCAAAAACCCCATGTATAAAACATGATAGACTTGGTGTTAATGATACAGGAAAGTTATCATTTATATGGACTTTCAGAATTTGCTAGTTAATTTTTTGAAGAAGAAGAAAAAAAACCACAGTAACTGCAACCAAGATCTGCTTGAAATAAGAAAAATCTGAACCCCAAACAAGTATTAGAGTTGGGAAGGTGTCCAACTTTATTTTTTCCACTAAGCAACAAAAATAAATATTGCCAACGCAACACAGTACTATTTATCTGGTCTAATAATACTGTATAGTCATCTCGCTGGGTTCTGAGCTTTTTAACTGTCTTTGCCTGAAATCCCTTTCAAAATAAAAGTCCACAAAGCTATTGTTAAGACCTTTTATTTCATCAATTTGAAAGAGACAAGTAAAAACAGTGTACAAAGTTTATATTATTGTTTACTAAAGCTGGTGTCCTCAGTCTCAGGAATACAGGAGGGCAGGTACAAAAAAAGAAAAAGAAAAAAAAATTGAAATTAAAAACAAAAGTACAAAATGAATTTCCCTATTTTCAGAAGGTGACAGCAAAGGGCGCGTGCATAGGAAAAAGTAAGATTCAAAAACCAAACAAAAGGTCTGCAAACGATTGAAGAGAAAACATAAAAACCATTACATTCAATAATGTATTATGCACTTTGAAGGAAAAAAAAAAAAAGAAGATTATCTGTCATCTTAAATATACTGAGGTGCTTTCGGAAACTGAGCATGCTTTTAAAAGAAGCCTGAGCCTTCTTTAAAAAGGAAGAAAAACAAAAACCAGACAAGCAAATCTGGTTTTATTTGCATTCACAAACATTTGAATCCATATTATAAAAAGAAGCAAATTTATTCTTTTCCGACCTTAAAGTACAAGTAAGAGTCCAAACGTAATCATTTGGGGGCAGAAAAAGTGCATGTCATTGGCACAGTACAACTTATTATAATCAATGCTGGTCTCATAAATAACTCAGAAGCTTGTGAAGGGATATAAGACCCCGAAAGGGGCGAATCAAAGATGACGGATCCCCTGAAGCCCTGTTTGTTTGCAAAGTATTCCTAAAAGACGTGTATTATGTTAAAGTGACCTCACTGAGGCTGCAGCGAATGCACTGGGTGGGGAAAACACCCAGTAGTGTACTGTACATGAAGGAAAAACCCAGAGGAGAGGATCAGAGACTCTGAGGAGGGTCGAAGCCAAGCGACCCTCACCAGAGGGAAACCAGGTGATGTTTGTGGCACAGCGTGGAGATAAAAAGGCATCAGGAACTATAAGCACTTACTTCAGGAGGAGGCTGCAGAGGCTATTTATTACCCTGAACAGGTAACCGGGGGTCTCCTCAATGACTCTGGTGTGCAAACAGCTACCAAAATAAGAAGAAAAAAAAAGGATTCACTGCAGGCCAGTTTGTGCCTTAATGATTAATCGCGCTGCATTCTTTGCACATTTGCCTTTCCTCGCATCAGACTGCTTTTCACAATCCGTTCACCAGACTTACCATGATGTGGCGTGACAGTACAACACACTGACAAGAGTTGGTTTTTCAGCAGTAGGAAAGTGTTAAAGATCATTTCCACATGATGGCATTTCAGTCTTAGGAGAATTAGCCATGTGTTACACACAAGTATGCAAGGATATTAACTTTATTTAATATGGTACATTCACTTATGAAGCAAAAAAAAAGTCTGAATGGACTAAAACATGGATTGATCACCCACTCAAACAATACTCTCTTCCCACATGATGTATTTGGTCCACAGTATGCCCATTTTCTAACTGACATGGTTATGGTGACATCAAATTGTGTTTAAAAAAAAAAAAAATCTGATTTACAGCAGTAGCGCAAGTTGTGCATAGCTACATCTCCCCATTCATTACGGTGTATGGTTTCCTGCTCAGTATAGTAATAAACAACCAGGAAATGAACAGTAGTGTTATCTCCGTGGTCAGTCTTCAAAGGCCACACAGGTATGTCGTCTCGGATTTCCTTCTTCCTGGAAAAAGTAATTTGGAGATGGCGACTGTTGCATCCAAAGACAGCTTCTGCAGACGATTGTTGGGAGGACGAGGGTTTGGGCCCCCAGTCTTCTGAGAGTGCAGTCAGGTGGGGAGAAGCGAGATGGTCGGACCGGAGGAATGGTTGAAAGTCGTTTAGGCCGTCCCACTGGCAGAGTAGGAGAATTGGGGAAAGTGGGGTCTCCGTTCACTGTCAAAGGACTCCATGCTGTCATCTGTCAATGAAGGGAGAAATAAATGGTCACTTTTTTTCAGGAGAAAATATATATATATATATGAAAGCTTACCAACTAGTACTTTCAATATCTAACAGTACAATACATCCATTTTTTTAAAATAACTGCCTGTCCATGTCAGGGTAATGGAGGCGTGTAAATTATACCAGCTCTGAAAAACATTTTCTACAGATATTCAAACGTCATTTTTTAGTAAGGGCAGCAGAATGGACCAGTGGTTAGCTGTTGTCTCACAGCGAGAAGGTCCTGGGTTTAAATCCACCAACAGGCTGGGCCCTCTCTGTGTGGAGTTTGCATGGGCCCTCTCGTGCAAAAACACGCATGGGTTGAATAATTCTAGGGTCCATAGGTATGAATAAAACTGACAGCGAGTCAACCTATCCAGAGTATACCACACCTTTTGTCCTATGGCACTATATGGTATATGCACATTTCTCAGCTTCATTTCTTGTTTATGTTTCAATAAATAAAATGTATGCATTTCATTTTTCCAGTATCATAGCTAGGAACCCATAATCACTCCATTGCCATCAATATACTAGCTGTCAGAAGTGCATCTGAGAATTTCATGAGGCACAACGCTGTGTTTTAATGGCCCTGACTCTCCAGGAGAGGGCAGGCTGCTCTCAAGGGAGCTAGTTATGCCTGCAGGAAGGTTTCTGCACTCACATTTATGAGCCCTCCTCCACTAAATGAAGCATTAGCACATGGATAGAGTACAAGACTCTAGGGAAAAACCTCTGTGGGTGAATGACTTCCAACTCTTCAAAAAAATACAAGTATAACCTTTTTAAACAGGTGAAGGAACCAGATATCTGCTTTCATCTTTATCAATTTAAAAGTCATAATTGGTACCAAAGTCAAACGAGGTGGTCAGGCTCAAATGCAAGGTCACACAATTGCACAGTAAATGAACAGATTTGATTTAATCATATTTCACAGTAGAAAACTCTGTATGGGTGCCCAGAGTGTGCGTGTTTAACGCTACCTTGTCCCGGTGGCGTAATCGTGATGGTTTGTGCTGTGAACTCCTCATCGAAATATCTCGTGTCCGTCTCCGATGTAACTTGGGGCTTAAATGGTGGGACCAGCTGTTGTGGAGGAGAAGACACACAAAAGAATCAGTACATTAGAGCCTTCAATCAGTTTGGTACCATTTGCCAGTCTGATGACAATCCATGTCATGCCTAAATGGGTGGTGTCACTTTATTGACTTTCGAGATAGCAATAGCTGACCAAGTTTGGTGTTCTTACAGAGACGACAGTCAGAGGAAGCTTTACAGAAACACACCTTCTTCTCATAAACATCTTGCCATTCAATGCTGGCAAAGAACTTGTGCTGCATGATTTCCTTGGCGTCATCAGGTCCTCCACCTAACCTGCAAACAAGTACAAACAGATCAAACCCAGACGCATGATGACAACATTAATTATGTAGATAATTCCAACCATTTTATATCATAGTAGGAACGCATATTTCCTTGCACAAACTCTAAATAGAAAGGTTGTCACCTTTGCTTTGGGTCTTTCTTCAGAAGACCAGAGAGCAGGGAGCGTGCTTCGAGGCCGAGGGTCCGGGGGAAGCGGATGTCTTCCATGAGGATTTGCTCAAATAGCTTCTCGTGGTCTTGGTTGTAGAAAGGCAGTCTGCCACACATCATCTCGTACATCACCACACCCAGACCCCACCAGTCCACAGCACGGCCATAGTCATTGTCTTCCAACACCTGTGTTGGGGAGAAAGGGGAGCAAGATTTTATTTCATTTTTCGGATGTTCGAGTCATTTTAACTTCCTGTCGCAGATTTATGATGTGCTATTATCTTAGAAGTAGTCCTTACACTTCTAATCAACCATAACTGGGTTAGGCATCAAAGGCTGTGAGAACTGCAGCTTTGTAAACCAAATACAATTACTGTAAGTAACTGGGCTGCCCCCGTACACCAACTCACTGCCACCCAACAAAAATCACCTGCTTTTCCCCCTGGTCTGGGCTTCTGAGGCAGCCCCAGCCAACACTGACTCACATCTCACATTAGGAGCAAGGATAGAGTTTCCCCCAGAGCCCTGCATATTTAATCACCACAGGGCCTTCCACACATACAGATCAGCAAGCAGCAGAGGTGTGGGTCGCTTATGTGTGGCACCAAACAGACAAGGGTCTTACAAACAAACCACTTCAATGAACGCAGCCAGAGTCTCAGAAAGAGAAATATTTAGTATTAGTCTTTCCATAAAGTGACTTTCTTGACAGTTCTTAATGAGACAAACTCCTCCAGTGTTGTGCTTAGTGAACAGCAAAACCTGTTGCATGACTAATGTGCTGCTGAGCGGAGTTGTTCCAAGGTCTCCGGGGACATGTACTGGATTCTACCTCACCAGGCGGATGTTGAAGGTGAAATCGAGACAAGGAGAACAGTCTGTTCTCTTAAACCTTCAGCAGTGTGATGCTAGGTAATTCCCACCCAAGAATAGAATCTTAAGTAAAAAGATGAGTGGATTAATAGAATTGGATATGGACGCAACCGTGTTGGACACAGAGGGTCCTGGAAAACAGATGGACGCATGTGTCCGTAAAAGGAACAAAACTACTTTGTATGTGCACGCGCAAGCCGAGTGCACGTGTCTGTGGGCAAACAGCCGGGTGCTGCGGTGAGCGGCGATCATCGAAGAGGACGGCTATGAGGACAGGGGCAGTAACGTGAAGCCGGTGCGGGGCTAGGATTACTGGGCCGTCTCTATTTCCAGCGCTGCTGTCGTGTGATTCACACCGTGCGACAGCTGGGCCTGCAGCTGCCCCATATATGTAGAAGAGCACCACAGCTGTGAAGCTGCCAGGAGCGCAGGAGCCAAGCTCATCCCTCATATACGTAACCAGGACTGTTTGCCTGCCTGCACCCCAGCCCCAAACTAATACTGTTACACTTCCCCAAAGGAGCAGAGATAGTGAGGAGAGAGAGGATAAAAAGCGCACACACTGCTGCTGCTTTGGAGCTCTGCTCTGTATACTGCACTTTTTCTGCTCAAAGCCATTAATTTTTTAAAGTGGTGACTCCAGATCAGTGTCAGTGGCTAGATTAAATCTGTTTACATTTTTCTTTGTAGCAGTTCCCTAAAAGCCAAATCCCAATAATAGTTTTCTATTACTTAATAAAAAGTGACTGAATGAGACTTTCCTACTCCTCACTGAAGAGAGAAACCGATCAGGCTTTTGCAGATCGGGTCTGTCCTCCACCCCCACCCCCTGCTCTGGGTGGAATATTCCCAGACGTTACAGCATTCCTGTGCAGCACACACAACAAGGTCATTGTTTACTGCAGAACAACCTGTAACACTGCCTGGCCCGCACTCCGCAGAGACGCTTGCCAGCGACCCCGTCGCCATGGCAATGCCCCCTGATGTCTCTCTGCTCTTGGTTGCCGAGGTTGGAGCTGTCATGGGCTATGCAACTCGGTGGTGGAGCGAAGTGGGTTAGGTTGAGCTTGGAACGGGCAGAAGTAATGTATGGAAAACGCACTTAAAGCTCAGACTTTTACCTGGTGCTGATGATTAGATGGGAGTTCCATCTGATTCGACAAGCAGCACAGGTACACGTTCCCGAGAGGCGCCCTGAAGCACTCTGTAATAGTGTCCTCACACACCAGCTCTGAGTCAGCCCAGGTCAGGTGAGGCACCCCAGGCAGCATCGGGGGCTGTGGCTCCCTTGGTGCCACACAACAGCTGTAGCCAATGTGGTCTGTCTGTCTGTCTTTCTTCTCTTTTCAGAGTGCGGAAGCTCACGTTTCCTGAAACGCTGCCAGCCACTTACCCTTCCTCCTCCCCCAACCAGAAAATTCCAAATGCAGACTAAAAACAACGATACAGCAACTGTGTCAACATGGACGCCTTCTCCTGGAAAACTTTTTTTCCCCTCTTCCCCTTAATGGCAGCAGGCAAGGGGCTCATGCAAACACACGTACTTAGTGACACCAACCCACCCAACCACCACAAACATTCACAATGAATTCTCGTGTTACACAACCCACTCCAACACTTGTCATACCTGCACGCAACAAGGGTAGCCACACCCCTTGCCATATAACATGAGAGCAGGCTGCCCTACCCTGAGCACACGGCATACTCATTAACACAACCTTAACTGGAGATTAGAAAGGCATTTCAGGATAACAGCCCTTTTCTTCTACTAATGTTCAACACCACACACCATTCCTTTCTCTACAAATGTCACATGCACCACGACTAGCATTCAATCCTGGGCTCCAGCTCATCTTATTCAGTTCAATCAAATACAATCATTTTGTTTTTATTTACTTTAAAGCAAGGTAGAGAGCTCTTGGCTCAGCACATCTGAAAAATATCACCAATATACACACATATTTAAAATTCAAACAGAAACTTGAATAAAAGACCAAAGAAAACCAAGAAATGCAGATTCCTTCCTGTTCTTTCAGTTAGTGAAAGAACAGCTGGACGAGTAAATTAGTCACCAAATGTCAACCCAAGTGAACACCATTAGACGATGTCTTCACCACCATCCAACACACACCAGATTTCAAAGCTGTTTGCAGCTCTAAAGTGGCCTGACACCAAATTATTGCTTCAGCTTCCTTTAATTTGTCACTGAACTATAGAGAACTACAGAAAGTGGGCTTTTCTGCACACACTAAGGTCACTTAAAGTCACCTGCAGGCTGAACCACTGTTGTGTTTTTACCTCAGGTGCAAGGTACTCTGGAGTCCCACAGAAGGTTTTCATAGTGGCGCCATCTTTGATCCCCTCCTTACACAGGCCGAAATCTGTGATCTTTATGTGTCCGTCTTTGTCCAGCATAAGATTTTCCAGCTGAGAAAAATTACTTCTTTGGTTAAACATCCCAAAAACGTGATGTTGATATAAATTATTAAATGATCAAACATATATTTATCTATCAGAAACAAGTCTTTTACAGGAATTTGTGGAAAAATAAAACATCAACTGGTGTCTGTAATTAATTAACTGAAAACTATTTAGTCATTAAACACCTTAGGCTGGAAGTAACTGCGTGTCATCCAAATAAGGCATCTCACGTGGAAGTAAATTACCAATTGCAACATTCACGGCCTTCTTCCTCCCCACTTCTTAGTCATTTGTGCTTTGTGGTGACATGTGATGGTAACTGATGGCTTACAAGAAAGTTTTTCCAGGTCAACCACGTGTGAGGGAAAGCAAAAAAAAAAATAAATTGATCTCTACACTTTAAATGTTCTTTTCTCAGTTCGATACATAAATATTGTGAAAATGCTCATAAAAAGCGTGAATATGGAAAGGTACCTGGTGATACACATACGCAGGTAAACCTGACTGAAAAACATGCACTATGCAGTGTCATGACTTGAGGTTACATGGCCTTTTAATATCAGCATGTCCTCACCCTCCCCTCGCTGTCTCTCTCCCTCAGTTAAAGTCACCTGGCAGCTGTAGCTCACACGTGGCCAGCAGCGCCCGGCCAGAGTCAGCACATCCTCCAATCCTGCTACCCTGGCATTTTCAGGAGAACCCTAGCAGGCTGGGAGCCTGGCTCATAAACCCAAGGGAGAGAGGGAGGAAAGGGAGGGGGGGAGGTAGGGAGTGCTATGCTGACCTGGCTGGTATAGTTTTATCAGCTGGAAGTATTAGGGCTTCAGAAGCCCACTGCAACTGATAACCTCCCCAAAGCCTTCTTAAACTCAAACATGCCTTATCAATTTGCAGCATCCATCTCCGATGTCATCTTCCCTCGCACACTTCTCTTTAGCTTTTAAACTCAAATGCAAAACAAGAAGCAGTTGGAAATCTCAAACTTCTTCATTCTGAGAAGATGTGTGGCTTTTTCCCCCTCCATTAAAGAAAACAGCTAACACAAAGAATGACGTCAATCTCACACACAGAGCGGTGATATCACCCACTGAGAACTTTGTGTGTACTATAATGACTGGTTGGTGGTGATCTGTTCAAAGGGGCCGTGGTAGTTATTTCTGTCTGGCTGCAGCAATGTACAGGCCGGACTTCCATCCAGCTGCAGTGAGGTCTGGAGTTTGATCTGGGGGAGGCAGATCAATAAGGCCTGGCCACTGCTCTAGATGGAGACAGATCCTATTTATATCCTGCCACGGGGAGGGAGAAAGAAAGTGAAGGGGAGGAGGGTGGAGAAAGGGAGGCTGACTACTAGGATGATAGGAAGTGAGGACACATTTCCCCGCCTACCTTGAGATCCCGATAAACCACGTTTCTTTCAGCATGCAGGTAGTCCAAAGCAGACACTATCTCTGCGCCGTAGAACCGCGCACGCTCCTCTGAAAACACCCGGTCTCTTGAAAGATGGAAGAAAAGCTGAGGGGATGTGGGAGAGATTGACAGGGACGCAGAGGACAAATAAGAGTGTTTTTCAGTCAAGAAGGAAGTGAGAAATGAACACACTCAACATCCAAAGTATTTACAGATGCACATTTAGCGATGATTAAACTAGTTTACCTCACCACCGTTTGCATACTCCATGACAAAGCACAGGCGGTCATGTGTTTGGAAGGAGTATTTCAGTCCCTGCAGATCAAAAAACAAAAACCTCAAAGCAGAACTTCATGTTTCAAACCAAGTCAAGCGGAAGCTGGCATTTAAACAGCTAATGGTAACATGAAATATCACAATACATGTTGCGGCTTTAGCTACATTTTCGAACATTTCGAAAGAAGAGGAGGAAAACCACAGCACAGACGATGTGTTGCCTTCACCCACCACTTAGATCTAAAATTTGGTACGAGCTTATCATTACAACCCACCTCAAAGCAAGGGTTAACTGATTAAAAAAAACAAACCCCACTCAACTCTAGCCTTTGTAAGCACAGCACTTCAAAACATTCCTGACAAAAACTGCCTCTTTTTTCTGAATGGATGCTTCTGGGTTAGACTGAAGAGGTCTGAGGATCTGTGCGAGTTAAAATAAGGTTTGGGTATATGGAGGAGCTCCTTACTGTCAAGAACGGATGCTTTGAATTCTGGAGGACTCTGTTCTCTGTGAGTGTGTGCGCCACTTCATCCTGGAGACAAGAAAGAAGAAAAAAAAAAAGACAGCATTTGTGCAACTCTCTCAATCACTATTTAGGTATCAGGCATTGGTTTCCCCCAGACTCCCAGTGCATTTTCACCCCTTCACTTGCTCATTGGCAGCCACTCACTTTTGCTACGATCACCTCCTTCTTTAGGATCTTCATGGCATAGTAGCGTCCTGTGGCCTTCTCCTTTACCAGAATAACTTTGCCAAAAGTGCCTTTTCCCAGGAGTTTGAGGTATTCAAAGTCGTGCATAGTCTGCAAGGCAATGGGGGAGAATACAGCATCTGGTTACAAACAGGAGCATTAACGAACTCAGACTCTAAACAGGACACGCAATCCCACTGACAACAACGCTGAAGCATTTAAGCCACCATCTCACCCACAGAGCAATTTCCACTCCTCTAATGGTTTGACCTATATACGTGGTTGTGTCTCAGTTAACCTTTGACCCCCAGCTCTGGAGAGAATGTTGAAAATGGTTGTGCGGGGGACATCTAATCCAGTGACATTGGACCTTTAAGTCATGACACATGTGGGGGGAGGGGGGCATGTGTGAAACCTAGTGGGCATGCTATCTGGTGCCAAGCCACCCACAACTGATGTTGGGAAAGAAGCTGTGCAAGTACAAATAAGCTGGGGAGGGTGAAGGAGGAGTAACTGTCAAATGAGGAGGGGACAAAAAAAAAAAAAAGCTGTACTAACAGCGAGGAGCAATCTCACTAGTTAAGAACGAGTGAGAGACATTTGTGAGGACATAACCGAACAAAGATACATTGAGTGTAAATGAGCTAGTACCACTTTGAGTCTGGGTTTGGTCAGGTAGACCTCCATGTCCATGGGGTCTGGGGAGGAGTCCATCATCTCCTCCTCTTGTTTCTGTAGGCCTTCAGCCACTGCCTGGATGGCTTTGGTCCATTCTTCCCTGAGGTAGACACAAGCAGCAGAGATTACAGCAGTCCGTTTGCCACCAAGCAACCCCAGCAGCCCAATCATGTAATTGTCTTCTTATCAACAGGAAGGCAATTTCAAGTGTGACCTCTGCCAAGAGCCAGTGCACAGGGTGAAGGTGTATAATGATGATTAAATATGTATGTTGGTTTACGCTTCTGCATGTTAGAAAAACTAAGCTCTTAAACTACTTTGTAGCATTCTGGGCCAAATCTTAGCATGCGGATGATTCGAGCTCAAGTGCTCTGTGAGCAGCGAGGGGTCTGCGTCTCACTTGCCTCTCCTCGGGGGTCTCCACGTGGAAGGTACGCTCGATGACAGTGGTCCACTGCAGGCAGCGGATGATGAATGTGTTGGGCTTGGGCCGTTCCGTCTTCATCAGCTGGCACTCTGACCACAGCCGGGGAGATGGAGACGAAGAGAAGGGCCAGTGTGTAGGAGAGCAGAGGGGAGAGACAGACCCGCAGTTATAGCCATTTATCTTTATCGCCGTCCTAACAGACAATCTCGGCCAATTTGGAAAAGAACAGGTGCACTTTGGTGGGAGAAAACAACTGATGCTTAAATCGTCAGTCCCTTTAAAAATAAAAATGCTTTGTATTAGTAGTGCTTTAAATCCAGCACATATTCCAATTCATTCCCTAACAGTTGTTCTAAAAAGCAACTCTTTACTAGTCATTTTCAGACTGTGATGAATCTGACAAAACACATGTTAAATTATTGGTCTGAATCATCGAGAAATCCCAAAACCCAAGGTCACATTTTGTTTTCTCAGAGCAGAACCTGAGATGATATCACATTTCCACTAAAATGAATCAGCTAAAGGAAACAGAACTTCAAACCAGGAAATGTTTAACTTGCCACGCTGGCACACACCCGGCTTAATCAGTCTTGTTCTTTAAGAATTTCATATCATGCACATCTTCACACCCTTCTTTTATTGCTTCTGCTGAAATTTTCCCACTTTTGGAGCAAATAATTGTCTTGTAAGCAGTTTGCAAAAACAATTACTCACAACAGTCTAATAACTGAATTTACAAAGCAGAGATTTCCATCTGCAGCTCCTTCGCAGTAACATCTGTTCCCAAATGAAACATGTCAGCAAATATGTCAGAACGTGACACAAAATGGCCTGCGTCTGATGGATGGAGGACTCTGAGTGGACCACCACTGAGATCCAACATGGCTCCATCAGGGTGAATATGTAATCCAGCTGCAGCGGCCCCGTCAGCAACGACACACCATGTGTCCTCTGCGGTGGGGTCACAGTGGTGACAAAAGCAAAGCCAGCGCTGATGGAGACAGAACCTCCGAGAGGAGCCCAGATAAATACTTGAAATCAGGCGGCTAATGGCCACGATAACTCAAGAGTGTCGGAGAGGAAACATTTTGTTAAACAAACAGTATGCCGTCTAATTGCTGTGTTCAGTCATCTGCACAGCTTATCGCAGCAACTTTCTCTGATGTGAAGATCGAGTGAGTCGAGCTGCTCTGGGCATTTTTTTGTTTTTGTTATTATCTGTCACAATGCAAACAAAGTTTTGGGGACTGCACAGAGAGAAGAGAGCTGCCATCTGATGCATTAATGTAAGGAGTCAAAACATCTTGCGTGCACGTTCAGTGGCGGAGCTCTCTTTGCTCGGAGCGGTCCTCCTACTGAAAACCGCGCCGCCGTTCTATTAAGATGACAACACAGCAATTTCTCTTTCTATTCAAAGTCATTTAGAAAGCTGCCAGATGAGTAAACGGAGGGGTTACTTGTTCAAAAAGGTCTTCCACATTTTTCCTTATACACTGTCAAACTGTTATTAACTTCTTTTCAGTGCGAAGAAGTATAAAAAACTTTTTTTTGTTTTTTTAAATCATGCATGCAAGTTAAGAAGAGCAGCAAACAAAATAGGGGTGAAAACAAGCTGCCAAGAAACAAGGGAAAAAATGTGGTGGTTTCTCTGAAGCAGATACTCACGTGCTACAGAGAAGTTATTTAAGGGGGTTTCCAGCTGGTCAACATCTTGCGGTCGCTCTTTGTAGCCAATGAATGTACCATCACTCTTCAGGAGAAAATACCTTGGCCTCCAGGTCTTGATGTATTCTCCTGATAAGAGAAAAAGATTGAAAAGGAGGTAAAATTAAACAGCATGTGACCAACTCCTTTTTCTTCCCCCCCTCCGGTGTTGTCTGTTCAAACCTTACTTGCTTTTACAGCCTCGAAAGCTGAGGAATAAACACTGACATTGTGAATGCAACATAACATTTTAGTGATTTCTTTTCATATTAGTTGTCAGCGGTATAACGCATTATTAAATTAGCACTGAAAGCACTAGGGCCTTCTTTTAGCGAGACTCAAAAGTGCTGTTTTTAAGGCAGGAGTCAGGACTCCTTCCCTCCACGTGGTACATCCTCTTTTTCAACAGTCATTTCCAATGTAGATAGTCACAGGATATTCAAACAAAACAAAAAACCTTGTCCCAACTTGTCCCGAGTTTGAGGATCTAAGTCGACTAATTTCACCAGGAAGGAGACTAGATTTCCCACCCACCCAAATTCCACTGTAGCCATTTTTACACAAGAAATCAAACGAATACGAGGAGAATGAGGAATGGGACATGGTTTCAAGTGGCCTTTTCTCACTTATAGCACACAATGGAGGAATGTAAGCTTCAAACACACTCTTCCCATTGGAAATATTCTTGTTTGAGAGCGTGCAGGATTCACTTGCCCTCTCTGAATTGTGACAGTTAGTTGATCGTGTCATTCTTCCAACAGCACAGCAGGAACGGTAAAAATCTAACGTACGGGTAAAGCACCAGTATCATTTTAATCATACAATTAAAATTCTGTAAATCACGTAAGCAAATATCCTCAGGCTTCTTACACTTTCAGAAAAAACTGCCTTTCATTTAAGCAACTTAAAACTGTATTTGCATACATCTTTAACAAGTAGAATTTTTAACTTCACTTTAAAACATTTTAATCTGCAGTCCAGCTTAACATTTCCTACAGTTCTTAACTCTGTAACGGTGGATGCCAACGCTTCAATTTGATTTTCATACAAAACTTTCCACACTCCTCGGTTTTCTAGACAACAGCCTTAAACTCAAGCCAAGCATGTCCATCCCATTCACTTAGACACACTGGCATCACACAAATGAATCTCTCTTAGGCAGACGAAACTCCATTTATTCCGGTGATGCTTCAGGAAATGTTGCGCCAGATGTTGTGCAGACGGTGAAGATGGGGGGGGGGGAATAAATAAAAAAAAAAATAGCTTACATACCATAACAAGGCAGTGGCACACAGCGGAGTGGAACTTGAATATTTATACAGGAAAACTGTAATTTATTTTTAATTACGGAGCCGCATATTAACCCCATGCAGTGCCATACCAAGCTGTCCTTAATTGCCCCATTTCCTCCAACACAGAAGCGCGGCGTGCGCACGTGTGTGTGTGTAAGAAGTAAAAGATCTGTCCTATGAGCTTCTGTTATTCACACATACACACTTCTGAGTAATGAAACTGATAGCAGATTAGACAGTGCAGAGCAAACATCAGCTTGTAATATCTACTCTATTTAGTGCACATTGTACTAAAATATTTAAAGAAATCACATGAATTATTAAAACTGGTTGAGTGTCATTTTTCAAGATTTGTCACTTGTAATCTGTCAAAATCATCAACTTGCCCTTCCTGCTTCTCGTCTACATTTTTTCCCCTCCCCACATAAAGCGACGACACGGGATGCCCTTCATAGCCTGCATACATAAAGCTGGACGGAGCCACTATGATAATAATATAATGCAGATTATAGAAGCCATGAGCTGGGAGTTCTGGCTGCTGAGGGACATTGTATGCTTTTTATTTAATGGGACTTTAGAGCAGCGATCGAGACATTAAAGTCATCAGGATGAGAGCGTGAGCTAACGGTAACTTTCTTTAGACTTCTATATAATCAGATTTGTTACTGCCACTGTGCAGGAATTGCAACCTGCCCATCAATAGAAAAGAAAAATGAAAATGTAGGTTTTAGCTAGAACTCAGTCGATACCAATATTCGGCATTTATGGAATTGGAATTTAAAAAGCTAATAGACTGGCTGATATTTTCCTCTTCTGCACACAACAAACATAAATGGATTTCCCTAACATAACATGTACTTAGCAGTTTGCACTAAGATAATCAGACAAAGCAGTTTAAAAATAATTTGTTTTCCTATCACAATAAGCTGTGGAACTCTTCACAGCTGAAGGGAGTTTCTCCCATTGCTTCTTTGCACGTTTCAAATCATTTTTATTCATTAAGCGCTATAAATGTTGATACCGACGGGATCTTAATGCATTCTGTATTTGCTTCGCTTTCAGATAACCGTCTAAGATTTTTTGGATCAGAAGAATGAAAAAGAGTGCTCGTTGGAAAGTTGGAAGTTATAGACTAGCATGTTTTATTAGCTCCATTTGGGATAGACTGTACAGGAAAATGAAATTGCAGTACGATGATGCAGATGTTTGTGTTACAGTTCTCGGTTTGTTAAACCTGAATCAAAACTTTTAAAAAAACAAAAACGAAACAAAAAACACCTGATTCACTGCTGGTGTGGTGGCACCAATCACCATACAAAAGGAAACAGCTGTCACTTGGCACAACAGAAGACATTAGTCTTCAATCCAGAGCAGATGTTTAATATGTTATTACATTTTTCTTTATTGTGCAAGGGGAGATTCTTCATCTCATTTGCTGCAGAGTAAGTGTTTTCACACCAAATAAAGCTCATTTAGAAATTAGCTCAACTTTGACAGGCGTCAGACTGCCGCCCTCACAGCTTTTCGACAAATCCGCTTATACTAGATGTGCTGCCCCAAGTGAAATAAGCAGAATACAGTTTGCTGCAGCTCCCTCGTGACCGCTTTACACACAACTGCAGTGATAAGATTTTTCCAAATACAAACCACACCAATCAACTTTAACAATCAATCATCCAAATACACGCCGATCTCCTGGGACTCCACGTCCGTAGGGTTATTTATCACAAGCCTTTAAGAGCACCAGACTTCCTTACTTCAGCACAATGGAGCTTAGAGACTTGTTTAGCATAAAATCTAAATAATAAAAGCACAAAAGACGTGGCATTTAAGAGTACACATAGTCATTAAGTGTCAGCTGCGAGTTCGCTGGAGAGCCTGTTCAATACATAATTTGGACAAATCTGCAGCCAGAAAGTCTCCTGAGCCCTTCATACCGGTCCTTGTTTTTATCTGCTGGGCCCCAGCTGGTGCTCCACTCTGTGGTCAGGTTTTGGCTGACCCATATCTCCCAACTATAAACCCATGCCAACCAACACTGAGGACAGTATGTGCACAATGCAGAGGCAGCATAATGAGTCCCCTACCTGACACCGCGACACGTGATGAAGGCTCAACGTATATACTTGTCTCGCCAGCAGGGCCTAAAGTTTCAGTTTAGAAGTTTTCGTTTGGCAGCGGGAACGCAGGCAAATCATTTCCAGACTGTGTAATGTTCTTACGTAGATTCAGATCCTGATGGGCAGAAACAGGTGTTTGTGTGTACACATGATTGTGCTTGTCTGTAAATACATTTGTGTATGCATGGCGCCTTGTAGGCACTGAAAGGTATTTGTGTGCAACAGATTACAACAAACAGTCAGTTTGAAAGGCTTTCTTGCCAGATCCACTGACGCATGGCACACACTAGTAGTTGCATGGGTGGTCATACGTGACGCAGCAGCACGGCGAGGCATGACATGGCATGTACTGGGGGAAAATCTGACACACTGGTGTGGAAGACACAGCCAGCTAAGCATCCTTAGTCACCATTATCCCCATTCTGACAATGGCAATTGTGATATTAAGAGGGACTTGTTCCACACAAAAAGGTAAATAAGGTCTAACCCACTGTAATAACGCAGTCTACTGTAACTGGAAAGTTAAAGTCTTTTCTGCAGGGGCACTCATCTTTGATGCCACCTCTGCAAAGGTTAAGCAACCCCACATCTGCATTGCACATCCCTCAACTAGTGCATGCTCCTTCTAGACAGGAGGACACTGCAACTTCCTCGTCTGTGACCACAAGCTCGATCACATGACAACTGTGGAAATGGCTATATCCGGTTGTCTGCGAGCGGGCGTCTCCGCCGCATTGAGAGCGGGCGGGGGGAGTGAAGGGGTTGCACTTGCAGTCTGCACTCTGAGCATAAACAACCAAGATGACCCTTGTCAGCTTCCTATTGACACACATTTCCCCTTCTGGTTTTATTCATTTGTACTTTCCACAGAGCGGCTTTTCTTAAGAACTGACAGAGTGAGAAAGTGAAAACTAATGCTGGGTTTTTTCCCCTTTTTTTAAATTGTATTGTCAAATATACAGTTACCGTTTAGAGTAAACATGGATACATTTATATGGTAATTATACACAGGGACTGTTATGCAGATGCAGAGAGGGAAAAAAAAATAAATTCTTCTGCACTACTTAAATCCAGTGCTTTGCATACTAGACCCCAAATACATCCTGTGTACACGGAGAAAAAGCGCAGACTGCTGACAAAGGACAATAGGCCTCAGAACAACACAGGAGAGCCTTCTGCTTTTAACTCACTTCATCATCACAGTGTTCCAGTAAACTAAAACCTTTTGATGTCAACATGTTCTCCAAAACAGGAAAGTGGCCAACAGACAGACTGACCACAACCTAGATAAGATAAAACCTGCTTCAAGTGTCTGGTTGACACACAGGCACACATGCATGCATGCACGCACAAACACACACTTTGCTCTGAGGAAATCCACTGCATTAACAGTCCCAGTAAGCTTTTCTAATAAAAGCATGACAGCCGACATGTGGCTCGTCTCAACCAAATTAGGGGAAGGACAGAAGAATGGGAAGACTGATTTGACAAAAGATGAGCGATGAGAGTACTGGAGGGGATGAGAAAGCAGTGTGTGAGGAGTTGTGCTGAACGGCGTGGTAGTGAGACAGATCACTACATATGTTCCCCACATATGTAGGAGTGTGAGTGGGGGGTGGGGGGTGTGAACGCAAGTGAAGTGTGCATGAGCCATGCGCACTGTGTGTGCAGGGGAGGAGCTGTCAGGGCCTGATAGAGTGTCTTTACATGACAAGCAGCTGCTGAGGGCTGGGATGCGCGCTGGGCAAAGTGGAAAATAATGAACGGAGAACCGCTGCCAAACAAAACAGAATTCATCTTTATTTGCCAACTGCTGCATGGCCCTGTGTGCGGACAGCTTCAGCATGCCACAGCCACGCCCCTCTACACCTCAAGCACGGTACAGGAGGAAAGAACGGGTTTGGCACAGCAGCTGGAGCATCTTTGCTTTTACCGAATTACAAGAAAAAAGGTACAACAACAACAACTCCTGAGGAGGGAATCACTTTAATCTAGATACTGAAATGATCAGGAAGTTTTAACATTATACATTTCAAATTTTCTCAACTTAATGACACTTCACGTCGACTTCCAAGAAATGACTCTTTATTTCACGTTAATCCTTTCTTTGGACAGTAAAGCCATGTGAAAGTCAACTTGGCTTAAGAGGCCCTAACACTAAGGGTTAGTCAGACAAGCTTATTGAAGATTCATTAAATAAAAGGAAGAGGGCGGGTGAATGAGGTTAGTGGCTGGTTCAGAGGAGCATCCTGCACTCTCCGTCTCTACGTGACAGCAACAGGAATGTTGAGAACCCAGCTGCTATAGTTTGTTGGCTAATAAGACACATCATGTAGTATTCATCAGTCTTTTTTTTTTAAATTACAAACGAAAGGAGAAGAAAAAGAAGCCACAATCTCCCAAACTAACAGCTGTATCCCAGCTCGTTCTATTTGTAAGGTTTTTAAATAACATTTCCAACACAGTAACTTTAAAAAGAAAAGAACACCTTTGTCACAAGCCACTAGATGACCCACACATGCACACTAATTAACAATGCAAGTGGGTAAATGATCTCACACAGAGTGAGAGGAACCAAAAGAGGGTCAGACAAAATGTGCCTCAGTGCTCACACCCAGTGGTTGGACTTCCTGAGAGGGCTGCTGTTGGGTTTTGTCCCCGTCTGGCCATTCATGGCTTGGGGATGAGAGGAAGGGAGCCAGTGTAACTGCATGAACTGTGCGTGTGTGTGAGTTTGAGTGGTGAGAATCGGATGAGGAGGAGGAGGTGGGGGTAGGCGGAGGTTGAGGATTAGGGAATTAGAACTCCAAAGCGTGGGAGGAGGGGGTAGGGGGGCTTCGCCTTTTGTTGGTTTTTCCTCAGCCGCCCCCGCCATCCCTTCGGCCCTTTTCTGCCGGGTTCTGCCTGTAGGCTGCAGCTGCGGCCTGCCGCCCTGTGCCCTGCATCTCAATGAGGCACAGACTGCCTGCTCTAAAAGAGTGGGGGCTCCCTGATGCAAGGGTCAACACTGAGCCCAGCAACCACAAACTCCACCCCCAAGACGCCCTGCTCTAAGCTGAGCTTCTCATGCTGACCGAACACCCATCTACATATTTGCCCGACTGCGACCGTATAAGGCAGCACCGGGTTCACATGGCATCTTAAACTATCCTGGAGTACGGACTCCTTTTCTTTCCTACTCTTTATGCCTTCTTGACCCCCCCAGCCCATACTCCCTTTTGTTGGCCTCATTCTCTCCATGCAGCTGGATTTGGGGGGGTTGCAGGAGGGGTGGGAGGTGCACCATTGCTGGGGCTTTGGCAGCAGCATCGACAGGTTCCGTTGAAGGGCCACCCCAACCCCAAATCTAGCCCTCCGTCTCTTCCCCTTCTCCCTCCCCCCCCGTCACTAGGGTTGCTACTGCTACCCTAAAAAGAAAAAAAAAAAAAAAAAGCAAGGGGGTGCGATGGAGGCTGCCCCGCTTTCTCACGCTCGTAAGAAAGCCCTCACTTCTTCTCTGTGGTGAGTGACACCTGCTGATTACCATAGAGACACTGTGGGAAGTTCCCCCCTGCCACACTGGGCTGAGATTTGCACCCTCTCCCTGGGTAAACAAGCAGTCCATGGATTAGTTAACTGGGTTACTGCATGGCAAACAAATAAACACACATTATTTAGAACATATTAGTGCCAATGAACTCTCAATGACCAGTAAAATTTAGCACCCTTAAACAAGCAACGATTACGCTCTACATCCCCCCCGCTCCATTTAGACAGGTACACTCCAGCTGTTGACATTTTTCAGGGGCACTACTTGTTAAAATGTTCTGTAAATAAATATAAATATGAAATATGCTCAGTAAGAGAAAATGTCAATATCATGGACGCCACATATCTGAGTCCCCAGGCGGCCAAGCATCCCTTTCGTTTCACTGTCTCTCTAACCCACCCTAAACTGAAGAGAGGTGCCAGTGATTTGATTGATGTCAAAGACTTTGAGCTTTTCGCCGGTCCATAGCCGCTTCCGCCATGGGTCTGAGTTGTCAGCTGGGTCATTATCCTAGCGACAGAGTGAGAAACGTGCGCTGGAAGTGGGGGAGGACTAAAAAGGGGATGAGCTTGTGAGGGCAAGGGAGAAAGGGGGACCATAAAAGACAAGAAAAAGTGTGCGAGTAAGAATGAAGGAGAACAAGCAGAAAGAGAGATGAGGACTGAGGAAATGACAGACAGAAAGGGTACACAGCAACAGCAACAGAGGCTGAGATCACTGCTGAGTACCACAGTTGTGGCGAGCAGGCGGACTCTGCACAGCAAAGTAAGCACACAGCGGGCTTGCTGCGAGAGGGGGCGAATGGTGGAGGTGCCACCTCCCTCAGCCTCCTGGTCCCCCCCACCATTCTAGCCAGCCTGCCTGCCGACAGCTGCACCCCAGTAATTTACTTCTCTCCACCACATTTAGCAGGAAGACTGCTTCCCATTACCCAGAGCAGGGGGTCCACGCTGACGGCCAGACACCCGGCCAGAGCAATGGCTTCCTGGTGTGACACCCTCTGCTGCTGGACCCTGCCTACAGGGGATCCACTCAAATCTGTCTGCCACTTCAACTTTCACTACTGCTGTTCATTTGGGCGTTTCCCCTCACAAAGTTCAGGCTGACTATTGTAAACTTATTGGAAAATAGCAAGAAAGGGTATACACCATTAGTTTCAGTCAAACTACTGAATTACCCACAGAGAGGGTCAGCTGTGGCTCAGGAGGTAGAGCAGGTTGTCTGCTAATTGGAAGGTCAGCGGTTTGATCCCCAGCTCCTCCAGTCCACAATCTGAGGTGTCCTCAGGCAAAATACTGAGCTCCAAATTGCTCCGGATGCTTGCATTGGGGTGTGACTGCGCCTCATCGAAAGCGCTTAAAGGAAAAGAATAAAGTGCTGCAGGAATGTGTGAATAAGGCTCGTAGCAAAAAGTGTTAAGTGCTAAGTAGAGTTGCAAAGTGCTATATAAGTAGCGGTCCAGTTACGGACAGGCACCTTCCATATTTGATTATCTTCTCTCTGGAAAATCCCTTTATCCATCACTTAACGTCTGTGCTAGGTATTTAATGTTAAAAATGTGTATGTATGTACTTGTCAGCTGTTGACAGGTGAAGTCAATATCTCATTACAGAGTTATTCCCCAGTGAAACTTTAGATCCTAAAAAACTGTGTGTTCAACAAGCCTGAGCCACAGAACCCCCCGAGGCCATTACTTGGCATATAAGATTATGGCTGAACAGCGCACGATGTACTAATAATAACACCGTCAACAGAACCAAGCTGGTAAAACACAGCATATTTGTAAAGGAGTTATTAATGCAGCATCACAAGTTTTGGTTCTGTTTATCTTTTTTTTTTTTATATTTAATCTTCACAATATATCAGCAAATTTGCACAACTATTCCCCACACTGTTGCAGTATGTGCGTACGTTTATGTGATTGTGTATTTGTAGCAGTATGCAATCCTTGACACCCATAATGAAGGTAGACCAGGCAAGGCCAGCAGCAGATTTGGCCGTGACTCAAAGGCCTTAAATCCTGAGACAGTCAGCAATGCAGTATCATGAGACATTCTTAATCAGGTGGGTTTGCAGGAAACACTGCATTCCCTTACTTAGATCTTACAGAACAAACTAATAGAAATGTGGGAAATGCTAGCTGAATTGTTGCAGGCCTGTTCACCAGATGCAGAAGGTACAAACATTCAAAAGAATGGAGGGGAAAAAAAAGTTAAAAAAAAATAAAAATCTACAGTTACTGTGTCTAGTGTTTTGTAACACCCCACCCCCAGACCACCAACAAGGTCTTGCATGGACGAGCAGCTCATGGGTGTCCTTCAGCCACATGACCAGCAAAAGGGCCAATCAGCTGACGAGGTCCAAACCAAACCACGAGAGTCTGTGGCACGTCGCACACAACATCAACCAGCTCTCCTCGGGCCGACTGGGTCACTGAGCAATGTTCTGGGAACATCACAAAGACGCTGCTCAACTTCTGTCCCCCCCTTCCTCACCATCTCTACTGCTGTGCTCTCTGCTTTCCCCTCCTTCCCCCACTCCACCCCTCCTCTCACAGGTTGGAGCCAGCTGAGCGTGCTACCCAAATCCAACAGTTGTTGTGGCCTTCGTTAGCCTAACGAGGGGGCCGGCTCTTTATACTTGTCAGGGAGCAAATGAGTCAAACAAACAAGAGCCAGGGAAGAAGGGAGGACAAGCAAGCGCTGTTCTGTTGAGCTTGACTGGGTTTTTGGCCACAGCGCTTCCCTGGAAACTAGGGAACCCACAATCTGCCTCTTTGATGTCAGATGATGCTCTGGCTTTGATGGAAACTTTGGAAAAACACTTGCAAAGAGAAATAACATGCTGTTTGGCCTCTGTGGCCACTAGAGGCCGTAGGCACATTCAAAGTGTGTGGGTGCACTCCATGAAGGATCTAAAAAGGAAGTACCATTTGGGGACACATAACAACTGGTTATGATAGTAACGACAAAGTTACAGTGTTTGTGCAGGCCTGTACTTGCTATGTGGTCTGTGCATAAGGGCAAAGGGTAATGTCCTGCTGGTAGTGTCAAAATAAATATGCTTCACTCTGTATATTAAACCACTCGCATTTGCATATCTAAACACACACACTCCATCCCACTCTTTGTCTCACATTCAAAAACAGATAACAAGCCCATCAACATCTCTCAATGGTGTCCACAATCCAGACGCATTACTGCAGCACAAGGCTTAAGAAGAAACTATGAAGGTGTGTCCTTCAGATTTAGATCATTTCACAGAGTGCAGCCTGTCTGGAACAACTGTACAGATCAATCCAAGGCTAAGAATCTGGAGCTTTAATGACAGATTAGCTCTACTGAGGGTGGGGGGGTTACAAGGTGCAGAGGCACAATCGCTTGCTTTACTTTCTCTCAGGCGTCTTGACTCAGTCTGCACGTGCATGCTGAAGATGACTAATCAGAAAGGAATCAAAGAGCTGCTTTGCGCCTGCAACTGGCCCACCGTGAAATTCAATCATCATGTGGAGCCAATAAATGGGCACTGCTAGAAGAGGAGGCTACTCAAACTGTACCTGCTTTTGTAAGAGAGTACTGCAGTGCAAGACCAGGTCCATGAAACAGACACAAACACGAAAGAAAAACAAGTGTTGATGGAAATATGAAGGTCAATCTGTTGTAAAACATCAAATTGGTGTTTTGAAAGCACACATGGGAGTAATGAGCATGGTGAACACACTCAGAGGTGGTACAAGCCATTTATTATAACGCCCACACGGAGATTTGAGTCACTTGGGTGGCGCCACCACACAAGCTGCACTCAAGGTGCGGGAAGATGGGAAGAGGTTTGTCGAGCACAGACTGCCTGGCTGACCGAGGTGATCGACAGAAAGACAGGGCTACTTGCAGGTTCACCTTCTGTGCACTGGCTCTGGGGCAAAGATTGCATGACAGTGATGCGACACTAAAAGCCTTCCTGTCAAGGAGGCAGGCGGATGCCCTCCAATCAAAACAGAGGCTCGGTGACATTTCACAGGGCACAGCTGCTGGGCTACGACAGCATGCCAACTCACTATTTCTGAAGGGTTGTTTGTTTAGTGTTCATGTCACAAATGGGGGGAGTATAGATGGAAGCTCAGCGCCACAACAGTGCACATGTGTGCGCACACACACACACACACACACACACACACACACACACACACACACACACACACACACACACACACACACACACACACACACACACACACACACACACACACACACACACACACACACACACACACACACACACACACACACACACACACACACACACACTTCTTTCCGGTCACTATTTTACTATTCTTATACTTCACACAGGCCGCCTGTTATGTTTCACTCTTATCTGTACTTGTGAAGGTGTGGAAAGATGGATGTGTGCCAGATTTTAATGGGCAAACAAACGTATTTCAGAGCGTGTACAAATTTACACACAGTCTCAACAGGGCAAACATATTATTCCCTTATACCAGGGAAGAGGTTCTCTCTAAAGAAAGCAGGTTCTGTTTTTTTCCCTAAACAGACCAAGACAAAAAAGCAGCACAATTTACTTCTGCAGACTTTATTTTACAACCAGCTAATCCTAAACTTTCAAGACCTGAACTTTATTACTTTCCGCAAATGAAATCCTAATGTAACTAACACGCTGCCCTTACATTAAACAGAAGACCAGAGGGGCATGATTGCATCATATGGGGTATGTTGAGCTGCCCATCAAACTAAACCGGAAACCTGCATTGTGTTAGCCCACAGTCCCCATTTTCAAGACTTGTGCTAACACAATGCAGGAACTCTTATAGTGACATACTCCCATCACCTTAGCCAATAATTGCAAGTCTTGGCGCTCTCTCTTCCAGAAAAAGGCCAGTTCCTTTTATTTCTGGGCCCAGGAGATTTCAGTGGTTTCTTATCCTATTTTGCCCCTGGTGGTGCAGGCAGTGGTGAAGTGGGCTCTGTGAGGCAGCCACAGCAGAAGGCAGAGTTAGTATGCGCACATAAAGCTGCTCAAAGCCAGCAGGTATGTGAGGAATGCCTTTTCGTCCAAACAACAGGACTCACGCCCGACAGTGAGCCATGCCACGCCACACAGCACTGTCAGAGCAGCTCCATGGGGCCCGTTGGGGATTCTGCAACTGGATGCCTCCTTATATTACATCTGGCATACTACTTCATTTTAAATGCCTTTACAAATTAATCAACCACTTGGCAAATAGTCTATATTGTTGTTGTTCATCATTTCTGCAACATTTAGAGGGTAGAAAAAAATAAAATGAAAAAATAAAGATTTGCTGCATCCACCAAGAAGTTGAGGCAATTTGTATAACGAATCCGTTTTTTTATGTCAAGTACAGTCCTAGTGTTACATAAACTGTACGCATGAACCAATTTGTTTTCTGACATGTATCAACAAGAGCGTTTGAAATCTTTGACATATTCTAGGGTCTTTACATAATGTGTGTTGCACAGTTAGGTTTGTTACAAGGTCATGACAACCAGACACCTCGCGGACAAAAACCTCAGCACACATCAAATGTTAGTTGTTTAAATGTTAATCCAGTTATCAAAAAATAAACAAAAGAAAAATAATATCGCACTTAATGGCACAAATTTACCTCTTTTGTGCAGCCATCCCTCCTTGACGATCACCACATTGGTCATGTTGGTGGCCAGGATGGAGGATCCAGGTTTCTCTCAGGGAGAGACGACTCTCAGTCCAAAGTTTCCTTCACTCAACCCTGCGCAGGAGCCTGGAGACGGGGTCCTGGAGTTTATAGCCGTCTTCTCGATGGTGGTTACCTATTAGTTAAAGAAAAGTAAAAATTAGCCCATTGTTAAGGTGAACAATTTTTTCCACTTGTCTGATTATTAACCGTCAGGTCAACGGGGCCGAGGGGAGGCAAGAGAACCGAGAAGAGCCTCGTGTTTTACGGCCCAGTTGGTGAGGGAAGGGTACAAGTACAGTGCAAGTGGAACCTGCAATATTTCAAGGTTCAAATATCTGTAAAGCTGTGGGTTTTGGCAATCAAAATGAAGTCTCCCGTATTGGAAAATTCCATGCTGTTCACTATTGAGGCAGCCGTTCTTGATAGACCAGGAGGTTCCCCCCACTCACGAACAGAGCTGCAGTGAGAAAATAATTATATCAAATAATTCTCAAACAGGATATCCATATAGATTTTCAAACTTTGTGCACAGCTGTTTAATGATTTTTCTAAATCTCAGTTTCACCAAGAAGAACAGATTACTAGGTTTCTACTCCGTGCACGGATGGCATCAAAGTTTAAATCTTGAAAAGGTCTAGTCAAGTTTTATGTTTTTGTGTGCCACATACTAGCCCAGAGGCCCTGTGCTGCAAAGCAGGATTACGGGCATAATGTAGTCACTTCAGGTTTAACCCAGGGTTTTTACTGTTACTAAGGTGGCTCACTTCCCCATGGTAACACATGGTGCAGACCTAACCTGCTCCACAGCAGGTTATGTTTGACTGTTTGACATTACATGTAGAAAATCACCAGCTACGGAACAATCAAATTCTCTGGAAAAATAAGAGTCACCTTTCCTGGAAGATCCCTTGAGCCTCTGTGAGCAGGGTCTAAATTTGATAAAGACCGACTAAAGTGTTTGCGTTTCCCTTACGAGCGTCAATAAGAAATATAAATTCTGGGAAGCAGCTTTATTTCTTGTTTTTTTCCCCAGTTCACTGAAAGTAATTTAAAATAATTTTATTGTTCTCTGAGCCTTAATATAGTCATATGATCTCAAGAAAGGGCACCCAAGCCTTACACTGACAAGGTCAAACTGTTAAACACAGCAGGGCTGCAGCTGAAAGAACATGAGGTTAAATGAGACTACCTTACTCACCTCTGAGTAACAATTGTAATTATGTGCCAGATCCTTCTGTGACTTAATGATAGAGCTGTAATACTGATGAGTCTACTAACTTACACAGTTGGCATTTTTGACAGCCAGGTGTATTGGATTCAAAGGCAAAATAAGGACAACAGCAGATGTGGCAGATCTAAAACATCTATACAGCATCTGAAAGTCATGTTCTTAAGAAATATGGAACATATTAATTTTAATTATTTATTTTTTGCAGGACCAAGAGCTCCAAAACAAAAATGACTCTACAGAAGTAGAGGCGCACCAACGTAATGGCTCCATAGTGTAGATGTTTATACGCCCGCTTCACAAGCTAAAGGTCGCTGGTTTGATGCCAACGGGATACACAAATCCCTTTTGAAGTTGTGTCAAGAAAGACATCTGGTGTAACTGTACCAAACCAAACATTCAGGGATGCCCACTGTGGTGATCCCTGTGGCAAGGGCCAATCATTGACAGTCACCTCACTGATTGCTGTGAGTCAATCAGCAAATAGGACGATACTCAATAAAGGCAGTGACTGATGTTTACCTGTTCTACTCCATCCCAGTCCTTATATCTGGGATCCATTTTCAGAAAATGGTTTGTGAATTTATACTCTTTAAAAAGATATAAATATATTCCAAGTACATAGTGTGACAAGGAACTGAAACACACTTAATCCCTCCTCACAGTATGCATTTATAGTGACAACTTCTGTGTTTGCAACTAAGACATCAAACTGGACTGACCTACCAACACACATATGCAATCTGCCAGTTGTTAGTTTCAATGTTGGCCCAGCATTTCAAAATTATTGCTTCCCTTATGCTTCCACCTATTTTTTCGCCCTACTGATCCAATTCATGGTTGTGGGGGTGCTGGAGCCCATCACTGCTGTCAAAGGGTGAAAAACAGGGTACAACCTGCACAGGTTCCCAATCGGGTTGAATCCAGGCTGGGGCTTTTTTGTGCAGATTTTGCATGCACTCCAGCTTCCTCCCACAGTCTGAAGACATGCGTGTTAGGTTAACTGGATTTTAAATTAACATCAATGTAATTTCCTTGTGAGTAAGAATGACTTTACACTGACAGTTGTTTTTAAAAAAAAAAAAAAAAAAAAAAAAGACCCCGCTGCCGTGCTCTAGCAAGAGATTTGCGCTAAAGCACACTTCTATGTGGTTGGATGGTATTAACCAACACGGAACTGTTTTGCTTAAAAACAAACAAACAAACAAACAAACAAGTGCTATATAACAGCTCAGATTCAAATATATTACAAGATTTTAAAAAAATAAAATAAAATAAAAAATTCCTAGTAAAAAGCTTCCTTGTAAATCCTAGGTAACTAGATTTGCTAAACGATAATATAACATTGATTATGTGATTTTTTTCTTTTTATACAAGAGTACCGTTGCAAGGTGGCAGATGATGGCGGTCATGTGATGTTGTCAAAACCCTTCAACAGTTACAGTGCTGCTCCTAAACAGACCTCCAGGTGAGACTGTTTTGACAACAGAACAAAGTGAATAAACTATGAGGTCAAGGTGTGCTTCTTATACAGGGAGTGCAGAATTATTAGGCAAATGAGTATTTTGTCCACATCATCCTCTTCATGCATGTTGTCTTACTCCAAGCTGTATAGGCTCGAAAGCCTACTACCAATTAAGCATATTAGGTGATGTGCATCTCTGTAATGAGAAGGGGTGTGGTCTAATGACATCAACACCCTATATCAGGTGTGCATAATTATTAGGCAACGTCCTTTCCTTTGGCAAAATGGGTCAAAAGAAGGACTTGACAGGCTCAGAAAAGTCAAAAATAGTGAGATATCTTGCAGAGGGATGCAGCAGTCTCAAAACTGCAAAGCTTCTGAAGTGTGATCATCGAACAATCAAGCGTTTCATTCAAAATAGTCAACAGGGTCGCAAGAAGCGTGTGGAAAAACCAAGGCGCAAAATAACTGCCCATGAACTGAGAAAAGTCAAGCGTGCAGCTGCCAAGATGCCACTTGCCACCAGTTTGACCATATTTCAGAGCTGCAACATCACTGGAGTGCCCAAAAGCACAAGGTGTGCAATACTCAGAGACATGGCCAAGGTAAGAAAGGCTGAAAGACGACCACCACTGAACAAGACACACAAGCTGAAACGTCAAGACTGGGCCAAGAAATATCTCAAGACTGGTTTTTCTAAGGTTTTATGGACTGATGAAATGAGAGTGAGTCTTGATGGGCCAGATGGATGGGCCCGTGGCTGGATTGGTAAAGGGCAGAGAGCTCCAGTCCCACTCAGACGCCAGCAAGGTGGAGGTGGAGTACTGGTTTGGGCTGGTATCATCAAAGATGAGCTTGTGGGGCCTTTTCGGGTTGAGGATGGAGTCAAGCTCAACTCCCAGTCCTACTGCCAGTTTCTGGAAGACACCTTCTTCAAGCAGTGGTACAGGAAGAAGTCTGCATCCTTCAAGAAAAACATGATTTTCATGCAGGACAATGCTCCATCACACGCGTCCAAGTACTCCACAGCGTGGCTGCAAGAAAGGGTATAAAAAAAGAAAAACTAATGACATGGCCACCTTGTTCACCTGATCTGAACCCCATTGAGAACCTGTGGTCCATCATCAAATGTGAGATTTACAAGGAGGGAAAACAGTACACCTCTCTGAACAGTGTCTGGGAGGCTGTGGTTGCTGCTGCACGCAATGTTGATGGTGAACAGATCAAAACACTGACAGAATCCATGGATGGCAGGCTTTTGAGTGTCCTTGCAAAGAAAGGTGGCTATATTGGTCGCTGATTTGTTTTTGTTTTGTTTTTGAATGTCAGAAATGTATATTTGTGAATGTGGAGATGTTATATTGGTTTCACTGGTAAAAATAAATCATTGAAATGGGTATATATTTGTTTTTTGTTAAGTTGCCTAATAATTATGCACAGTAATAGTCACCTGCACACACAGATATCCCCCTAAAATAGCTAAAACTAAAAACAAACTAAAAACTACTTCCAAAAACATTCAGCTTTGATATTAATGAGTTTTTTGGGTTCATTGAGAACATGGTTGTTGTTCAATAATAACATTATTCCTCAAAAATACAACTTGCCTAATAATTCTGCACTCCCTGTAGTGAAGATTGAGAGATGCACACACACTTGAGCACCTTCAAATAAAAGCATAGCCTCCAGCAGAAGAATTATCAAAGTGTTATTAGGTCTTAGGACAACTCAAAATACCAGAAATGGCCACAATACTATCCTGGTTACATAGTAAACACATGTAAAGGTATAAAGAAAAATGTATGACTAAAGGGCAGATAGTAAACCCAACTAAAAACCTAAATTTGGGAGAAAGATCACACTACAGTAGTAGCTGCAATAGCTCACTTGTTAAAGCAGAAGTCAAATAAGGCAGTAAAAACTGTACTAACAGTCATCCAAAAACTGTCAAGACTACCATTAGACTTCAAACCTGCAGGCTATCATAACCAAAGCACTTGACCCTTTCCTTCATTCAGTATTTCTTTGTGATATAAAGATAGCTTTGAATAAAGGGAAGCAGCCAAAAGATGATCAATTGCAATGCTTGTTCACATAAATGTCACATACTGCACCAGGCGATCCCTGACCATCGGCTGAAATCAATGTCCCTGCTGCTCCATCAGAGCCAGGCCATCAAAAGAGAGCTCTGTTTGAGTGGCCTCATCCAGCTAACTGGTGGGGACAACAACAGGAAGTGAATGTGACTATTGACAGACAACGAGTCATATCAGTACAGCCTCAGGCTCGAATACATCTGGCAGCGCGTGTGCAATCAACACCTTTTACTGCCACTCTGCTCCCCTCCATCAGTGAGCAAAAGTAAGTTTATGAAGCCAAAGTTTATTTTCGCTCAGTGTTTTTGTTTATTGCACTTGGGGTTGTGGTGGTTGTGTCACACAGCTGATGTTGGAAGGATCCTGGAGAGGGATTGGAGAGAAAAAAAAAAAAAAAAAGCACACAGAGTGCAATTCAAAGTAAGGATCACAAAACCCGTTGGATCCCATCGGCATCTTAGTGTGGACTCTGTGACACAGGCACGCACACATTATATACACCTCACAAACAAACTTGAGCGCACACACGCCGCAGCCAAAAAAGCAACACATGCACAAGTCCGGCTCTGGAGCCACAACAGAGCGCTGCTGTTTTAATGGGAGCGACCTGTTGCTACTGCGGCCTGTGTGTAAAAAGCTGGGCTGCTGCCAGCGCTGCAGCCAGCAGCCACTGAATGAACCCAGTACCCTGACAGCGGGTCACATGGTCCTCAGGCCTCTGGGCCACCGCCTGCCTGCCTGCCCTGATGTCAGGGCGGCTTTCAATCATTCATCTTTCTGGCTCCAACGCCGGGGGCCACCCCATTCAATGCAAATCAGTGTCATGCAGCAAAAGTTGCCACACACTGAGCTTGTCACTGAGCCAGAGAGGATAGTCCCATGTGTTTATAGCAGGA
Organism: Astatotilapia calliptera; assembly: GCF_964374335.1. Classification (NCBI taxonomy): domain Eukaryota; kingdom Metazoa; phylum Chordata; class Actinopteri; order Cichliformes; family Cichlidae; genus Astatotilapia; species Astatotilapia calliptera. Next base: position 31,889,391 of record NC_137440.1, on the reverse strand, counting down.
AGCAAGGGGGGAGAAGAAAAGAAAAAAAAAAAAAAAAAAAAAAATCAGGTCGACATCACCACGCTACTTCCTTCATCACAGATTCATAGATACCATTTTTTTTTTGCTTCAGTTTCTGCTCGGTTAACAGAAAAAACTACCACATGGTTTATGTTTCCAAAAGTAAAACATTACACTGAAAGTATTTAAAAACACAAGAAATGACATCACGCTAACCTGTTGCTGAAAAACAAGTCGCCAAAGCAACACTTTAGTTTGAGCTCAAATGCCACAGTGGAGCCAGTAGTACGGTGATCTACCAAGTTCCTCTTTCAAGTTCCCTGAAAGCACAACATTATTGATAAGAATATTGCGGGCAGCTTTAACTGAACACAAAACCGCAGTGACTGCAACCTTGAAAGGCAAGCAGAGTGGCCGCTTTAATCCTGCGATGACACGAACACCAACCACTTTATGACTCACGTTAATGTAATCATATTCAGGCTGTTCAGACAAGCTGTAAAAGCAACACAATGCTTAATTTATTCAAATCACACACACACACACACACACACACACACACACAGAAAAGCAAAAGGAAAACAAAAGTAATTTGTTTTCCAGGTTTTCAGTTTTTGTGACACAGATTGAGAATTGTGACGTCCAGGACACCGGTACGAGAACCATCTCTTTCTCAGTCTCAGTACATCCAGACTCTGGTGATGCGTCCAGGCCCCTGTCTGTCCGTTTTGGACAAAATTTCAAACAACATTCCTCAGATTCTGCATGTAACTGGTAGCAGATTTGCGTCAACTGAGCTGCTTTAGGGGATTGGGTGGGAGGTGGGTGGTTTTTTTCTAAACAGAACAGTGAGAGCCAAGCAGTCACTGGCTGCATCATTGCGCCAGCTTGTTGCGTCTTCCCCAGGTCACATGCCAAATCCCCTTGCGTACACACACACTGGACAGACGTAGTCTCATGACCGATAAAAACATTTTTTAACACTGAAGGCATGGTGGGTACAACACACCCGGGGACAATGTTCTCTTTTTAGTACATGCATGCACCCTGGGAGAAGGAGACAGACATATTATTAGCAAAATAAGTTTTAAACATGATTGCAAGCCTTGCATCCTGCAAGAATCCTTTTGAAATTTGAAAGCGCCATCAGATTTGTATGCCCTTGATATCTCTCAAACTTGATAAGAATACTATAATAATAATTAAAAAAAAACCTTTATGACAAAAAACTATTGAGTGCAGACCTACACAACTGTCATTACTGTAGGTGGGATGCTAGCAGTGAGGCCAGTGAAACCTATCAAAACACACTTATCCACAGGCATTATCCCGTTGTACTGATTACTGGGGGCGTTAAATTACACTGTTGGGACTTTTTCTTATGACGTCTGTGTCTAAATTGTGGACCAAAAAGTAAACGCGTGGCAACAAGTCACAACAGACTCATAACTTTTTCTTTTTTGGAAAGCAGCACTGTTTGTGGCCACAGCAGCTTCTCGGCAGGCAGGCAGCAAAGCTAATGGCTAAAGATAAGATGGCAATAAGTGCCTCACTCAAACAAGTAAACAAACGCGGTGGTAGTTCACAACAATGAATGAGCTGCTCTCTCTTGTTGAGCTCATTTGTTTTCATTTCCCTCCAGGACCATAAAGCACAGCGCAAAAAAACAAAACAACTTTTTTCCCGCAAAGAGGAGAACCGTTTGAAGCGACTTGACTGCAGATATTTTGGCCCGAGGGTTGTGTCTCAAAAGTGGTCATTGTCAAAAAAAAAATATTTAAAAAAAAAATGAATGGTTAACATCTTAAAGAGACGCACTGCTGTTTGTGGAAAAACCCCGAGCGTTAAGACTTCACTACAGGAAATTAATGAGTCGTCGACTTTTTTTCGTCATAAGACAACTTTTTACGGCGAAGTGAAGTCAGGAAAGTACCTCATTTCAGGTTTGCATCTAGCGCTAGAAAGGATATGGGGCCTAGCAGGGCAGCTTGGGTGAGAATAACCGCATCCCATGTAAGTACAATGGGGACCTACCCTGTCTAGCTGTCGAACTCTTGTAGTTAACCATGCGAAGGAAACGCGGACATTTACCTGGACAGGAATTCAACAATGTGTCCGTCTCATTATAGTGAGCTGTTTCGGCGGTGTTTTAAGTTGACGGGTCCTTCAACAATCTGGACAAAGTGCTCTCATTTACTCCGTTTCTCTTGCCTTTCTTCCACTACACCTCCCAAACGCGCTGTCTGCAATGCCTCTGTGGCAGCCGTCTCTCCCGGGTCCTAAAGCCGCCCTTAAATGAGTCACACTCACAGGAGGAGTAGTAGGCTGTCAGCGTCCCATTGAAGAAAAAAAAAACCTGCAGTGGTGCTTCTTCTGCATGGCCTTGTTGAACTCTCTGCTCTTTTATCTGTGCCGGTGGTTTCCAACATGGGTTTCGGGGACCTGCCGAGGACCTTGTATGTTTTTTAAGGGATCCTCGCTTCAATTAAGTGTACTTACGTGGGTTTTTTGACTTCCTGGAACAACCACAAGGGTAATGTAGGCTACAAGACGAGAATTACATTTTGGTACCGGCTCTACCTGCTCTGCAATGAGCTATATTAGGGTTCCAAAAGGTGCTTCTAGTCATCAATCATCTGTAATTATGTATTACTTTTTTTTTGTCTTTTTGATTACATTTTTTTTGTTCACAAAATATACACAAATATTCCCAGTTAGTCCAGATGTTGTATATTAGTGCCTTACAAAAGTTCAAAATTACAGTCTTGCAAAGTTTTCTATAAGAAAAGACTAAGAAAAACGTTTTTAGAGCTAAACTGGTTCATTTAGTGTATGTTATTGTTATTTTATCATTTCACATCTGCCCTGTTATTTAATAACCTTTAAAATTATATTACAATAAAATGTTTTATGTTCACAAAACTCCTTCTAGGGTTTTAAACAAGTTAAGCTGCAGCTGTATCTGAAAGAAAAGTACAAGTTTGTCACCGTGTCATTGTTTCAAGCAAGTTGTATTTGATGTGTAAACTTGTTAACATCGAAAATAAAGTTATAATAAGTCAAATTAGGTCAAAGTAAATAAAGCTTTATGCAAAATAAGGTCAACAAGCCAATCAAAACCACAAAAACAAAACAAAAGGTTATGCACCTTAAAACTGTGTAAAGAGCCGTGCTTCTAAAAGGTGAAGCTCTAGCTCTAGTTTCAGATATGGTTCTTTCAGACACATGTGTAGCCTTGTGTAATCTAGTAAAATTATATTAAAATCACTACTAAAGAAGAAACCATAAGCAGGATGTGCTGCTGCTTCCATTCTGTTGCACGTCAGTGCTAAAGCATCAGGCTCGGTGGTGGACTTTTACACGTTCGATCACCTGGTTCCAGTCGCATCTGCCAGTACCAAAAAGCAGCAACTTTCACAGCAACTTTCTCTTCAAGTTGCTGTGGAGGGGCCTCTGACATTTCCAGGAAATGCCAACTAAACATGAAGTGTGAGAATGTCTCAGTCTGACACACTTAAAACAAAATACTTCAATATGGGTAAAGCAGATGTGCTGAACACAAGAATGTGTTTGCAGAAGTGTATTTAGTCTGATTTATCCCTTGCCACTGATCTTTTTGTATTCATGCAGATACTCTCTTAAATTAACTGCATATACCAGATGAAACAGCTGAACGAGAAAGTAAAAATCTTGTGGATTGTTCATGATTACATGCCACACTTTTACCTGTTGTGGTAGATAAACCGTCATCTACAGCTACAGAGAACTCCACTGGAGAGGTAGGAGTTAAACCAGTTTTGGACAGGTACAGACAAGCCAGCTCAGTCTGCTTAAAAGAAGTCAGGGAGCCTATGTATCAAATGACGCCCTCAGATGACTGGGTTTACTTGATCAAAATGTTTCTAACTAGAAGTCTAAAACATTTTAGAGACCTCCCATTTTAACATTTCCATTATCTTGCTTTACGCCGTGATACTCCTGACCCTCTTCACGTACGTTTAGTCTTACCCCTTCATTATTTTTCTATCCCCAAGCATGGTGTAGTTGACTGCCTCAAAGTTGAATCAGCATTAGAAGTGCAGTAAAATATATGTATCACTTATAAAAGCAAGCATGTGACAGTTCCCGCAATAATGACTTAATAATATTAAAAGAAAAGGATAGCAGGGAAACGCTACCAATGTTTCCTCTGTGATGAAAAATTCATTGGCTTGTGCCCTCTGTCTCTCAGCCTCCTCTGCTGTCATTTCCCCTCTTTGTCACTCACGCTGTAATGTGTTTCTCACTGCTACCATGCGTCAGCCTCGCCAAGCTGTTCCTGTCATACAGGCAAAGCTGACTTAGGGTATCCCATATTTTCTCCAGTTGCTATTCATTGGTGCTCTCCTCCTCCTCCTCCTCCTCCACCCGCTGTCTCTGGCCTGTTGATGGGAATGCCCAATCTGTTGTTTTGCGGGATCAAACGTAACAGTAACAAGATTAAAAAGTCAAAGTGAGTTAATAGCATCTCTCCCATCAAAGGCTCATCCGATCTCTGATCCCTGTCTACTTGCAGTATCTGTCTAGAGTACAACAAACAGTACAGAACAGAACTTAATGGCCCGTTAAAGGAGAATAGATAACACGCGGTAACAACAATTAGACACAGAAGGGCAGAAGGGCCATAATAGGGAGGAGGTGATTGTGTGAATGGATACGTGGGGCGGTGGGGAAGCTGACCAAAACGGCATCTCCAGTCAACTACAAAGCAATAAACTGTTACACTATTAGATGAATGTAATATTAAAAAAAACAAAGCGAAAAAATCACACAACTATTGTTGTATAAATTGCGTGTAAAACAGCAGCATCAGGACAGATAGGTATAAGAGATACTAAAAGTATGTGAGTGATATAGGGGCACTTATTTTATTTAACCAGTGCAGCTGTTGTGATAAATCACCCCTAGAAGATATACACATCTGATTACCAGTCAGCCTTGCTTGTAAAAGCTGGCAAATGTTTTAATGTGATTCCAGCATGCTATTTCCAAAAAAGTTAGGGTCAACATAAGAAAAACCCTAAAACATCTGGTGGCTCATCTTACAGCTACAGTTAGGTTGACTGGCAACAGGTAAATGATATAATATATTGCTGTAAAGTTAGCCTCCTAGAGAGTGAAACATCCATGAAGGACTGCATGGGAAACTAATTGAAAAGTTTAAGGATTGCCACCTCGACTGTTTCTGCTAGATGTCTCTTCCTGTTAAAAGGGAGTTTTTCCTTCCCACTGTCGCCAAGTGCTTGCTCATAGAGGGTTGTCTGATTGTTGATGGTTTTTTTCTCTATTATTGTAGGAGGTTTACCTTACAATATAGAGTGCATTGAGGCGACTGATGTTGTGATTTGGTGCTATATAAATAAAACTGAATTGAATTAAATTTTGCAACTCATGAACTTGAGAATTTTCTTTGGTATGCAATATTATTAAAAGAGGTAGACATCGCAGGGAACTCTTTGTATGCAGAGGACTAGGCCAAAGACTAAGACTCACTGCATTGGAAACAAACACAATTCTGAAGTGAAAGTCTGAAGTAAAAATTCAAAAGGAACACTTTTGAAAACTATTTTAAGCAAACAGACAATCATTTATTGTTTTATTCAAAAATCCAAGTTAAACTCTGAATGGCAAAGGAAAAAAAATACTTATGAACAAGATGGAAAATTCTACTGCCTTCTCTGGGTCTGAAGGCCTTTATTATGCACTGAGTTAAAGTAAAAGACAAAACTACTGTGCTGTGGTTAAAAAGTTTTAATTCCTTTCAAAAACAATGGAAGACGTGTCCTCCCAGCTGAGAGAGAGTCCATCCAGATGATCTGCAAACAGTTCAGAAGCCAGCATCTGTGATAATGAGGAAGTGAATTTGTGCACAGGGTGCAGAGGGTACGGGTAACTTTCACATCTTTAAAATCACCATTAATTCTGAATGAATATATATGCAGGGTTTTAGAACATGTGCTACCATTCATGTATTTTTCAGGAGGATGGCACTAGACCATTTACTGGACATATTATAACAGCGGGGCTACAGTAAAAGAATCCAGGTGTTAAACCGATCCGACTTAACTCTGAAACTGGAAATGTGGAAAGTTACGGAACTAAAATGACAAAGCAGAAGGCTGCGAATGGCTAAAGAGCTGAAATCTTATATCAAACAAGCACGGAAATACATTTGGCTTACAAAACTGCAGTAATTGATCTCTCCGGTTTCACGACACCACAGTGGCAAACATCCTCCTATCCCACTTTTTCTTTAAAGACATAAGCATATATTTTTCAAATAAACAAAGGAAAACCATAACATCTCAGCTTTTTGTTTTGTTGCTGTTGTGCTATTATTAATTAAAATCTGGGTTAAAAGGTTTTGCAAAGCTTTGTTTTGAATTCTCTGTCAGTAACATAAAAGATGCACCTGTTTAAAAAAAAAAAAAGGTAATTTGTTTTAAATCTGCATGGCCAGTGAGAGTGAAAAAACATCACTCTCCCCAATATTAAAACCATTTCAAAAGAACATAAACTTTAGTGCCCTTATGGAGATGCATTAAAAACACCGTCAAACAGACACCACCAGCACAGCTTAAACCCACAGCTATGATCAGACTCTGGTCCAGCAGGGAGAGTGATGTGGTTCAACTGTGGCTGGTTGGCTGGTCAGGCTACATTGGAATGCAGGGTCTTTTGTTTGTCTGAGAGAGGAGTGGGTCAGGGAGAGAATGCCATTGATGATTGCAGAGAAGAAGAATGAACCTCCAGGAAGTGTTCTCTCTCTCTCCCTCTCCCGACTCCCCCGCTCTCATTCTCTCTGTCTCTCTTTCCCTATCTTTTTTTTTCTGTGTGTGAGAACCTTCACCGTGCCGAGCCTCTCTCTGCTGAGGCCACAGTCCCCAGGCACAACCACTGCTTTGTCTTGCCCTGTGAACACACACACACCCCTCCTCTACTGGGTGCCTACGTTTGCCAGGGCCAGGGAAACACAGGGCCACTGCTCCTATTCTTATCCACATCACTGCTCCTGCTTGGATGGAGTGTTTGTGTGGGCATCAGTGCTTGAATGGTGAATTGTTTTTTGTATGTGCCACACATCTGACTAAACATTTAGTTTGTCGGATGTTCAGCTAGAAATGAGAAATCATCCATTCTCTTGCCATCTTTTTTAGAGAGCGTGACAGCGTTTCCCTTACAATTATCTGGAGATGACCTCGGTGCAGATATCCTCCTGTTGTACCAGTAACAAATGAACTAAAAATGGAATAAAGCGGTAAGTGGATAAGAATCTAGCGAGTGGCCCCTTCTGACCAGTGGCTGCCACCTCCCGTCACATTGCTCATTCCCCTCTGTGTCAGAAGCGCTGTGAGGAGCTGCAAATGGCCCTTTCAAAACGCACGACAGCTGGAACACAGGGCAAAGGTGACCGAAGCTGTTGGGGGAGCACAGAGAGGGACAGGATTTTTTTTTTTGGGGGGGGGGCGCACATGATGAGCAGCTGCACCAGCGAGTTGTTCCTCCACCGTGCCACCATCTCTAATGATTAAAAGTGTCTGAAATAGATGACAAATTTTTAGAGTAAATCCTAGAAGTCACCTTACTTTTAAGACAGTTTAACCAAACACACACACACACATGTATATACACTCCTGGTTGTCTTGGGAAAAATAAATCCCCTGGGTGTTGGTTTGGTATCTGGAAATTCCAAAACTCAAGGCAGGCTTAGAGGATACTAAGTCCTTATAAGTTTCCCGCTCCCCCGAAAATACCACTGACCTTCTGTGCTACAATACATTTCTTTGATCACTTTATAGATACTTTTACAGATACCAATTCTGTTGGAGAAAGAAGTATTTCTTTTATTCACAACATGACCTGAAAGCCACAAAGAACATTTTTATGTGTGCTTGAGGTTTGCAAGTTAATTAATCACATTTTAAATCTGGAGCTTAACTTTAAACAGGCTCGAATACTCTTAAGAAAATCGTTTTTCTCCTATTAAACTGCTTCCTTGTAGCTTTACCGAACAAACAAACCAGTTTTAGTGTAAAAAAATGTCTACTGTGTCATGTGCAATTCCTCCATTTGTCCACTTCCATCATGCTGCCATACAAAAGGCGACACATCACAGTGCCCCCTCCCTCTTAATAGGACAGGTGTTTTAATAAGACAGCCAATTGATGCCCCCACCCTCCTCCTCCCAAGTATTCTGCTACTTGCTGCCGCTGTGTGAATTCGCGGAGTAGTACAGAACTTATTGTGGCGGCGCGATATCGCGAGATTTGTGCCATTATCAACCTGCTTGACACACAGCAGCGCTGAGTGCAGCCTGCCTTCCCAGGGTCGGGACTGGAGCTCAAGAAACGACAAGGAGAAGCGAACATCTGGCCGCACATCATGAAAGGACACCGGGGCTTATAGGGACAAAAAGACGACGAAGCGGGCAGAAATACGTGTGAGTACGGCGGGATATTTTTTCTGTGTGTGTGAGCTTTGAAACGAGGAAAGCGAAAGTTAAAAGAGTGTCCCCGCGCCGCTTCGTTCAGCGCAGTTGGCTTTTTACTGTGTGAGTTCCTCTGCTGTTTAAAAGGCTCCCAGCAATGCGTTTCCCAACGCGGACGTGAAGCTCGCTCCACTGCGCCCTTGGCCCCTTTTTTCCTGCGAACACTTTTCTTCATCTTAGAAAAAAAAATCTTAATTGCGTACAAAATCATAAGACTTCTACGCAGCTTAACTTTAACTTACTTTAACTTGCCGTATCCCTCTTTCTTCTTTAAACCGACCCATTTAAACACGGTTGTGTGCGCGCGAGTCTTATCAGGGAGCAAAAAAAACGCAACAAAGCCTTTTTACTGTAACCCACGGATGCGTGATAAATTACTTAGTTTTGAAGAAAAAAGTTGTAAATGCCGTGGAATCTCGTGACAACAGTAAATCTGCTCTCCCCCCTTGAGGTGTGTATTTTTTATCTTCTTTTTGGACTGTGTAGCCCGGAGTTAACATATGGCATAAAGGGGAGCACAGCTGGAGGTAGCGTTTCCATTGCGGTGATGTCAGAGCAGCTGACTCCACAGCTTGCAGTGTAATTAGCAAACAGAGCACCAGTTTACTCACTCTGCACCGGTCTTATTTTGCTCACGTTGCCTCCTTCCCCCGATGGTCGAGTGCTGTCGCTCCCAGTCCCGCTTTGCTTGTCCTGTAAACACCGCTGTGTGTGCGTGTGTGTGTGTGTGTGCGTGTGTGTGTGTGCGTGTGTGTGCACTTTGGCTATTTTTTTTTTTTTCGGAAGCGCGAGGGCTAGGCTGTCGGACTACACTACTACAGACCGGAATAATTTGGAGAGTGGATCCGTTTACACCGTGATACATGGGTGGGTGGGCGAGCGCAGCGCAGTGTGTCCTGCACCACTGGAAAGAATGTTGGATAAAGTTACTGATGCTGATCATTAGCTAGATGTTTAATCTTTCCCGATTAATTCCCGAAAAACCTTGTAAACTTGCATTTGAAAGCACTTTATCGTGTGTTTGCTGACACTTTTGCGCAATTTGGCTCAAGTTATTTCCTTGTGTATGGTTTTGCTTGCTTTATGTGTCCTTAGAAAAAAGAAACGGCAGCTCAACTGTGCCCTCATTTCGTTTATCCCGTATCCTGTTTTTCCTGTTTTTCATCAGGTTATGAAGGAAGAATGGAGTTCCCAGACCATAGCCGCCAGTTGCTGCAGTGTCTGAGTCAGCAGCGTCACCAAGGTTTCCTCTGTGACTGCACTGTTCTTGTTGGGGAGGCTCGATTCAAAGCGCACAGAGCCGTGCTGGCCTCCTGCAGCATGTACTTCCATCTCTTCTACAGGGACCAGCTAGACAAAAGGGACGTTGTGCATCTCAACAGTGACATTGTGACAGCCCCGGCTTTCAGTCTGCTCCTTGAATTTATGTATGAGGGGAAGTTGGAATTCAGCGCTCTGCCTGTGGAGGATGTCCTGGCAGCAGCCAGTTACCTCCACATGTACGATATAGTCAAAGTGTGCAAAGGCAAGCTTAAAGACAAGGAACTTTCCTCCCTGGATGAAAAAATGGGAGAGGGTTTGGGGCTCAGCTGTCTGGACAGGGAAAATTCCTCAGATGGTGAGCTGCACAGTAAGCAGCTCATTCAGCGACAGCCCCAGACACCGTCTCAGGGGCTTCACAGGGCCCCCCCGGCGGAAGAGTTTGACATGGACAACACTGAAGTCAGGCTGGCTGTCACAGATTGTGATAGGTCTATGCAGAGCAGGCAGAAGGCAAACGGTCACTCTGGCAGGTCCCCGGACCTTGTAGGTGTCAATTATGTGTCAGCAGAGGCCGAGCCCTGCGTCCAAACAGCTGGAAAAACAAAAGCTGATGTCAGTAGTTCCACCGTATTGCTGTCCCAGAGGTCCCGGGCTTCAGATGACATGGACTGTGCACTGGATTTGTCTTTCAAGCCTCTGTCTAGCAGAGATCCCTTACACCCCTCCTACGTCTCGGGACAGCTGGCCCTCGACAGCCAGCAGCAGGGCACTGAGCCACTTGTTAAAGACGAACACGACTTGCTGTCAGAGCAGGAGGACAGTGAGCCGATGAGCCCTGAGAGCCAGCGCTTTGGGAATAGTGCCAGGAGCTCAGTGGTGACAGGGTTCGCTGCCCTCTTCCCAGGCAACAACGGTTCCACAGCCGCCCTGCTCTCCCAGGAGGAGGACCTGATGGACGAGGAGGGGGAGGCCTGCAGAGGGAGGGAGAGCGCCCCAGGCAGGGAGGTGGATGGGAGGGGTAGACTGCTGGGGGACAGCGAGGAGGAGGAGGAAGACGACTTGGCCTCTTCAGACATTTCCACCTCCAGTGGAGTACTGCTGCCCCCGGGGCAACAGGTGTGCATGTGTCCCCTCTGCAGCAAAGTCTTCCCCAGCCCCCACGTGCTGCAACTGCACCTCAGCTCACACTTCCGCGAAAAGGACGGTGCCCGTTCCAAGCTGTCCCCCGACGGCTCGGTCCCCACCTGCATGCAGTGCAACAAGACCTTCTCTTGCATGTACACCCTTAAGCGTCACGAGCGCACACACTCTGGTGAGAAGCCATATACCTGTGGTCAGTGCGGCAAGAGCTTCCAGTACTCCCACAACTTAAGTCGGCACGCTGTAGTTCACACACGGGAGAAGCCTCACGCCTGCAAGTGGTGCGAGCGGCGCTTCACCCAGTCTGGGGACCTCTACCGCCACATCAGGAAGTTTCACTGTGGCCTTGTCAAGACTCTCGCCATCGGATAAAACGCCTCTCACCGGTGCCACGACACAAGACAGAATGTCTCTTTCATACACTGAATACTACTACTGATCAATTTTCCCATTACTATATAAACATGCTGGCAGTTTGTCTGAGACATATCTTTTGGATTCTACCCCCACGTGGCATTTCTCAAGTTAAACATGTAGCAACGTTTAAGCTGTTTCCTGTGCTGGACTGTCATCATAGCTGTACATGATGGTAAAAGACGGTTAGTCAGTGGCACAGGCTGATAAGCTTGACACGGATGCTGTTGAAAAACATCAGATCAGTGTCAATGAAGGCGAACAAATCAGATGATGCACTTGTTTTCCTGTCTTTTGTGTCAGTCTGAGATTATTTGAGGTGTGTATTTGCCGATAGATGAGGGGAAAAAAGCATCTTGCGTTCACACTCTGTGGGCAACTGGATGATAGCTAAAGCTAACATACGTTAATACAATCGTCAAAGTTTATTGGTGCACATGGGAGATCAGAACCGTCCGAGAGTAGCAATATATGATTATTTTTAACACCTACATTATTCTAATTATTTATTTGGGGGGATTTGTTTAGTCCTTAACAAGTAAACTTATCACAAGGCAGCAAAAGTAATGAAGTCTGACTACTGGAAGTATTCTTTCTTTCTTTCTTTTTGTGGAGGTAAAATGTTTGGTTTCATTGAAATGAAGTTTCTATGTTGTTTTTGTGAGAAGAGGCAAGCATACCATCGCACCAACACCACCTCTTTAGTTGTTCACGTGAGCGAGCGTAGAATACCCACTTAAAGAGGTTAAGAGTATTTTAAAGGTAACCCCTGTAACACTGGTGCCTACTGTAACGCTCAAAACTTCACTTAGTGTACTTACAAAGACAAGAATGAGATGACAATGTGATGCCTTTTGGTTAAATTCAGTTCAGCTGTCAGGCATCTAAAAAAAAAAAAAATAATAATCTGGATTACACTCCACATACCAGGTAGTAACAAAGGTAATCCTCTACTGTGGAAGCCAGTTAATCCGTGAGTGCCCTTAATAAAATTAGAATGTAATAAACCAAACTTATGTCAACCTTTTTGTCAAAAACGCACAGTTGTGAGTAAATACCTTCATTTCTTAGTTTAAAGGGTTTGCTGACAGTGTTCGGGACAGGCTCTTTAGCAGGCAGATGGGGGATGGAAGGAGACAGGTGGATGTCCAGTATCTTCTCTATTGTTACCATCAAAGCTGTGCCATTCAGCTTAATCTACTGACCTTTTCTTTTTCTTTCTTTCTTTTTCATAACCTTTTCACACAAATTTACTGGATGTGTTTTAAGTTGCTACTGAGGACGTTGGAGCCTTTAGCGATGCTGCTCTTGGATTTCTTCTGTCTGTTCATTTAGATGCTGTTTGGATTTATTACCAGGGGGTGTAGCACTAAAAGTTCATGATTTTTGTCTAATCTGTCCTGAGAAGACTTGATCGGAATTTATTTATTAGTCTGACTTGGTTCAGGGGTTTACTGTAGCGGTAGCTCTTATTTCTATAAGCTTGAAAGACATTGCATCTTGCCTAGCGATCTTGGTACTCATTAGCTGTTGTTTTTTGGGGCAGACTGTCCACTTTTTGTTTTGTTTTTTCTGTGCAAATTGAAGTTACTGTATTTGTATTTTAATATATGGTGTAGAAATCTCTACGGAGTATTCAAGATTTGTCAAACGGAATATAGAGAAGCACTTGATTTTAGCATGCATATAGTTTCAACACTATTGTCTAGGCTGCTATTTCCTACAATTTGTATATTTAATGTAAATATATATTATATTTATCAAATGATTTTTTTTTTTTTTTTCCATGTTACAACCCATTTAAGATTTGGATAGTCAGGTGTCATGTTTAAGGCTGGAGACTCTTGAGCGTCACATTTTCCCCGGGGGGCTGGAGGTTTGGCTCTTTTTCCATATTCTTCATTGACTTTATTGGACCCTGCCTCACCACAAATCAGAGCAGTAAATACTGCTAGGATGGCTGTTCTACCAGAAGAAACAGTTGTTCACAAGCACAGCCACACCAATACAGCACTGGGTACCTATAGAAATGACAATACAGGTATTGTCGTCGTCCCCCAAAAGCGGTTCAAGTCTCTCTTTGCACTTTCTGAATGGAGCCACTGGAATGTGAGAAATGTATTTAGCAAAGGGAGGCCAAGGAGATTGTAAACAGGTGTATTGTTTGGAGGCATCAAAGAACACCCCTACCCCCCTTTGTCATCCCGGCATGCAGTAGATAAATGCTTCATTGTTCCTCTGCATTGAGGAGATATCAGCGTCATTTGGTTGCGCATCAATCAAGAGTATTGCCCACCCCCTCCCCTCAGTGTTTAAAAAAAAAAAAAAAAAAAAAGAAAAGAGAAAAAGTTCAAATTTAAAATGCTTTTTCAGTCAGTACGACCTTTAAAAAAACAAAATATGCATATGAAATAATTTACTTTAGGTTTTCAGCAAGAAAAAAATGCCCCCCCCCCCCCCTCCCCTTTTTTTTTCTTTCTTTTAAATTCTACTCCCTGACCTGAAGTCAGCTACAGGGCGAGGTGGATGTACGCACTCCTGTTTGTCATGCTTGCATCACTTTAGTACCTTATCAGAACAGTAGATCTATTTCAGTTAGATGTGTCTTAGTGCTGATGACAGATTTCAATCAGAACACACAGCAGATGTAGATTCTGTGAGTCTGTTTTGGTTTTGTTTGTTAAAGGAACATTTGTACACGGTGCGAGTTGAATTTGTTCTCTAATGTACATGTGTAAAGAGGTAGAAAACTAACATCATGTAAAGGATTCTTTCTCTTGTTTCGAAGTCTTTATTTATAGCTCCAGGATGATCACCAAATGTGCCTTGTAGACACACGCATAGGTGTTGCATCTGGAGAAGCCCTGTTTTCTATACTGTACAGTTTTCGCCCTTGATGTGAAGGCAGCGGTGAAGTTGGTATCACAGCAACAGTGGCCCGCTGAAACATTACAAAAAAAAGGAGAAAAGAAAGAACCCTGCTGTTTTATGTTAAATCATATCAAAATGTCAACTTAAGACTAAAGTAAAATGTGGAAGTGCATTTCTTATAGCTGCTTTGCAAGAGATTACACTGAAGTTTTTGAAATGTGTGTGAATAAATTTTTGTTTCTGGACTTTTTTTGTGTTTTTTGGCTTTTATCAATAGCCAATACTACTGGGAGCTAACAACTTGTTCCACTTTTTTTTTTTTTACTGTCACTGTTGAATGTGAAACACAGTTTTTTTGTTTGTTTGTTTTTTTAAATGGATTGTTGACTTGAAACAGTGCTACTCTCAATCGAGGGCGGCGTTTGCCTAACTCGTTGCTGTATCATCCTTGGAGTCTAAAAACAACTGGAATTTTGTCCTCTGCAGGTTACAACTGTGAAATTGTGTATAATCATGAGAAATATTTATTGCATATGCTTCTTGTGCAACATTTTGACTGTCTTCAGTTTAATTTGGTTTAAAAGAAAAAAAGGAGGAAAAAACCTAAATGTCAAACAAATCTTTTTAATAGAATTTGTAGAAGTGCCATTAGAATTTAATATAATTTTTTAATAAGAAAGGTATATTTTATAGTAAAAAATTGCTTCAGTGTTAGTGGTGTAGAGATTAGAGGACAATCTTTAAGGAGAATTGACATGGCTTAGATATTGGGGCAATTTACGTTGATCTATAACTGTACGTGCATTTTCCTTTTTTTTCCGAGTGTGCTTGTGTGTGTGTGCTGTGGAAATGTGACAATCTTGATTTAGGTCTTTATTAAGATTAGAATTAAATGGAACAACTTTCTTTTTTGGTGTGGAGTTTGGTTATTTCTAGCTACTTTCCAGCTACTACTGACAAATTATCAAGGACATAAAAGTAGACTCTGACAACCCAAGAACGTTATCGAGGAGCCCTCGCCTGACACACAGGAGCAACAATCAGGCAGACGGTGTGTGTGGGCATCGCTGCAATGTGTACAGAGACAACACAATGTGATAATACTGCTGGTCTTACAGGCCCGATCCCTCTGAAACCATAAACTGAACTCAAGGACAGAGCAATTTCAGGATGGGGCCCCTATTGTTTTCTGACCTGTTGCCAGTACTCTCCAAAGGAGATAAACCTGGCATAAACAAACCCAGTTGACTCTCTTGTAATTATTACTTAAACTCAACTTGATTGTTCCCGCTACAACAAACTACACACACGTATGTGTATATAAACACATTAACCAATGTCTGTGTGTGTGTCTGCAAGGAACTTCATGCCAATTCACTGGACATTTTCAATGGCGAGAACTTTTAATTATTTCCCTGCTGCACCATGAAAGAAATCCAGCTGCTCTGCTACGTGATCCCAATAGGGATGTGCTCGGGTTCCCACCACCCTCCCCCAAATCCCATCTCACCCTTTCTGGGAACGCCATATAGACAAGGGCTGCATCCATCTGCCCCTGCCTCCACCCCCACAGTCCCCAAAACCATGGCCCCAAACCTCGGCCTCATCTCACCACTCTATTGTGCGCGTGGGTAGTAGCTCAGCCAGGCTATTGTCTGGCCCAGCTCCCCAGCACGTACTTTATGCACAAACAGACGACACAGCGGCGCTGGCCAGGCAGCTCCGACATAAAGAAAACAACGTCCTCCCAAGATCGTTTATAAACACCCCTCCTCTCCCCCCAAAAAGCTCCAGCCAGCTCACAGCAAATAAGGACCCTCTGCAACACGGTGGCCACCTCAACCTGTAAACATCCACAGCAGCGAGGCCTCGGAGCTCCCACTGGCACCAACATCTCGCATCTGCCAAACGAGAGCCAGGGCTTAAAACTGCCTGGTGACTGAATGTGTGTGTGTGTGTGTTATGGACCAAAACCTTCACATGGAAAGCAGGGGCCATGTGATAGGGCTTAGCTGCAGGGTGACGAGCTGGGATATGTGCAGTGTAACTCAATGGTGTAATAAAACATTCCTCTCTGAGGCTCAAAGCTTAGCTCATTTGCCTCCAAGAGCCTTTGCTTGTGTGCTTCTGTGTGTGCGCGTGGTGTTTAGAGATACTTGAGAGAAGTTGAGAGGAAAGTTGTAAGTGTCCACCACCTCAACAAGGCCAGCGGTGGGAGCCCTTGACCTCTGAAGGGACAGACTGCCAGGGACAGCTGGTGTGGCCTGTGTTTATTTATTTATTTCTTAACAAAAGACAGGTGGTCACACTTGAAAAGGGCACACAAACACAGTCACACATGCACTTGTGTACAGACAGCACGCACGCACACAAACACTTTTTCCACCCACCCGCTCCCTTTCCATATTAACACACACGCGCATCTTGTTATCATCCACTTAATTTTGAAGGAGCACGTTATTTCGACTTTCAGAAAAATCGAAACACTTTCCAGTAAAGAAATCTTCATTTACTCCCCAACTGACATGATTGGGGGGGGGTTAGGGTTAAAACCACTGCTTTTAAGCGTGGTTTGGTCCCACGCTTAAAAGCAGGATCGAAGGCATTAATAATAATCAGCAACCTAAACATCACACATCAGTTGCTGCAAAGTGCATAAATACATATCAACTAGTGCCCTCACAGTGGCTTTGCCTTTTTTGGACTCGCTCACCCTGACAGTGCCAAGACAGTGTGTCCTTGGTCCACTGTACAGCTGTCACTTACTCACACTCGTTGACGCATATTTATAGCAGCAGCATCACTGGGCTCAACGCTCAGCACACTCAGACCACAGCTGGTCCCCCAAAAAGAATGGGTGAAAGACAAAGCCACGTGCTCCCGCTGGCCGACCGCAGTCGGTCCTGTCTGGAGCGCTGTGGGTGACTGTGCGTAACCCCCCCTCGCTTCTTCTCCTCCTCGCAGTCGTGGACCATTCTTGGTGTGAGGAGAGCATGTCGTGACCTTGTTGTCATTTTTGGTGTCATGGATAGGGTTGTGCTGAAAACCTGAACAGCTGCACTCTTATGTTTTCAAGTTACATGAAGTCATCACACCATTATGGCATTAAACATGCAGGGTAGGGAAGCACCAGCATCCTCAACAACTAACGGGTATAGATACATCATGGAGAGATCTTCCAACTTTACGAGTACTGTATTTTGGGATTATATACATTTATCCAGCCTATTAAAGTAATTCATACCACCATCTATCCATCTGCTTTAAATGTAAGGATGTTTTGCACTGAATCTCATCTATAACTCAGTGCAGCTTCAAAAGCAACTCTCTTTCAAGTCTTTTATGTCCATCTCCGAGATTCTTAAAGCCTTATCAAGAAATGTGCAGACAACTTGACGCCTTGCTTGCCAGCAGCTGTCTGCTCACTCAGCCAGAAATCAAGCGGTGCCCTCGGACACCAACTGCAAGAGCTCCCCTAAGACCGGAGCCACAACTGGCCCGCTGAGCACGGGATGTGACTCAACAGCTCACAGAGCACATTCGCCACGAGCTCCAGGAAGCGCGCTCATCCAAGCTAATATCTGTAAAAACACGCCACATGATTGATTTCTGTAAAGACGCAGCGACCGCCAAGAACAATTACTCACGGCGCACAATACCTGACCCTGAAACCAGTCATCGTCAGTGACACGCAGCAGCCAAAGAGAAAGTGATGACTGCGCCTCAAGGTCGTGTCCAGCAGGGACGACTGCAGCCAAATCGTCTGCTGCAGAGGTCTGGTTCTGTTCAACCTCTGGGTCTTGTGTTTTAATAAATACATTTGATAGGAGATCCTCAAGGTCAGCTGTGAAGAAAAAAAAAAAAAAAAAAAAAGGAAGGCTGGATCAGAATCTCATTATCATTGCAGACAAAAACTTACATACTTTGACTAAAAGGTTGAAACTCTGCCTGTTTAGCACAGCGAGAGAAATGTGTTTGTCCACAGAGGATGTGCCCAGTCTGAGAGGAACTGATCCAAGTACTTGAAGTTTGCTGCCACCTGCTGATGGTTGTACCCACAAAACACAGACACCTGTGCAACCTGTGCGACTCTAGTTTTCGTTTGTCATGTCACATACTATAACACAATCCAGACACAAAGAGCTGTATACAAAAGTGTTAAAGTTTATTTCAGAATGAAATACATATTTACAAGACACCTGGTTCACATAAAAACACAAGGTATAAAAATTCAATCTCAGTAATATTTCATAAGAGACAACTACATATACAAACATCTGGTTCGTCCTCTGGTCTTCCCTTTACGTTGAGCAGCTGCAGCACAGTACTTCATCATATCGTCCGCTGTAACTGTGGAACAGAGAAAATGTACAATTTACACACAAGTCGAGCGTGTTCATACAGACCTACCCCTACAGCTGCACCATTGCACACCTTGTAAATGACTTGAAATCCAACCTGATGGAACATAGTAATGAGGAAAAAAAATCCCAACTTCAATGACTGTACTGAAAGCATTGTGACCTACACAACAGTCCCACAAAAAAAAACAAAAGACTATCCTGTTAAGCCCAATTTGCATGGGATCAGAATGACCGGGGAACCACAGATCTTACAATTATCCCCAACATGAGTTTCATAAAACACATTTGCATGTTTTAAAACAACTTGAAATTAATATTGGATTTCATCCATCAAATATTTTACTGCCCTCATTGATTTGTAGCTCTCTCTCTCTCTCTGAATCAGCTTCCTCAAATGTTTCCCCAAAACTTATAGAAACTTTCATGTTCCTCACCAGTGCAGCCTTTCTAGTTCTGTAGTGAGAACGAGGCAGAAGGAAGGTGTGAAGAAAGCAGAGACACTGCAAAAGCCTTGACAATGACAACAATTTTACAAAGTTCTGTAAACGTATTGAACATTAAAAGACTGAAACATGCCACTTGTATTAATATTTAGACTCCTTAATTACATGGTTGATCCGGTCTCGCCACCTCAACCGCCACTCCCTCTAAAATGTTCACCGAGTCGGAAACAACTAAAACAAAGAGAGCTTAGGTCCCGAAGACTGTAAGTAGGATGTGTACGTTTTCATTTATACTAAATCCAACTCTTTCAAAAAAATAAATAATTTCACAAATTTCATTGTAACATATGTGTGGACTGATGAGCAGTGGCTGAGGCTCATAAAGCAGAGCGGGTCATTCAATAATCACAAGGTCGGTGAACCGATTCCCAGCTGCAGAAATGTTGCATCACGATGACACTGAACTTTTATTGGTGTGCGAGAGCAAGAACGTGCTGTATGTCTAGAATAAAAGTACTGTACAAACATGTGTCTACAAGGGTAAATGCGGCATGCAGTGCAAAGCTCTTAGTGTGGTCAACAAGACTAGAGATGCGCAATGAAAATGCAATGCCTCGAGGAAACTGTTGTTGTGATTTGGCATTATACAAAAAACACTGAACTGAAATCATTTACCATGACGTGTCTTCAGTTCAGTGTGAACACAAAGGAAAGCCTTCAACAGATTGATAACAGCTTGAAGCCCACACATGTAAAGGCACATCTTCACTGCCATGGCAAGTGCTTTTCCAAAACACACCTAGTAACTACCTTGAGCATTTATACGAATTACATCTGAGCTGAGGATATCAGTCACGGATGCGCTTGGTTTTGGTAACTTTACTAGTTGCAGTTATATTATGACTTGTACATTTTATGTCTGGAAAGCAAACAAGCACGCTGTGAATCATAAGATAAAAACAGTGACTTAATTTTAAGGTTTTCAACTTAAACAATGGCTGACACATCTGACACTGAGCGAGAAGGAAAATCGACATGTGACTTACTCTATGATGGTGCAAAC
The DNA here is from genome assembly GCF_964374335.1 of Astatotilapia calliptera. NCBI lineage: Eukaryota > Metazoa > Chordata > Actinopteri > Cichliformes > Cichlidae > Astatotilapia > Astatotilapia calliptera. Next base: position 31,869,306 of record NC_137440.1, on the reverse strand, counting down.
GGAGCAACAGAGGCTGGAGCACCCGGAGCACTGGCGGCTACAGGAGGAACACACCTGACGCTCACACTGGGAGCACCGTGTTCTGGACCCCTGGCTCTTCTGACAGACACAGCAACGTGTAGCAGGCACCGGTGCACCTAAATAGCAGAGACATCCGTACAGTACAGTGAAACAAAGCATTTAGGAAAACATGCAGGTTAAAAGCAACCAAAGTAAGCATCCAAACATGCAATAATGCTGACATCTGCTGGTAGAAAGCATGAACTGAACCGACTATCTGTCATTTCTTTGAACTCAGAAACTTCAATGTCACTTTTTAAAGAGACTCAAGCCTGATAGGATAACTTCTTCGACCTGGTAGATCTTTTGGCTGCTCCCTTTAGGAGTGACCACAGCCTCCATCTCACCCCATCTCCGGCTGTCACACCAACCCTCTGCATGTCCTCCTTTACTACATACATTAATTTTCTCTATGGTTTTCCCCATTTTCTTTCTGCCTGATAACTCCCTGTTCAACATCCTTTTGTCCAATATATCCACTATTCCTCCTCTGAACACGTCCAAACCATCTCAGTCTTACCTCTCAACTGTGTCTCCAGAATGACCTACACATTTCTAATCTGCTACATCCTGGATGCTTCCAATTAAAATCTTAATGTCTTTAACTCTGCCACCTCCAGCTTGGCCTTCTGTTTTTGTGCCAGTGCCATTGTCTTACAGCACAGTAGGTCTCAATGCCGTCTTGTAAACCTTCCCTTTCACTCTTGCTGTTATCCTTCTGTCATAAATAACCCAACAGTCCACCCTGCCTTCACACTCTTCTTCACCTTTCTTGTGCACTGTCCATTGCTTTGGATGGTTGACCCCAGGAATTTAAAGTCATCCACCTTCTATTTATTTTACAGGAATTTTGTTGGACAAGTCATCAATAACACCAACATAATAAATGGAGGTTAAGTAGAAGCATTTATGCACCTGCCCCTTTCCTTATTTCACAAAACACACTTTTAAAACATATTACAGCTGAGTTTAACTAAACTTTATTCTGGATCATCTATGTAGACACTTTTCTTTACAGATATCATGCAGTTTTCATTAGGTTATAGGTTCAAAAAGACCACATACATGGACTTTTACTTTTGTTCCATTTACAAGAGGTTCAGTGTGTCACTAGATGTCACTGTTTTCACATGTATTTTGTTTACCTTTTGCTCAATAATCATTTCTGCTTCCCATCTTATCATAAACTCTGGACTAAAGCACTCTGGCGATGGTCACACACCACACTGCACTGAAAACTGACTGGTTCGTCAGCTATCCTTGTTGGTTCAGTACTGAATAGTTTACTTTTCACACATTTAAACTAATTCTGCTTTTCATTTTTGCTTATCCTTTACTGGGTGCATCAACTACAGACTTCAAACTCTTCTTCATCTGTTTCAGTTCAGGCTCACCTTGTGCACCACTTGTTTTTGTGAGTCTGCCATCATGTCCAATCAGCGTCTGGCCCCTCAGAAGCGTATGGCTGCATGCAGGGGGCTCATGCTCTACGGACTTCTCCTCTCCGGTCCATATTTTGCCCACCACTGCCTTGGCACCGTTGAAGAGTAGGTTTTTCGTCTTTTCTATGAGAAAATGGAAGCGGGGGCACTTACAGTTGAACCCAAGAAGCTAATGTTCATAGCAACAACAGCAGGCAAAGTTAATGAACAATGTAGGATCGATAGTGTAGTTTAACTATACACTCAAATACAATCAAAGTGACCTACGCGATTTGAAAACTAATATAAAAGGACGATATACTTGAAGCTAACAGCGCAAGCTTACCTAACAGGTATGTGCGCAACGATGATGCTAGCATTGGCTAACGGTGCAGCGAAGCCACACAGTACCCAGAAAGGTGGACTTACCGTATATTTCTTGCCTGTATTTGTTCCCAAACACGCCGTAATTATTCAGCTCCTGTTGCCCAATGTGTATTTTGTATTGGGAAGAAAATGTTTCCGGAAAAGGACAAGCTCGTTTCGTCATTTTGGTTGCTAAAAGTGCTGTACCTTACTCCCACGGAGGACCACACTTGTTTGTTGCGGGAAAAATGAAACGGAGGCAGACAGGAGCCAATCACAAGGACGTTTTACCGTCACGTGGGTGCTCATCCCCGTTCCGGAAAGTGCGCCACTTTCCCACGTGACTAATGCTTTTCATGCTGCCTTCATGGACTGTCGTCAATGTTGTGTGTTACGGATTTTAATTTTAGAAATCAGAGTAAAAAAATCAATGTACAAATTAATTTATCTTTGTGATGGAGTCAATACAGTCCCAATGGACTCAGCTAACAGTAAATTAGTAATATATAGACAATTATATCATTTTTTGAAAACAGCAAGACTGGGCTCCAGAAATCAGATTATCATAAAACGTTTTCTTTATTGGATCATGGAAACACATCCACGTTTTTGATTTGCGATATGGCTATAAATGTATTTATAAATCCAATATTTTGACTCACAAAAACAGTGGGATATTTAACTACAACACAACAAACACAGTTAGCGTGGATCAAAGCTTATATGTTTGTTTATTATATAATGAAGTGAAGGTAACTTGGAGAAACATGCTTCAACATGACACACTGCCAGCGCTTCCATCAAGGGAAGGGGGTGGGATAAAGACTTAAAACATCTGGATCATGCACTCTCTGGACTTTCCAACGCCAACCCACTTGACTAAGAAGAGAGAAAAGAGCACAAAGAGTTTTGGTTATGTGTGAGAAAATTTATATTGAGATACACGAGTGTTATTTTCTCTCACACGTACTAGGAACTCCAATGTGGTTCTCAATGAAGCGGATGTAGTTTTGTGCCTTGACTGGGAGGTCATTCCACTTCCTAGCTGCTGAAGTGTCTGTCTTCCAACCTGGGAAGGTCTCATATTCAACCTCCACTTTCTGCAAAACGTCCATGTTGGCTTTGTGTTGAAAAGAAACCAGTTATTACCAACTCTTTAATCAGTCAGTCCTAAACAAAGACCATCAAATTAGGGAAATCGTTTACTCTTTTCCACAACCTGGAAAGTGGGGAATCCTCTTCCCGTTGAGTTTGTAGGCAACTCCAACTTTAATTTCATCCAGCACATCCAGAATGTCAAGTTTTGTCAAAGCAATGCTGTTGAATAGATGTCACATTTAACATGTGCGGTTAATCAGTGTCAGGCTGTGTGACGGTGCAGGAAAATGGCATGCTCGTGGGATAAAACACAAAAACCACAAAGCAGCAGATGAGCACCAGTCCTAATCACTCACGCAGTGAAACCATTAATCATGTGAGCATATCTGACGATGACCAGATCCAGCCAGCCGCAACGTCGCTTCCTTCCCGTGGTCACACCCACTTCGTGACCCCTCGTCTGCAGCAGCTCTCCTATTGCCTACAGAAATAAGCAAGAAATAAACATCTCTGCCTGTTATGATCCTAAAGATCTAAAAATAAATAAATAAAAATACATGCATATTAAGTACACACAGCCGAGTACAATAAAACATCACGAGTTGGAGGATGCCCTTTGAACATCTTGACCTTAGTCCCTATGGCCTGTTCCCGTTACAGGTAACATTAACCCCAGCACACACAGTAAATATATCCTTAACTAAGAGTCTGACCCTAAATTTATCCCTGCGAACATGTGATCTGGAAAAGAGGTAAAGAGCCGTCTCTCACAAAATTTGACAGCTGCACTCAGTGAGAATACCCCCCCCCCCTTCACACACAGGCCTGCCAGCCGTGCTGCCTGTGTGTCAGCTGGGGGATCACAAACAAACTGTATATGTCAAGCTGAATATCTGCGTGTTACATAACATGTCATGTGTCTCTTTTTACAATACACAGACCGTGAAGGCCAAAAGCCAAACGCGTGACAAGATTTGCCAAGTGCTGCTGCGATACCAGGCACTCACATTGAGCTGTTCGGTGGGGAAGGCTCCAATGCCGACTCTGGTCGTGTAGGCCTTCGCGACGCCAAACACGTCACCAATATTCATCGGAGGGATGCCGAGACCGGTGCATGCTCCTCCCACGGTGCAGTTTGATGATGTCACAAAAGGATATGTTCCTAGAGAGACAATTTTGTATATTACAGCAGCAGCGATTTCTTCCCTTTTCATCACCCATATCCAAAGTAAAGTGAAAAAAAAAGCAAAACAACAAAACTATTGCTATGGCTCCTACCAAAGTCGATGTCAAGCAGAGCAGCATTGGCCCCTTCAACCAGAATTTTCTTAGGGGGGCCATGAAGAGCTTCGTACATATAATAAACACCGTCTCTAACCATCGGCCGCAATCTCTCAGCGAATTCCTCCATGAAGCAAGAAAACAGAGATATGTCTCAGTGCTGGAAACAATAACAGACAGTCACTCAATAACATCACTCTTATCAGTTTCTACCTTTAGTTTTTTCAGCTGGTCCTCAACGTCAACCGTCAAGGATGGATACATGGACTGATACTGTTGGACGAGATTCTTGAATCTAAAGAGATTTACCAGAGGTGTTACCCATGACATATCACTGTATACAAATGGATTTGACTCCTCTGCCTGAGTTTTACACACCATTCCTACCTAGTAGAGAAGTCCTTGAAGTCACCCAGGAGATCACATACGCGTAGACCAGTGCGAGATGCTTTGCTGGAGTATGCAGGTCCAATGCCCTTCTTGGTAGTTCCAATGCTATTACGTAAAACAATGTGTGAGATCAGTGTTGTATTCAATAAATTATCGTGTTGCGTCCTTTGGGAAAGGGTCAGGCTGACTCTGAATGGTGTCCTGCCCTCCTCACTATCGCTACCCTTACTTCTTTCCTTCTTGCGCTTGTCTTTCAGTTTCCTGTAAGCCATCAACAACCTGGTGGAAATCGAACACTGTGGAGAGACAGAAAAAACGATCGATAAGATGCAACCTTGAAGAGATGAATTAAACGGGCTATATATATATATATATATATATTTAAACATGGAAACAAAGAACATCTTCATAGATGTACCGAGGTGAGCTCTGTCTGAGACAATGAGTCTCTTCTCCCAGCCTTTCAGACCTGGTCAGAGAATAGAAATCACATGATTACATGCTAATTTGAGTCCACACTAGTTTCACTCATTTCTGCTAAAAATACCTTTCTTGTCATTTTTATCCCCTTCTTCAAACAAACCAGGTAGATGTATAACTACTCCATTACCTAGAAGATGAAGGGAAAAAGCAAGTGAAGGTAAATATTTGAATAATAGCGCATCTCTGTAAATAATAGAAATTGAAGCCTTTACCAATAAGAGATATGCTTTTGGGGTTAATGATCCCACTGGGGAGAAGGTGGAAGTCGTACTCCTTCCCATCCACCACCACTGTGTGTCCTGCATTATTCCCGCCCTATGGATCAAAGAATGTTTATTATTAATAATTATAGTAACTGGCAATGAGCAAGACATACAATCAAACACCCAAGGCCACCTCATCACTTTTAGCCACACTAACATGCCCCGTCTGATTTTTATGATGAGTGATAAGTGCCCTCTTTCCTGAGCTTTTCGAGCATCTATTTTAACTAACAGACTTGGCTGTTGCTGGTGGATCCTCCACTCTGTTCCCCCCTGGATAAGACCTGGCCTTCTCATGTATCATGTCAGCCTGAGAATGTGACCCCTGGAGCCCGGTGGGTTGGGCTCTCAAGCCTTCAGAACACAGGGTTCTAGTCCTGTCAGTAGTACAACACTGCAGGCTGTTGACAGCCTTCTCCGTGCCTGCTGGAGCTGAAGAGACCTCTTGACCGTTATGTGTCTTATGCAAGGCCGGGTCACAGACTGACCTGTCTGGACCTGTTTTTATTGATGATTTAATGCAATCAGAAAGAGTCAGTCAGAGGAAATTTACCCGAGGTGTTAGGTCGATTACAAGCATTAAAAGAGTAGTCAGGGTTTCGAAAAAGTGCACTTATTCATGATGCCTGACAGTATTTAAGACATTCGTTTTGAGCTGTCACAGCTGCCGATTGCATATTTTAAATTCGTCACAAATATAAACACGTCGCTTTATTGTAGTGGGGAAAAATATCCACAGCTACACTCGCGTTAAATATACCGGAGGTGCGAGTGTTTTCGCTTTCGCACCTGTTGCACATTACCAGGCGCCAGCAAGTCACAGAATTTATCGTGAGATCACGAATTCATGCAAAAATACTCAGCAGCACCACTCACAGGCAAATCAAATCCACACGTTTACCTGACATCTGCAGACAATGTCAGCTTCGGTAGCCAGTAAATCCACGACCTTCCCTTTCCCCTCATCTCCCCATTGCGCACCGAGCACCACGGTCACTTTGTTCCCCGCGTCATTACGCGGTCGCTTCTGCCCGGTGGCAGCGGGTTGATTTGCGTTTTTTTGGTCTTTCCCCGACCAGCTGAGCGACATGGTGTTGCCTTGAGCCTGTCCGCCTCAAGAAGACCCAACTGTCTCCAAGAGCAGCATTGCCATATGTGTAACCGCATATCCGATGATGTCAGAGCCAGACGCACAGAAGTACGTAGCTGTGCTCAAACAAATCACCCCCAAAGCTGCTGAAGCACCGAGATAACAGTTTTTACACAACCGTCACGAAGGTGGAATTGCTTAAACATTACTTTTTGAGGCTTCTCTAACAGATTCAGATTGCCTCAATACCGCCATCTATGCGAATCAGACGATCAAAAACAGAACAGACGAACAGTATCTTCAATTTTATTAAAATATACCCAACATTAAAAGTTACAGTCCATTCTCGCTCTCCTTTATACGCATATATCCTGTCGCAGATCATTTGATTAACAAAGAAATTAAGACATAAGATTTGTATTATTTTATGATTCAATATCTCAAACCAAACACTGCATCTTTTTATGGGTGCTGCAAACATAAACAAAGCTTATAGCAAAAACACATTCACTGCATATTACAACAATTATACAAACATAAAGAACATTTAGCTTTTTTTCTCCCCCTCAAAATAGTCCTCATAAACACAAAAACCCTCCAGTTTACATAAAGTGACTCGGTAACGTGAAAACTAAGAGGAGAACTAAGGCTGATAGAGCTTTTGCCACTGTGGCACTCTCTTCCCCAAACATTAACTGCAGACTCAGTCGCTGTTTTAAAAAAAAAAAAAAAAACAACAACTCAAAACTCATCTTTTTAAAACTGCTTTTGGTTAATTTTTTGCCTGTTTTATTTTCTCTTTTTAAATCTTTTTATGACTTGTAATCTTATGTGCAGCACTTTGTGATTCTGTCTTGAAAGGTGCTATAGAAATAAACATTTATTGAAGAAAAAAAAAAAAATCCCAGCCTCAGATGTGGTCGCTCTTCTTGGTCAGGATGAGGCTTCACAGAAGACTTCCACATCCTCCAATCAACATTATGGAATCCCAATAAAATAAACTGTTCTGAACTCCTGCTCGGAAGTCAGCATTTTCTTTTCCCTCTCGATTTTCTTTTTCTGGAGTCACCTAGAGAGAACAAATGCTCAAATCAATAGTGCGAATGAAAGCGTGTACTTTAATACCTTTCACAGTTATTTCTGTAAGCGACACTGCCGGCTCAAAGGCCCTTGGCAGAGAGGCGCTTTGCTTGCAAACTATTATTGGCTTAGAGATGCCCAGAGTTTGAGTTAATTTTTTTTAATACATTTTATATCATGTACAGTATGTTTAATTAAAGTTTAATTAACAAAACAGCTTACAAGAAGCACACGAGACTGTTAGCAGGTTAAATCGTTGCAGATTCAGAGAATGGACAAGAATATATGGAGGAAGAAGAAGAGGACACAAAAGTGACAGCTTTCATGAAATAACTGTCCACAATGGCTTCACAGAGACTCCACAAACGGCGAGGCTGTTTGAGATCAGAAAACTTAATTTCAATAGATTAACCACTAATTAAAGATGAGTTATTATTGCACAAGACAATACTTTTATGTTGCCCCCCGGCTCAAGTTTAACAGATATCACAAACCCCAAGAGTTTAGCCCGACAACCAGCTAAACTGGGAGAGCGTTAAGAGAGACGGCCGTGTGTTAAAAGTCAGACAACACAGACAAATGAGATCCAGATTCCGGTTAGACCAACAGATGACGTGTTATTTGGAACAAAAGCTCTGACGATGATTGAGTTAATTTCCGGCTTACGGTTTGCCATCCCATCGACTTGACCTACCTCACTGCAACACACAGCCTGTTTTATGTTTAGTGTGTCCTTTCCCACTGTTACCTTGTGTTTCAGAACGGAAAACAGAACATTCAAACAAAAAGGGACCACAGGTTTTAAAAAATCCATTCAGTATTCAATCTTCAAGACAAATGCTGCACGCTGCATTCATACTATTTAATTTAAATGATATGTATTCATGTAAAATATTTATGCACATATAGTAAAATAGCCCATACATAAGATATAAAATGTTAAATGGAATAAAAACAACACTAACAGAGGATTCGCTTTAAGAAACGTCAAGAGGCTAGCATTCCAGAGATGGCCTTTATTGAAGTGAATGGATAGGTTACCTTGATTACTCTTCTTTTTGTTTCGTTTAAAGAGCTTCATCTGTTTCTTTGGGTCTGGCTTAAGGGCTTCGGACACAGATGCCAGATCTTCTGGTTCCAGTGCATCTTGGACGTCGCATTGCACGATGCCTTCATCGAGCGTAATCAGGCTCTTTTTGGGGTCTGCAAGTTTGCAACTATCGACCTCGTCTTGGCCAGACGTTTTCGCCCCCGTGTACGCGGTCTCCTCGTGCCACTTCTCTTGCCCTACAGTCTCTGGTAAATGGCTTGGTTTATTAGTAGTTTTTCCTTTCCCCTCTCCCATAATATCGCTTTCCATGCTCCGCTTTGTGTCCGTACTTGGAATTTCTTTGACATGAACGTTTACGCTAAGATCCGTTGGCTGCTCGGGGGCCGGGCTGGGTGTGTCGTCAAACGTAGCCTCCAGCAGGTCAGAGTCTGAGAGGGATGAAGGACTGATGACGCTGGTCTCTGCTGAATCTAGTGAAAAGCCATTTGTGGGGAGGCATGGTTGGTGGTCCCCTTTAACCTGAGACTGAGCTTGAGTCACATCTATGGGTGATGCTGCATCTTTCTCTGGCTGCAGAGATGTAGGTCTTCCCAGGAGTGCCGCTGGAGCTGTCTTTCCTGGGAGTGTGCTTGGAGGTGCGGCTGTGCCGTCGTGCACTGCATTCAGCTGAGGAGCCGGCAGAGTCTCTTCTGACGGGCTTATAAAGCCGTTCACCTCGCCCGTGCTGTTGTGGCGACCCTCTGTCCGAGACGCGGTAGGAGCGGAAATGGTGGCCATGTCGACGGCTTCTTCGCCTACAGACTTCACACTTGATCCTGGGGGACAGAACAGCCGATCAGTTAACAGAATTAACATCTGAAGTTAGGGGATGTTCTGCAGCGAGCAATGAGACAGGACGACTAGAGGCTCTCCATAAAAAGAAATGCTCACATGGGCTCCACAAAGCAAAAAACAAAAACAAACAAAAAGCAATGGCGCTAACTTAGCGAGACGGGAGGCGGTGCAGAAGCACAAATAATCCAACAAGGCAGTTTTGTGGCTCGCGGTTAAGCGGATCAGGAGCGGAGCTAGGAACTGCGGATGGAGACCACGGCCTCGTATCCTTACCATGTGGGCAGGTATCCCTACGCATTTCACTAGAAGGGAGGCTTTCCGAATCGCACCTTGGCCGGGTCTTTCTGAGGCTGAAACCTTTTCTGATGTCCGCCAGGAGGTTTTCTATGATGCAGCCGTCGTTCTGCGGCACAAAACCTTTCTTGACTAAAAAGAAGGGCACAAAGAGGACATGGGAAACACGATAGTCACATCACATCTTGTTCAAAATTTTCTAGTACAGTAGAAGAACACAGCGCTCTTCACAACTTACTTATTTTCCCATTCTCTCCTTTCTGTCTCTTGGACTCTTCCTCTGCCAGCTGCTTCTTTCTCTTCTCAGCCTTGGCCGCCTGTTCTGTCCGAGTTTTGTTTTCCTGTTATCATTAAGGAAGGATTTCACTATCTCGCAAGTACAAAATGTACATAGCAGTTTGTCTTTGTGTCATTTGGGCCGTAGCATATTAACATGTCTTAGTTTTCCACAGTTTATTGATACAAATGTTACAAACAAAACACTACCTCCCACACACAAGAGGAAGATTTAACAGTGCCAAGTACACACACACACACACACACACACACACACACACACACACACACACACACTCTTAAGATTGTCTCATAATGCTTGACATCAACCAAAGCGGCCTCTGACCTTCAGCGCCTTGATGAAGAGTCCTCGGAAAGTCCTGATGGTACCGAAGAGTTCCTCCAGTGACAGCTGATTGGCATCTTCACATAAATAGACAGCCAGTTCACCCTTTTTCGTCTCAATCGCGGCGAATCTCTCGTTTAATTCTCCGAACAACTCCAGATTTGCCTGCAGCAGAGAGAGAGAAGCATTTGGGATGTGGATCCAGCTGCCAAGAAAACAGTGCCGAGTTATGCAGTTTTGCAGCCATTTGGAGAAAAAGCAAAGATTGACATTTTACCTCGAGAACTTTTGCATACTGCTCCTTCACCTCCTCCGCAGAGTTGGAGACTTTCTTGGCTGTCTCATTCAGCCGTTTGAGTAACGCACTGGCTTCTGACTGAACAGAGTCCAGGTTAATTCTGAGGAGCAAGGGTGACAAGCGCCAAGTGTTAGAAATCTTTGACAAAATAGTTGAAGAAAAAAAAATTAAGACTAAGTTTGCATGAAAGATTTCCATACCCTGCTGCCTTTTCACATATGGCTATTTCATCCGGTAGAGCCAACAGCTCTGGGTGGTTTGCCTCTGCTTCCTTTGCAAAACAAGCCATGCAATGGGTGATTAAACAATTTCATGACTGAGGAGAAAAAAAACCCCCAAAAGACACTGCAGTAGCTGCTGGCCAGTTTGCGTACCTCCAGGATGTGATGAAGCAGCGTAATGCGGCTCTTGTTGGCCTTGGTTTCTGTGAGCTTGAGCAGGGAGCTAATCTTGAACCCCTCGGCGTTCCCAGTGTGACTTCCCTGAAAGTGGACCAGTGATTAAAAATGCAAACTGTCTAAATGTCAGCTCAACTGACGGAGAAATGAGGGATGAGGTTCTTACATAGTTGAGAAAATTTCCCACGTCGAGGATGAGCCTGCAAAAACTGGGCATGAGCGTGCTCGTTCTAAGAGCTGGGAAACCAGTGACATTGTGTTAACATATAAGACATATTTTAAGCTAGCCAATTAAAACAAAGTTCACCCTTAATCAAATTTCCTTATTTTTCCACAATCAGGCCTGTTGTGCTATTTTCATAAATGATGTCCCAGTTATTTAGCAAATAGACAAGCTTCGTTGTGCAGGAACTTTTTTCTTGCTTAAGTGAATGCATCGTCATCACTGAACAGAAGGAAGCCCACATCCATCCCCACGTGAAGCATGCGCCTGTGACAGATAACAGGACGCAAACATTAATGATACTCCTCTCACCTGGGCTGTAATGCCATCTACTCGCATTAAGCTGGTGGATATATTCATCCATCTACTCAATTTCCTTCCTCCCCAAACCACTGCCTTATCCTCTTCCTGAGGCACTCCCAAGCCAGCTGACGCACATAATGTCTCCAGTGTGTCCCGGGCTTTCTCCCTGTTGGATATGCCCAAAACGTCTTCACCTAGGAGGCGACCGGATAGCATCGTAGTCAGACACCCACTCACCTCAGCTGGCTGTGGAGGAGTGAACGCGGATGACTACGTTCCTCACCTGTACAAACAGTGCTCAGTCATGACAACATGATGGGGATGGACTAATCAAGCTGACAGCTTCGCCTTCACACTCAGCTCTTTCTTCACCATAACAGACTAACACACTGCCCGCATCACCGCATATCGTGCAGCAAATCCATTTGCCAATCCTGCACTCCTCCACTCACGAACTAAACCTGTAAATACGTGAACTCCTCCACATGAGACGATAGCTCAGCTCCACCCTTTTCCTGGCGGAGGATCGTGGGCTTCGCTCTGTCTCACTTGGCTTCAAGCCACCTCGGAGATGGATGTGGTGGCTAGAAGTGCTCAATAAAACACACATTGTGCAAAAAGCCAGCATGATTCGGAGAATGCAGAGCCAGACACCCTTCCAGGTGTAGATGGCTCGGTAAAGAGAGAAAATAGTTCCCACACAAAACTGCTCAAAATAAGAATTATGGATTTGGGTTTTTTTTGAGTAGCTGCATCATGATTTCTGGAAAGAGACGTTGCAGTTGCACAAATCCAACATTTTCTGCTTTGAATATCCTCAAGGCAAGTGCCATGTGCTTTCATTGGAGTCAAGAGTTCAACAGATACACTGATGAAAAGCCAGAAAACTGATTTTAAGGTGAACCCCTCCCTTAAGAATTATAGCTGAATGCATGCGAACACAGGTGAGGGACTAAGGTTTACTTACAGTGGCAGGCCTCCTCCATAAACTTGACTTTAGGTTTGAGCATCTCCAACACTGATGCAGTTTCCTCGCACAAAAGCATGCACTCAATCCTCAACTGATAACTGAAGAGAAGAGCGAGAAGAGAAGAAGTCACGCACACGGCAGCCACGCAAGCAACACTTAAAGCAGAAATAAACTTAAAAGAAGGGGGGGGGGGGTTACCACGGCACAGTAAGGAGAGCGGTGTAGAAGCGATCGACGTTTGCCAGCTTGTCTTTCTCTCCCTGGTAGGACTTCAGATTCTCCATCTACGTGAAAACACAAAGCACTGACTCAGACAAAGCACCATCATTCTCAAGCAGGGCCTTAATTGGCAGATAAAAACACTCGAGGTAAGGATGTTGGCAGCACAAACCTCATGCTTCTCTGGCAGGAGCTTAAGCAGCTGTTTTAGCACCTCCACGTCAAACCGAGTCCGATCCCCACTCTGGATCATGCCCACAAACTCCTCGTTTGTGCTGGACGGAGAGAACATAAAAGGTAGAAGCACGAGCAAAACGCATCAAATCACAAAAATGTGTTTGATATCTCACCATTTGAACTGCTTGAGGAATATATTCACGTTCAAGCTTTTCTTTGGGTCGATGAACGTGATCTATAAAAAGGTGGGTGGAGAAGGGGGGTGTAAGAGAACAAAAACAGGATTACTGATTGTTCGCCTCTGCTTATTAGCAGTGTTTTTCTGAGTGTTTCTGCTCCGAGGAGCACCGTCGAGAGCTGACCAAGCACACCTCTTTAGGCTCCTTCTTGACAGGAGCAGCTGCCCCCTTGTCTTTGTGTTCGGCCACCGGGAGGCAGAACAGCTGCTCGATGCTGCTGTAGTCGGGCTCGTGAGGAGGCGGCTCTTTCTGAACCGAGGCCCACATGGAGTGACCATCTGTGTGCACGAAGGAAAAGAGTAACCCGTCATGAGCTTGTGCGGCTCCACTTTTGTACGGACATTGTGCCAAGTGATCATCTCTCTCCTTCCAGAAACTTGAGGGAAGCCTTCGACACCCACATTAATTAACACCCAATTTTGGATGGTTTAACAACTCGGAGCGCTATTCATGTCAGCGCTCCACTCCCATCAACTGTCCACTACACAGATGGCAGCAGCCAATGCCTTTGCTTAAATTCCTCATAATTATTGCTATTTAAAAATGCGGGACCTATACTGTATGAGCTGATAATACAGATTTATGCAACAGAAGAATTAGTATGAGATTTGACAGTTATTAAAATTAAAATAAAAAATTTTAAAAAATGGAGGTTTTATCCGCTTACCAGTAACAGTGCGAAGTTTCTGCCAGTTGAGCTTCTTCATCCTCAGAGTGGGACAGCGGCTTGTCTTTGAGGGCGCGCTGCAGCCCAGGGCCAGGCTACTCTGGGCCACAATCATGCCTGTTGGAGGTGGAGGCGGAGGAGGCATGCCGGGTAAAGGTGGAGGCGGTGGTGGCCCACCACCCATCCCTGGTAAGGGCGGGGGAGGAGGGGGGACCCCTGGTCCAAAGGGCAGAGGAGGTGGTGGTGGTGGCGGGGGAGCCATTCCAGGCAATGGAGGAGGTGGCGGGGGACCAGCAAACCCTCCAGGTAGCGGTGGAGGAGGTGGCGGTGGTGGTGGTGGCGGGCACTGCTTAGAGGGCGGTAGAGGGGGTGGTGGGGGTGGCGGTGGAACAGAGGTACACAGTGGCCTTTTAGGGGACGGTGTGCTTTTGTTTGGCTTCTCCGTGTACGGGTGATCCAGCTCCGTCTGCACAGCCTTATCCACTTTGACCCGCAGTCCGTCCACCTCGTGCCGATCGTCGCAGCTTTTTCTTTTAAAAACCATCAGCCGCTGCATGATCTTCTCACAGGACTCCATCTGAGCTGCAGCACAAAACCAGAACACACACACGATGTGAATTAGCTTCCCACTCTACAACAGAAGCTTTCAGCCATCCTAACACCGGCTCCCTGCCTTTCATCTCAAGGCGATCTATATGCCTGAATAATCACTCGTCTTCACCATGTGGCCACTAAGCAGCCATTAGCCTCTTTTAAAGTGTTGATCTGGAGTGAAAGCATTGTTGCTGCTGTGCTGACTCACAGTCCTGGGCGAGCAGTATGGCTCTGTTAGTGATGGCCTCCAGAGCCAGCCAGATGTCAGGGCGCCCTGGTCCCAGCACCAGCAACGTCTGCAGGATGGACAACAGCTGGAGAGAGGCTGGGGAGCTGCTCACCTGCACACAAACACCCACAAGAACATTAAGCTTGATAATTTGCACAAGGATAATAAGGTATTTTAATCTGTAGCTTATTAACAGATCCCTCTCTTTACTGTGACACTTCTGAGAGAAAAGCCGCATTCATGCAGTGTTCTGCTTGATGGACTATATTTTTTATTAGGAGGAGTTGACAGAGCCATTTCAATAGGCTTTTCTCACCTTGTTAAAAAGTGTAGTAAAAACCTCCAGGTGATTACTCATATCAATGCCCCCATACACTCGCAGGAGCTCTTCCTCATCTTCAGCCATCGCCTCTTCAAAAGCTTCGCACTGAATAATCAAGTCTTCATCCTCCTGCTCCCTGCAAACGCACACACGCGTATTACAGTCATAGCTCGGTTCATAGTTTAGTTCAGTCCCATTTTCAGTGTTTTTTCCTTAAAAAGTTCTGACAAGGACCTTTGATCCAATTTATGCCATTAATGGAAATACATCACAAAACTATTTTTCTAAAAGCACCATTTCACTTGCGGTGATTATAGCTTTTAAAAAGGAACCTTTAAAAATGTACCTCAGCGACTTTATTGCGGAAATTAAGAGGCTGAAAAAAATAATCAAATGTGAACACCAGAAGGATGGCTCACCTCAGCTTTGGCAGAACATCAAGTAACTGAAGCCCTGCAAGCAAAATAACACAAAATGACACAGCTCCGAGTAAAACAACAAGAAATCATGAAATGTCTTACAAACAGTGTCGCCTGCCGCCACACAGGACTATATGTTAGTTTGGGGGGAAATTCCAGGAAGTCACGGGTGAACAATCAGAAAGGAGGCGTGGCCAATCAGGTGGCTGATTGGTCCAAACCAATTGGACCAATCAGGTGGCTGATTGGTCCAAAACTAATATGCTGGGGGAGAGAAGCTATGGGATATTTCTCAAACCATCATGAATGTGGTGCTCTTCAGGAAGCTTGGCGGTTAACACTTGTTCCTCATTTAAAATAACTGTTAACTTAGTCAAAGGTTAAACCAGTGTTTGCACAGAATATAAACTAGTGGCCCTCAGAGGAAACGGCCTACTCTGCATTCAAGGTTTAATGCTGCCCAATTATTCTGAGAGTGGTGATATTTTCATTTCTGCTGATTTGTGGTGCAAAATGAATGAATTACACCATCTAATAAAGGCTTGAATTTATTTATTTTTTAATTCTCAGGCATTTTGTAAAAGTGAGAATGAGGCCAGGAGACCTATTCTTAGTCAGACCCAGTGACAGATATATTCGTATGAGCGCTCCTGCCCATGGCCTGCTTTGTATTCACTGTGAGCTAACAGTTTACCCACAGCGTCACCTTTTCCTATAACAGGACAGTAAAGGAATTAACTGTTGAGGAGCAGCCAAACCTACCGATGAACTCCTTTCTCATCCTATCCCGCTGCCTGAGGTCCTCTGTCCCAAAGATGAGAGCGTTGATGACACTGAGGAGCGTGACCATGTAAGGGACGTTATCTGTGGCCTGGAGCTCGTTCATAATCACGCTGAAGCGATACTGCTGTGTCTTTACGCCCTGAAGGAGAAACCACATTTGAGATGTGAGAGGAAAGTCAGAATGGAGCTCTGCTAACTTTTCTACAGGTTTAATCTGCTTGCCTTGTAATGTTCCAGGGCGTCAAGTGCCAGCCGATGACCGTCCAGAGAGAACATGCTGAGGGCTGCAAGAAGCTCAAACACCTGCTTCTTCACCATGGTGTTGGAGGTGTCCAACGCTGTGTAGCATAATGATTGCACACATCAGCAAAGGATGAATTCTCCTATTTTCCATATCAGTTTTCCTTAAAATAATTCCCCCGTGTCTACTCTTTCCGCTTTGTGTCCAGACCTAAAGTAAAAGGATTGTTTTGCCGTCTTTGAGGCAACACTACTTGAACTTTGCCCTCTAAAGATCTGTTGCTGTACTGTAGATAAATATGTGTCTGTAGGTGGGGAAATCCAATATTCACAGCACACTGTCACATTACAAATTCAGGGATGTCCCGAAGCGACCCTTAATGACTCATGTCTGCATGTTAAAGCTGAGGACATGCCTGGAAAATTCAGCTTGACAGAATGAGTCACAGAGAACCCTTTAATCATGTGAGCTATGACCACTTTAACACAATATTACAAATGTTACATAAAACACGAAAAAAAAAGGTCAAATCTCCTGCCATTAAAGAGGAGACGGCTTTATTTGAAAGAACTTTTAACAATGAAATATCTGGAACGTTTATTTCCATGTGAGACTGAGCAGAGGCATCAACACGACACTGGGAAAGCGCATTTGTGGTCAACCTTGGGAGAGCTTCCGAATGTATCCCTCGTTTTCTATGATGAAGTGAATCCCCGCCGTCGAGTTCATCACTGCTCGGACGCAGCTGACGCAGGTGAGCTGCAGGAGAGCATCTGCAATGCGAGAGCATCCGCGCCCGGAGAGACGGTCCAGGGCCTCCAGGAGGAGATCCAGCCCGCTTAACTCCAGGAACTGCACCATCCATGTCTGATCGCTGCCTTCCAGGCGACGCTTCAGCCCAGAGTAGTTGACGACAGTGGGGACTTGGAGCAGTCTGATGCACAGCTCTGGATCAGAATTCTCCAGGTTGGCTTCCTGCTGAGTGTCAGAGTCCTGCGAGGAACCCAGGCGATCCCTGACCGCCGCCCACTTCTTTTTCCCATCTGATTTTCCAGACATTGCTGCTGTATAAACTGCAGGTGGGGAGAAAAAAAGAGAAACATTTACAGTTCTGCAAGTGCTGTACAGATGAAGCGAAACAGCTCTCAGGAAATTCTGCAAGTTGGTAGCGTGCAGATACCGCCTGCCTGCTTGCGCCGACATGCTGTAATCTTGTGTGGCAGAGGGCTATCATTGTTATCCAAACCACAGAAAACAGGCCAAAACTATTCTTTATCGAAAGCAGAATGGAAAACGACAGCTTTGCACTTTAGAAACGAGTAAAAGATACGTCAGCGGCCATCACCAGCTCTGCCAAACATTCCATCTTAATCCTGCTTGAGCGAGTCTGACTGCCAGCTCATCAGAACTCTGCACAAAGCCAGGCTTGATGCTATTTGGATAACCTGTTCAGTATTTTCAACAACAATAAATTAAATGCCAAGTTAGCTGGAATTAAACTGCAACGTTTGGGAGGCGTGCTTGTGAAGAGCTGATACAAAGAAGGAAGCTCACGCACTGATGGGCACACACGATCCCTAAAAGTCGCCTTTTTCTGGTGTATTTTCCCATCAGTGCAATCCCCACTTTCACCAATCCGTCTCAACCCGAGCCTCGAAATAAATAACACAGGCACATTCCGACACACGGAGAAAGTCAACAGGGTAAGAGTTTAATCCAAAAAAGGGGAAAACTTTGCCCCGAAAGTCTAAAAATACTTTGTTTCCAAACTTGAAGTTGCAATATTAGCTGCTCCACCACAAGAAGGCTCCTGTGTCCCCAGTTGTTGATTTTACACTTGGCACGGAAAGGATATACAAACGAGACAACGGAGCGAGCACGGAGAAACAATGCAGGGCAAAAAAGGTCAGGAAAGGAAAACGGCCAGGAAGGAATTCCAGCCTTCACCAGTCCTCTTTATCAACCTAAGCAACAACATAAGGCTCTGCTTTCTGCATGTTAGATGCTCTGTAAACGAAACTGCTTGCAAATGTCTTCGCTGACTCCTATAAGTGGGTATTTTCTCTGAGAACAAAGCTGCTGTCTTGTGAAACATCCTCCAAATTGAATTTCAATCCGCTCTGCGGAGTCAAGGTAAAAATGAAGCCTTTCTTTTCTCACTTTTTTTCTCTCCTGGCAAAGCATTTGTCACTTCTGACTGCAGCATTTCAGTCCTGCTGCCAGTGTGAGAGTGTTACCGTGGCAGCAAGCAGCCAGACAATGGTCTTTTACAATAGGCCTTCTCAATGCTCTTCAAAGGGCCGTGTTCATCAGTCACAAAATGGATGCATGCTCCCTAACCCCCTTCCTCCTCCTCTTTCTCAGGCTAATAAGACTTATGGCCACTAATCCTTTACACACTTTCTGATTCAGAGGTACAGCTTGCTCTCATTTCCAAAGTAACTGGAGAACAAAAGTTGCAAATTGACGCCTGTAAACGGGAGAATTTTCACAGTCATGAATACTGTGAAGTTACTGGGAGTCATTAAAATGCGCTGAGAATTTTGTTAAGTGGATTCCACAGCTGACTCACACACTTCCAAAGAGAGGCTGGTGTGTAGAAAAAGCGTGCCGCGACTTGGCATGACTTGGCAGCACAGTTTGGGAACTTTTCAGAAGGGAAGGAAAGGACTTTCCTGGGAGAGGAAGCTTGGCTTGTGATAAATACACTGGTGGTATGACAGCTCCAGTTCCTCCTTTGATGCTTTAGTTTCATTTCTAAGGAGTGCTTTCCGACTTAAGACACATTCTATCCAAGCACAAATATCTGGGCTACATGCTGAGCAACATCAGAGATGATGTGTAGGGAAACAACACATGCAATTCAAAAATGATCGTATAGTACAAAAAGTCTGAAATCAGTAAAAAGGCTGCTGAAGTTTCACGTAAAAAGTGCTCACTTGGTTGATCAGGTGACTAAGATGCCAAAAGACGGTGTCAAAACAGCGTCATTAGTGTGCCCAAACATCCTGCCTGGAGAATTTCCACTGTGTCATTCCACTTTGCTTTCTCTGCACTTTCCTGTGTGCTCTCTACTCCTCTATCAATTAAAGCCAACAAAAAGTCTATACTTGTTTGCAAGTCATACACCCACCCACCTGATTAAATCTACACTGTTGATGTCAGACACAGGCCCTCCAAATCCAGCATTTCTCAATAAAAGAAATCAGTGCTTATCAAGACTTATTCATTCGTTCAAATTCAGATTTCTATTTATAGAAAATTACAGGTTTTTTTCTACTTCAGACACAAAGCTTTTAGATGCCAACCCAGAATCTCCCTGAACTCCCGTTTCCCATTACCTGACTGATCAAAAGCCATTCACGCGCAGTAGATAAGCAACTATAAAGGAACAACAAATAAAAGGAAAAAAGGCGACACACCTTTTAGTGGTGCATAATAAAAAGAAAAGAAGTAAGATAGCTGCTTAAATTCCTATGTAGATCTAGCAGTTTAGTTACGTCGAGTGATCCTCTGGTTAACTGCTCCTCAGCACTAATGTTTGCAGCATATTCTTTTCTGCACTCCTCAAACATAAGCCGCTTTCATTTTCCGACCTTGTCTGCCAGAACATGTACCACTAATAGCAGGCTGATTCACTGCATCAGGACAAACCTACTCACCGGTCCTCTGGTTTAGCCGCCTACACAAGCAGCCCACTGCTACAGTACAACCTCAACACTTGTGAACATGCAGGGACATCTCCACTGACTTATTTCCTCAGAAGCATATGCACAGATTCTGTGTGCAGGGCCATGTATGACAGTAATCACAAACAGTAAATAAACAATATACAGTCTACTGAGACACCAGATTGAGCAGAAATTGTATGAAATTTGAGACTATTTCATTTAAACACTGAAACTACGGCTGAAATCACGTAAATCCCTTTATGGATGATGTTAATTAGAGTTTGAGTATTTACAAATAATTAAGCGTTAATCCACACTTTAATAATCTTGTTGCCCCCCCCACTCCACTCTGTATTTACATAATGATTATTGCAGCAGAGCACATCTGGTGCTCGTTTAAGGAGCATCCACATCCACATCTCCTCTGATTGTCTTTCCGCTTTTCGAGGGAGTGACAGGCATGCCTGTAAAGTCTTCAAGCGCATTCTGGAGTTAAAACGCAATTCAGTGTTAGTGTGGCCCCAGACTGACCGCGCACGTAACATCGGCATTTTTGACTAAAGCCACGCGTGACAACCCGCGATGTCCAAGTTACAGC